>NC_087154.1:26279526-26332026 GCF_035594125.1 Scylla paramamosain
CCCCCCTCTCGCCCTCTTCTCTCCAAGCTCCAGTCAAATTCAACCTTTGTGATGGATTATTTGCTCCATTTTTCATTCTTTCTTTTTTTTTTTTCTTCCTCTACGATTCGATGTGAGGGAAAAATTGCGGTCACGTCTTCTTCTGCACCGTCATCGTCTCCCTGTGGCATTGCTATGACCTCCCTCTACTTTCCACCACCACCTTCACCACCTTCAGTAGCATATAGAAAGTGATCTTCCATTAGTTTCGATCTTTGCATTTTTGGTATCTTCCGTCACCATGTTTGACAGCAATACACACTAACAACCCTTACTACCTCTAACACAGACACACACACACACACACACACACACACACATAAACACACACAGCCACTTCCTCTAAGTCGTGTGTGGTACTCGGCGCATCCAGCACTCCTCCCCAAAGCCCTAGAGCGAAGGGGTACAGTAGACGCGCCTTTCTTGACACTGTACCGAGGAGGAAGAGAAAGAGAAGGAGGAGGAGGAGGTGAAGGAGGAGGGACAGGGGCCAGGCCAGTCCTCTCACGCCCAGCCGCTTTTGTCTTAGTCGCCCGCCAGATGGTGCTTGAGGCCTGACGCTCGGCCTCTTGTCCATCTCCTCTTGGCCCTTCTTCTTCTCATTCCTCTCCCTCCCCTCATCCCAACACATCGCGCCCACCTGACTCCTTCCCTTCCTTCTCTCCTTCCTTCCTTCCTTCCTTCCTTCCTTCTCTCTCTCTCTCTCTCTCTCTCTCTTCTCTCTCTCTCTCTCTCTCTCTCTCTCTCTCTCTCTCTCTCTCTCTCTCTCTCTCTCTCTCTCTCTCTCTGATAATAATTACATAAAAATATATATACCTAAAAATTTTTTTTTCTATATATTTTTGTACAGTATATATACATATATATTTTTTTTCTTCTTTTCAACACACGAGTACAAATTGCATATGAGTTTGCCATGTTTTTATTTAGGTGTCAAAAATCACCACCACCACCACCACCACAACACGAGCGAGCTTAAAAAAAACAATAAATAATAATAATAATAATAATAATAATACACACATACATTCGTTCCCAAGCCACAGTCGACCCGCGCTCACTCTAATCCGTAAATGAATAATGGTGAATAATCTGGCCCAGAATGAGAATGAGAGAGAGAGAGAGAGAGAGAGAGAGTAGAGAGAGAGAGAGAGAGAAAGAGAGAGAGGAAATGTGACCCAGGCTCGCCCTCCTCCCTCTTTTTGTGGTGATTAATGAGGCCAGCGGACAATGGCGACATCCTTGCGGTCAGTAATGGCTGGAGATTTCGGCGGGAAGAAGTCATCGGCTCGGAATGACGTAATGATGTACAGTGCGGCCAATCGGCGTGCAGTTTGTGAATGATATCCTAGAACCGACCAGCGTCATTAGCGGGAGGGCGGCTGACGCAGGAAACATGTAATAAAAAGGAGGGAATATTAATGAAAATGTGTAAAGAGGGAGACGAACTATTAGTGGGGCCCAGGAGGGAGGGAGAGAGAGGGAGAGGGAAAGGGTGGGTGGGTGGGTGGGTAGGTCGCGCCGCCAGCCTCGGTTTGTTGACGCTGCTGCGGCCAACGGTGAATCAGGTCTTGAAAATAACGAAGAGAAAATAAAAGCGAAAGGCTGCACTAAATGACGGCATCTTCAACACTGAAATGCGCCGAGCCGGGAATGAATAAGGAAATAGTCGATTTGAAAGCCTAAAAATACTGCTGCCACCGTTAGCTAGCTGCGACCTTCGCCTGGATACGGAGAAGGGAATAATAATAATCTCAGCGGAGCCGCCAGCTGCTGCAGAAGTGGCGGAGGCAGCGGCAGCAGTGGGGATCGCTTTTTTTATGCGTCGCCACAACCGTGTATTGATTGCTAATTTGTTGTCCATTTCACTGAACTGGCGAGGGCGAGGTCGTTACGGCGTGATGGATGACCGGTGACGTCACAGTTTGCTGGGAGGCTGTGAGGGACGGGAGGAGGAGGAGACAGAAGAGGGGAGGAAGGATAAGAAGAGCCTTGAGTCTTCCTTCCTCCATCCATAAACTACATACATATCTGGACTGGACACGGCACGCACTGGCCAGCAAAAAAAAACAGACCCGTTATAATGTTTTTTTTTTGTGTGTGTTCCTTTTCTCTCCCTACATTCCTGCCTCGTATCCTCTGGTCCTGTGTGGTAATTTAGAGTTGCCTGAGTTACGCAAGGGAGCCTGAATCAGCGGCCGGCCACAAGGTCAAGCCCGGTGGCCAGGTCCTGCGGCCGTGGGTGGGGGAGGAAGGCCGACTCAGTCACGCTCATGTCCTGGTGTACTGAGGCGCTGCAACCACTGCCGCTACCTGCCCGCCACCACCTTCCTCCTGCTTCTGCTGCCTCGCCTCGACTTCCTTTTGCCGCCGCCATCACCTCCGGCACTACTACTGTTATTACTGCTACTTCTACTAATACAACAGCTACCTTATTCATTTTATTATATCACTACTACTGTTATTACTGTTATCACTGCTATTACTTCTTGTTCTTGTTCTTCTTGTTCTTCTTCTGTTACTACCACTACTACTACTACTACTACCACTACTACTACTACTACTACTACTACTACTACTACTACTACTACTACTACTACTACTACTACTACTACTACTACTAATAATAATAATAATAATAATAATAATAATAATACGACATCACAACCACTAGTACAAAAGTTATATGTGCCTACCTATCCCTCCTTTGCATCACCACCACCACCACCACCACCACCACCACCATCACCATCACCATCACCACCACCACCACCCCACAAAACACGCACCATCTCACCATCACCACACCACCATCACTCATTTCCCGACCATCAACGACCCATTCCATTCCTCTGTCCCCATCACCCCCCAGTACCCCCCCAAGCACACACCCCCGGGCTCTATCGGCGCCTCCCCAGCTCTGTTTTTCTCTCCCTCGGGGGTGTTGGGAGCCGGAATCGCTCACTCTCGCATTATATCCTTGTCACAGCGATCACACCATAATTCCGACCGACCACGTATTAGGTTTTTTTGTATGTGTGTGTGTGTGTGTGTGTGTGTGTGTGTGTGTGTGTGTGTGTGTGTGTGTGTGTGTGTGTGTGTGTGTGTGTGTGAGACCGAAGTTCCCCATTTCCCTCCCTCTCCCTTTCCTTCTCTCTTTCACCAATATGTTAATCTACTTTCGTCAGTAATGTGTTGATTGTATGGATAAAAATAAAAAAAGAAATAAAAAAAAGATGGCAAAAGAAGTGACCGTAATTTTGGCTTCAGTGTGCTTTCTTCTTTTTCAATTGATTTGCCACTGAGTACCAGCCTTCACTGTGTCTTTCATTTGCACTAAAAGGCCTCGCTTATCTATTCACCCCACCCTTCCTACTCTCTCTGTCTATCTCTCTTTCTCTTTCTCTTTCTCTTTCTCTCTCTTCCTCCCTACACGTCCTTATCTTGTCACAGCGGGGCAGGACGTAGCGGGAAGGGGCTGACGGGAGAAGCTTCTTTAATTCCCCTTGGCGACGACCTCTGCCGGAGCCAACATGACGGAAGGTCTGTCGCTGTCTGTCTGCCAGTGACCGATTGCCCGAGACCTTTTTTATGACGGCCGCTTTCATGCTTTCGAGCCTCGGGAAGGGAACGGCAGGACCAAGAACGGTGATGTCCTTTGTAAGTGTCGAGGGAAAGAAGAAAAGACGGAAAGAAAGCAATGGGACCTGAAGGTGATAACAAGATTTGATAAATATGTACACGTAGAAGTAGGAAGGTGTGATAGACACAAAAAAAAAAAAAAACAAGTGAAAGTTTGGATTAGAAAAGGAGTGAGGATGAGAACAGGAAGAATGGAGGAGCTAGGGCGGGTTTCGATAAGGATTGGATGAGGGAAAGGGAGAGAAGTGGGGCGGTGAGGTAAAGAAGGCACAGGGGGGTCTTGGGTCTTGGGGTCTTGTGAGAGTGAGAGGGAGAGGAGAGCGAGGGCATACGCACACAGGGGGTACTGACACAGATCGGTTATTGATGGATCATCTCTCTTGCGATAATAAGAAAAAAATATTTTGTACCAGAACCACCGCAGTGAGTTGTGAGGCGGCGACGTGTGGCGCGGCGGGGGGCGTGATGTGGCTTGGCGATGTGGCGCGGTGTGTTATGACTTGAGGTGTGAGTTGTCATGAATTTTTACCATCCTTTATATCATTCCTTCACGTAGACACTCATTCTTCCGCATCTGTAATTAATAAATAGAAACTTATTATAGACATGAAGTCCACCGTGCTTCAAAATCTTTTCTTTAACAAATCTAAACATTCAGTCAGTCTTCCGCGTTGAACTGTAATGAATACGTTACATTTACCAAGATATTACGTAAATAAAACCTAGTACAGAACGGAGGACCTCAATTATGTATTCGTGCGTTCATCCCATTCTCGCCCAGGGCCCGACAAGCGATCTGAATCTGATATACAAATGAACGCCTCCGGGAGTGAGTCTGCTCCAAGTGGTTCTGAGAGATTTAGCGTCGCTCGCCTCGCTGTGAAAGGCGGAAGGGATGAATGAGGTTTGGATAAATATAAAATGTGAAATATCTGAGGCTCGGTGTCCCGTAACCAACTCCTACTCCTCCTCCTCCTCCTCCTCCTCCTCCTCCTCCTCCTCCTCGACAAGATTTATCCTCCTCCGCGCCGAGAAACGCACACCTCTCAAGGAGCCCAATTCTATCACTGGAATGAGGAGCCAGAGGTGCCGGGCCATCAGTGAACCCCCGCGATCTAGGAAACGAAGAGGGGCGAAATAAAGGAGCGCAAAAATATAACTGAATGGAAAGAAAGAGAAGAAGAAAAAGAAAAAGAAATCCAACTTAGACTTGAGAAGCTTCCTGCGTTGATGATCTCAGTGAAAGAAAACTATAGAATGAAAAAGAAAAGGGGGGTCCGTTTCCACATTAGTGCCTGATGCTACGGCCCTGTAATGTCCCCCGAGCTCTAGGTTTCTCCTCCGGTTCGAATGGTCTGCGTGTACCTCTTCCCACCCACCCTCGGTCCGCGCCCCTCGTGTTGATGATGTCCCGAGTTACAGTTTTAATTTCACAGCCTAAAACCGGAGGAGCCCAAGGACAGCTGGCGCGGGAGAGGGAAAGGGGTGAGAGGTAGAGGGCGCGCGAGGGGGAAAAAAGGGTGAGGAGAGAGGAAAAAGAGGACGGGAAGGAGGGAAATATATATGTCCTTCGTTACGTGGTCTCGCGGGGGGAAAGTTGCAGCGCGCGTCTTGATGGGCGGCAAGTTTCTGCAAGTCGTGGCCGCCGCTGGGTTTGAGGACGTAGGTGCCAAGCAGTCCTTTTGTTGAGAAATGTTGCATCCAATCCTCGACCCCACACACCCTCATCTCATTTGGATATTTCTCCTTTAGCGCGTCGTTTCATATACTTTTCAGCAAGCATCATTAACCCATGTGCTAAATAAACACACGGGGCCGTTGTCACCCTTACAACCTGGGAGCGCAAGGGTCATCCGTGGGGGCCTTACTGCGGGAGGGATGCGGCGCTCTTCCGTTCGTTGGTCGATGATATTAATTTAAGAAGAATGGCGTCGGGCAGAGACAGAGTTTACAGTTTTAAATATTGGATTTTAATCGTGATGCCGGTCGGGGTTTCAGGTGGTACTCTTCTCAGGGTCTGATTAATATGTATGGACTCGTGGCCCGCCATTAAGGAACCCGCCTCCGCGTTCGAATCCCTACACTGGACACCGGCTTGGACTGGGCAGCGTGTGGCTATGGATACGGGAGTCTTCTGTACACGCACGCACACACGCACATGCATACACAAACACACGTACATTCAAACACAAACACACTATCTGCATATCTTAGAAGAGTAATAATACCTGTAATAACTTCGTGTGTGCGTGTGTGTGTGTGTGTGTGTGTGTGTGTGTGTGTGTGTGTGTGTGTTTGTGTATGGGGACGAGGACATCTGTGGAAGGTAAGCGAGGGAGGAAGGGGCGTATCCCACTGAGGGGTCATCCTCCCTCCTGACCCTCGCCGCTCATGAATACTGGCATTTTCACCGCTGCTCTGTCACGTGATTGATCCGTGCATGATGCAACACGCCGCAGCCTTGAGGGGCCGAGCATGAAACGGAGAGGAAGATGAAAAAGGAGATGCTGCTTTTATGACGAACCGTTCCAAGTGTTTCTTTTTCTCTTCTTTTATCTCTCTCTCTCTCTCTCTCTCTCTCTCTCTCTCTCTCTCTCTCTCTCTCTCTCTCTCTCTCTCTCTCTCTCTCTCTCTCTCTCTCTCTCTCTCTATCCCATTATTGGACTCCGAAACGTAATGGCGGGGAGCACCTACCTATAATAAGAAGGACAACAACAAAGCTGAGGACTCCTCCAGCGTCAGGGATTGACTGTGGTGATATTATTTGTAATTCTCAACGCCGCCACACAAGCAAGGACAGGGAACCACCACCACCACCACCACTACTACCCCTGTCTGCCTGCCTCTCACTCTCCCTCTCACCTCAGGCCGAGAACTGCTGCCGCCAAGGACCGAAATAAGAAAATGACAATTGAAGAAGCAAATACGAACGAAAGTATTTCATTTTTGTTTGTCCAGTTCTTCATTTTAATGGAGTAGGGACTCGAGCACCTCTCCCGCCGCGTTTCAATTCTGACCCTTGAGGTGCGGTGGAGTAGGGGCGATTTTGATTAATTCCACAATAAGTTTCCAAAATCACGAGAGGTGAGGATGCCTGCCAGGGTGCCGGAGGAGGAAAAGGAGAGGGGGAGAGAGAGAGAGAGAGAGAGAGAGAGAGAGAGAGAGAGAGAGAGAGAGAGAGAGAGAGAGAGAGAGAGGGGAGAGAGGAGAGGATGGAGGAAAAGGGGAAAGAGGAAAAGAGGTGTAGAGAAAAGGTGAGTGAGGATTGTAGTGAATCGCAACATGAACGAATGTTGGAGAGATGAAAGCACCGAGAAGAAAGGAGATGGAGGACGAGAAGGACGAGGAGCATCCAGAAGGGGGAAAAGGAAAAAGGAAGGGGGAAAGTGAGAAAGATGAGGAGAAAAACGAGGCCAAAGCGGAGGAGGGGAGAAAAGGGGGAGTATGTGAATAATGGCGCTCGGTTTTGAGGACGATGACATGTTAATGGAAGGATGGAAATGAGATAAAGGCTCGAGGGGTAGGCGTAGAAAATCTGTCGTCACACAGATTTTATTGAAATAGAAAAGTGTGTGTGAAAGAAAACGATAACTGTAAATAAACCAGAGAGAGAGAGAGGAGAGAGAGAGAGAGAGGAGAGAGAGAGAGGAGAGAGAGAGAGAGAGCAGGCTTGAGGGTCGCTCGGAGACAATGAGACACAGGCGATGAGAGAGACTGAGATTACCGCCCTGAAGACACACACTCATTGGGGAAGAGGAGAAGGAGGAGGAGGACGAGGACGAGGAGGAGGACGAGGATCAGGAGGACTAGAAGGAGGACGAGGAGGACCGGAAGAAGTAGGAGGAAAAGGGACCGATGGAGAGGGGTGAGAATGAGAGAGAGAGAGAGAGAGAGAGAGAGAGAGAGAGAGAGAGAGGAGAGAGAGAGAGAGAGAGAGAGAGAGAGAGAGAGAGAGAGAGAGAGACAGAAAAAGAAAAAAATTATGAAAGTTAAAAGTGAGCTGATGACGAAAGAGTGTGTAAGGAGCAAATGAGGTGTCTGGAGGAGGAGGAAGAGGAGGGATGGATGGTGGGAGGGGAAGAGAGATGAAATCAAGACCCCCACGTCCCCTCAGTCTAGGTCGGAAGCAGCACAGACAGCATTGACGTAACAGGGGACGTGTAAAGGACTGAAAAAAATGCGTAGACTGAAAGAGAGAGAGAGTGAGAGAAAAAAAAAATAAATAAAAATAACGACAATAAAGCGAAGGAGAGACAGTGAGGTGTTGAATGGTGAAGCCGAGGATGGAAAACTTTTCTTTGAGGGGGTAATGGAGAGAGAGAGAGAGAGAGAGAGAGAGAGAGAGAGAGAGAGAGAGAGAGAGAGAGAGAGTGGGGGAGGGATGGAGAGGACAGACTATAGGAGGGTTTAGGGCAGGGGAGGAGGGTAATATTTACAGTGCGGGGGTGGAAATGTAAATTCTGGAGACGGTAATGTGTTCACGGCTTGAAGCTCAGGTGAGGGTGGTTAGTCTTCGCTACGGTGGGTAGTGATGAAGGGAAGAGGAGCAGGAGGTGTGGGAGGAGGAAGAGAAAGAAGAAAGGGGAGGGAATGAGGCGAAGGGAGGCGGTGATGATGAAGTGCAGGTGTTATTTCTGGGTGATTAGTAAGTGGCAAATGCAAGAAGAAGAAATAGGGAGAGGAGGAAGTGGGAGTGACGAGTTCCTGATGAGTTAAGGTGATTCTGGTGCAGATAAATAACACGATATTTGTTTTTCCTCTCTTTTCTTTCTCTTTATTTATTTATTTTTTTTTTTTTACTCGTGCTTAAGAATGGAGTCAGGAGTGGCAATGGCCCTCACGCCGCCCGTTGAGGAGCACACACGCAGGCCCGATGCTTCCCTCAACGACTCTCGGACGCGGCATAGGAATGAATGCCAGCGTTACCAGAACGTCCGAGAGGGAGGCTGAGGAGGCGCTGAACGACCTCACCACCATCTCGTTCCCTGCATGACCGCACCCCAGGCTGATACGTGTGTGTGTGTGTGTGTGTGTGTGTGTGTGTGTGTCAGAGTTTGTAAGCAGATACTTCATTATATTTTACTACTACTACTACTACTACTTCTACTACTACTACTACTACTACTACTACTACTACTACTACTACTACTACTACCACCCTGCCACCACCACCGTCATAACACCATTATTAATACAACTACTTCAAATAATACCAATAATGATAAGACGAAACCCATAAATCAGTATAACTCACCAACATTTCAAGCTCCTGACAGTCACCGTGGACGTAGGAGGGAAATGTTTCGCTGGCAAATCCGTGGCATATCAGCGCGCCTGCATGTTATCCCGGCCGACACGCGCGCCCTCTGCCCTCTTCCGAAATGTTGGCAGTATTGTGTGAATATTAATGCGGGTGCAAGGGCGACGGCGGGACGTGGCGCCCTGCAGAGTCGGGTCGCCGCTCACACCGTCCCTATTGGTAATCGCTAGTAATCTAATGAACACGGCGGCGGCGGCGGCGGTGGTGGGGGCGGCGGAGGAGGAGGAGGAGGTAAAGGAGGAAGGGGGGAAGGCCTGGCGGGTTATGCGGTGTGACGTTGGTGTGGTTTGTGGTATTGACAATGGTGGTAGTGGTTTGTGTGTGTTTGTGTGTGTGTGTGTGTGTGTATGTGTGTGTGTGTGTGTGTGTGTGTGTGTGTGTGTGTGTGTGTGTGTGTGTGTGTGTGTCGGGAAGGAAGTCGTGAGTTCTAGTGATAATGCTGGTTATTGTGGTAGTGATGGTGGTTGAGGCTTGTGACAGAAAAGTAGAAATCCTCAGTCGTAATTTTGAGACACGCTATGTGCCAGTGCTGGATATTCCTAATGAAATTCACCAGAGGAATTCAAAACATTACCAAACATGGACATATCCTTTCCCTTGCCCTTATCCTTGCCTTGGAGCTTCAAATTTTTACACACACACACACACACACACACACACACACACACACACACACACACACACACACACACACACACACACACACACACACACACACACACTACCGTAGCCCACTCCCTCTAGCTACTCCCTTCCTACAACTTAAAAATTACCACTGGAAAATGCCGCGGCTGTCCAGCGTGGAGGAAACCTGAAATTAGATCATGGGCTTGTGGTCAGTGGGTCGGGCAGGGCTGGCTGGCATGTCCTGGGTGGGTCAAGGGTAAAAGAAAAAAAGAGCACCTTAGGCAGAATGTATGACTCGCAGGTATCACTTGGGGGATCTCGCCTCACGAGGAGCACATAAGTTACATTCCTTGGTACCTTTTTTGCGGCGGTTGTTTCGTTATCAGGCCTGGGTCATGATTAGCCAGTCATTCGCCCGGCTTCCTGTCTTCAGCCGGCAGTCATGAGCAGCCGTCATCCCATTCCGGTGGTTAATTATTGTTGTCTAGTTTAATATCGAATGTGCGAATGGCAGCGGAGTCAGAAATGGGGTCACGACTGTTCTTAGTGACCGAAAGGCTCGATCAATTGCTGAGCCGGTGCTGGAGGCCTCGAGGGAGACGGCAGCCCAGGGCCAGACTCACAGTGTGCCGAGCGTGGCGCGGCTTCTCCGCTTGGAATATTACCCGAGAGAGCCTCTGGGATGATCAAACGAGGCCTGCCTCTGCGCCACACTCCAGCAGCCCCCGAGTCCTTAGGACCATCAAACGTTAGCTCGCTCTGTCCAGACCGCCGCTGCAGCCAGAGATGAGCTAGGGTTGCCGACCCGCGCCAGAAGTACCTCTGGAAAGTGACTGAGGAAGAGGCTTTGAGTGGACGCTGGAATATTAGACGACCTCCAGTAATGTAGGCTGACACTGTTCCTAATGCTGCCTCCTGCTGAGAGCGGAGTGATGTCACCGGGGAAGAATTAAGGATGATTCAAGATGTCTCGTTAAATTTCTAGAACGTAGCTGCGTAGAGGCGTGACGGAAGATGGACCGAAAACCGCACGACTGCTGGTTTAGAGACGCAGCCTTGATGACTCTCCTCTCTGCCTCATTTTATCATTATACTTTTATGGTGCTCAAAAATTGTATTAAAATAGTATGAAACATTTCCAGTAAAAAATAAATAAATAAATAAATCATTGATACAGTAACACAACAACATGAACTTAAAATAACCACAGAAACTCCATAATTAAACAAACTAAGCACAAAATTTCCTGGAAGCTCCATAAAGACACTGAAAATCTATTGTATCGTCACGCGTTTACATCAACAAAAGTGTATTGGAGGTAGCTATTCTTTATCAACACTAATTATTTTGGAACTCCAAGACGCCAGGTAAGGAGTCGAAAGGCAGGAGCTGGCTGAAGAAGAGAGAGAGAGAGAGAGAGAGAGAGAGAGAGAGAGAGAGAGAGAGAGAGAGGGTAGGAGCTGGAGAAGGGCTATTGGTGGTGGAGGCAGCGGGAGGGGAGGGAGTCGCGTGCTGGGGGAAGAGGTTAGAGTGGCCAGACCACAGCTCCTGGCCGGCAGCACCTCACGACGCACCCATTACCCTGCTACCGGTAATCAGGCAACGCCACTTTAATGATAACTCTCTAAATACACCTTCTGTTTTTGCCCCGTGGAGGGAAGGGAGCGGCAAGTCAAGATTAATTCCTCGGCCCGTCATACATCACTCGCTCTCGATGGAATTAGTCAATGCTTTTTACCCGCCGCCGCGTAAGACTGGAGAGAAAATGAGAATGGGAATGAAATTTATCACAATGTTGATGATGGGTTTGGTGTGCGTCTCGTCTTGATCATGAGCGGTGTGTGTGTATGTGTGTGTGTGTGTGTGTGTGTGTGTGTGTGTGTGTGTGTGTGTGTGTGTGTGTGTGTGTGTGTGTGTTTTGTTTTGTTTGTTTTTCTTAATTAAACACGAACTTCTTGCAAATGTTTTTTTTTTTATCATTATAATCATTTAGTACTACTACTGCTACTACTACTTCTACTGCTACTACTACTACTACTACTACTACTGCTACTACTACTACTACTACTACTACTACTACTATCATTATCATTATTATAAAAACGATAATAATTGCCATAGAAAAAAAAAAGCAAAAAGCACCCGTGGTCAGCCAACCATTCGTATTTCCTCCCGCAGATAAATTCCCTCATGATAAGATTATTTTTATTGCCGCAAGAATTGAGGGTCAGCAGCGTTGGTCCATGGGCGGGAGGGTCACGCTCAAGGCGAAGTGGCCAAGGGACAGGCGGCTACGGCCCTTAGCCCTTAGTAATTACCGATGATGGGCGACGGTGGTGGTGGTGGTGCTGGTAGAAGTAGTGGTGGTGGTGGTGGTGGTGGTTGACGACTGATGGTCTTGGTAGAGATGGCGGTGCACGGCGAAGACGGCAGTGGTGATGATGATGGTGATGATGAGGATGATGGGGAAGACTGGCGAGGGTGATGGTGATGATTAGTGCAGCAGATGGCGTTGTGATGAGGCTGCTGGCTTGGGGACGGCGCTACCGGCTGCTGTAGGGTCTGGCCGGGTGCGGAGGGTAAAAGGCGGGAGGGGATGTGAGGTGTTGTCAAGTAGAAGAGGTAAAATTATGCTTACTCTTCATATCTCAGGAATAAGATTATAAATGCAGAGTAATTCTTGCATGTAGATGTTTATCGCGTGGTCAGATCGTCTGGTGGAGATGGAAGGGGGCATTGTGGGTGGGTGGGTGAGTGTATGAAGGGCGGGATGTGAGGGAGGCTGCCACATTCCCGTCCAACATCTGTCTCACGCATTCACCTACAACGCTCAGGAACTCTTCTCTCTACGCTCCTTTCCCGCTCCTTCATCCTCATCACTCTCCATTATCATTACTTCGCATCATTATCTCCAATCACTTTTCTTTCCTGCAACCACCAGACTCCTCCTCCCCCTCCTCCCCCTCGTCCTCCTCCTTCGCATCCTCCACATCCTCTCCTCCACTCCGTATCGGACTGCCGAGCCATCATCCTCCTGCACCCTCACGCCACACCACAACTGCCTCCACCATTATTACCATTAAAACCAACACACCTTTGCACACCCACTCATCACCACCACTCCCACCCTCATCATCACTATTACGGCCGCACAGCCACCACCCTCACCACCAGCACCACCACCACGCAGCCTCGCGACCCTCCGAGAGCAGGCCTACCCCTGAGGCGGCCGCGTTTCAACATAGCGCCTTGACTCTGGCCTTATCGTACATCGAGACAGAAAGTGGTTCTCATGCTTCTCGTGTTCATCTCTGCGTAGCAGCGCGGATGGGGATCGCCACATGGTGCAGCGCAGAGTAATGTTAGACTCTGTGCTGCCTCAGAGGAAAACTTTCAAAGGAAAACCGAAACTTGTGGAGTCAGAACACCTCACTCATGTGTCTTGGGTCGAGAGGTGACCAGCAGGGTGGCGGCCGCAGAACCTTGGGATTATGATGGGTTATGATGTAGCGTGCCTGGTTCCTGCCGGGGCGCCCCGCGGGGCAGTACCTGGCTGGCTCCAGGTCCTCTTCTGCCCTATCCTGTACGTGGCCTCCACCGCAGGGTTCCTTAGATACCTCGACATCATGGCCACGCCTGGGGTTGTCACGAAGACGGAGGAGCGGCCCTGTACGGCCTCAGATTTATTGTGGTGTGTGCTTGCTGGTCGACGGTGCATGGCGTTGGCAGCTGCTTGAGGAACGCTATGTATCTCAGCGGGTGTGTCTCTTCGAGTGAAAGTTACTGTCTGTTTACACTTTGATACAGAACTTGTATTCATGGATTATCACTTCCCTTGCAATTGCGTTATTATGTAGCACGGCTACTCCCTCGTGAGGGAAGCAGCCAAGGTCACAGTGGACGAGTTTTCCCCTCCGTCTTTGTCGGTGCTCGTGTACGTCAGTAACAAATGCCCCACGAGGCCGCGGGAATGTTTAAAGGGGATAAAAGAGACGGGTTCTCCAGATCGTCACATTTGCCTAATGACTGGGTGGGTAATCAGTGTTTACTTAGGACGCACAACCCGTAATCACCTTTCTATGCTGTCATCCCAGACCCTCGCCACCGCCAGGCACACAAACCTCCCATTTGCACCCCGCGCCTCCCAGGCCTCGCTCCCGCATCATCTCCACTTCACACTTCACTATGTTGTCAGAACCCGGAATTTCCGGCATAAGAAGGAACCGAGCAATACATTCAAAGGCCTCCGCAGGGCGATACCCTCAGCGCCCGAGTGAAGTCAGTCTATTGAGGCGGCTATAGGCCTACACGTAATGAAAGGTTTGCTCTCACCCTGTAATTTTGGGGACCACTTGGGACGACCTCACCGATCACCAAGGCTGCCCTCGGCAGTAGGCCGGTGCAGGCCCCTCGCGGACCTGCAGCAGCCTGCTGGTGGCTTTGACGCACGGCTGCCTGACTGTGGCTTTTTATCTTTTTTTTTTTTTTTACTTATTTATCATTATTTTTATTTATTTATTTTTTTACTTTAAGGAAGGACGAGATTGTGTGTGAAGCTGATTTTTTTTTCTTTTACGAAACAAACCACGATAAGTCAATCTCATATCATAGCAGATCCTTGAACTTCACACTCGGCCAAACCTAATGACTTCCACTGACATGATTTATTGATAATTGCAGCATTATAGTATTCAGGAAAGATGAGATACACATATACCGACATTCCGCGGGGCTAACAATGGCAGGCAGACTAATAAATATGATGAGCGAGAAACGTGTAGCCGAACCGAGTGGTGAATTCCTGCCGGTCAAGGGACTCGAGGAGCGCGGGAGCAAAACTGTCTGAGCTTATGCGGAAGTGAGGAGCATCGCGACGCCTCAGCGAAGATTAAGTCTCCAAATCTCAATCTGAGTTCGTCGCCGCCTTGCCTGAACTCCGTGGCCCCGCGGCACACGCTGGAAGACGGACAGGAGGAGGAAGAGGAGAAAGAAGAGATGAAGGACCTTGTGTGACACTTACGATGGACAAACAGTAAAAAAAAGTCAATATACCGATGTGTGAAATTTAACCAACAATTTTTCTATGAATTTGTGCTCGACTTGATATCATAGACAGCTGAAATAAGATATAAAAAGAATTAACTGTTAATATAAAAAAGAACATGTGCCTACTATATTGCTAAGAAAGCTTCAGTAATCGAAAGCAGACAGTTACTCCGCAGACGTGACGAGTTTATAAAAAAAAGAAAAAAAAATTCTTGGACGGACGGACACAGAGAGAGAGAGAGAGAGAGAGAGAGAGAGAGAGAGAGAGAGAGAGAACAGAAACCTGACATGTGGCCGCCGACGAGAAGAAGGCAACCGAGCATAGACGAGATGACTGGCTGACTGCATGCGCTCACACACACACACACACACACACGATATCTCTCTCTCTCTCTCTCTCTCTCTCTCTCTCTCTCTCTCTCTCTCTCTCTCTCTCTCTCTCTCTCTCTCCTAAATCAGTATTAATACCAAAACAAACCGGAGATACGTACTGTTTGTCAAATTCGCTACGTTTTGTGAGTGTGAGTGCGAGTGTGAGTGTTCGTAGCAGGAGCGCCAAGTGTGATGGTAAGAGGAAGCTGTATTCGTGGCAGGTACGAAGGCAAAGGAAACTCGGCAGTATAAGCATCATTTAGGTGGACGAGAAGTAACTGTCCACTTCACGAGCAGCGCCAGTCAGTCACCAGCACCGTTCTCCAAGCTGTGAATCGTCTTAACCTTGTCAACATCCACAGCATCGTCTCTCTCTCTCTCTCTCTCTCTCTCTCTCTCTCTCTCTCTCTCTCTCTCTCTCTCTCTCTCTCTCTCTCTCTCTCTCTGTCATAATTACTCTGTGAGCGCCACCGCCTCGCATTCCCGACCCCCGCAGCCTCCTCCGTCTCCTCTTGCCCCTGGAAATGTTGCGCCTCAAATGGGTGTTTTCTCGCGTCCTTTAACCCACGGTACTGATTAATGAGGTTTTTGAGGCGCAGTGGCGGTGCTCGGGTGGCAAGAAAGGAGGCTGAGGGACGACTTCCAGCTAAGGATGCGTGTAGCTGCATGTGTCTGTGTATGGTAATGCGGCGACCTCGTGCAGGGAAAGGGAAAAGGGTCCGGGGGTATGAAAGTTTGTGTTGCGCGAGACTTCAGACACACAGCGAGACTTGCACTGCTAAGATCATCATGTCATTACTTACACTGCCACTTATCCTTTGCTCCTACAAGAATATACAGGGAAGTACAGCCGGGCCGAGACGAAATGACAACCTTTAGCATCGTAAGAACAAGGGTTTCGTGTCCTCTGCCTCTCTTTCTCTCTCTTCCTCCCATCTTCTTTTTCCCTCCCTCCCTCCCTCTCTCCCTCCCTCCCTACCTCCCTGCTTCCCTCCCTGTCCCTGCTTCCATCGGGTTCCATCCTAAGCTCTGATTGTGGTCTTTCCGAAGGTCCTCAGCCCACAGATGATTGAGAGAGATGAGACGTTCTGATTGGTCGGGCTCAAGTGATAATGCTTCTGTCAGACTGATGATTGGCTTCGGTTACGTGATTAATCTCCGAGTTTACCTTAATGTTTTGTTGACTGTCAAGGAGAAAAGAATTTAGTGTTCGTCTCACATGGAAAGTCAGTGTTTGTTTTATGTTCTTGTATTTTTTTTTACCTTTGTTATTTGATATTAGTCTATAATTTCTTGCTTTTCATTTAACATAACCTTGACGACTGTCTTTTTTTTTTCTTTCTATCTTTGTCGTGTGCTTCAAAACAAAGCAGGTGCGTATGTCTTCAGGACAACAGCCATTGATGCTGCGAAGGAAGCAAAAGCTGCACTTCTTGTCGGATCTTACTTTCTCAATGTGTGTGTGTGTGTGTGTGTGTGTGTGTGTGTGTGTGTGTGTGTAGGCGTGTGGTGGGTGGGAGTGCGTATGACATTGCTCATTTATTCATATTCCCATCAGCGCCACCTTACGTATGCCCCGAAGTCTTGCATTTAACTTCAGCTCACTCACCGCACTCCTCAGTATTACCCGCCCGCCTCCCGGAAGCCACCAGCGGCAGTGTTCAGTAATGACCAGCGGAGGAACTGGTCCATGGTCGTCGCGTGCGACAGTACGATACTTGTGAGAGGAGTTAACTTTCTGCCAGTCATGTCCAGCCCAGCGACGGCCACTCATTCTACAGTCTGCAGTCTCGACAGTGAAGCAGATATATACGCAGACACGAAGCATATGTACACACACACACACACACACACACACACACACACACACACACACACACACACACACACACAGAGCATTCCTCCCTCACACGCCGCCGTATTAATGAATCATCTCATGTCCTGGCAACAATCTCGCTCTCTTGTTCGGCCATTATCGGCCACTTTAGAATGACTACGAGAAAAATGACCTTTATTACATCTGTATCTTCAGTAACCCCGCCCCCTTGCCCTCCTCGTCCCTCCCTGCCCTTGTCCCCTTGCCTCCTAGAACACCCTTTGTCTGGGAGCGTGGTCTACCAGGCGGTAATGCTGCTAATGGTTGCCGCCCGCCTGCCCGCATGCTAGACTGGCCGCCGCGACTCGTTGCCCTCAGACACCCTCGCCACCACTGCCCTGTCATGAAGCCCGGCAGAGAGGGGGAGAGGAAGCGCGGGGGGATGAGGAATGTGGAAGTTAGAAATTAAGGAAAGCGTGAAGTGTTTGATGGAGGTAGTGTTAAACTGTCCAGAACATAAGAACATAGAAACATTAGGTCAATACGTGGCTGTCTCTATAAATCGTGTGTGTGTGTGTGTGTGTGTGTGTGTGTGTGTGTGTGTGTGTGTGTGTGTTAGAAGGTGAAAGTAGTGACGTGACATTGACCATCTCAGGGGTTCCTTGTTACTTGCTAAACTAATTACTCTACACACACACAAAAAAAAAAAGTAAATAAATAAGCTCCATTCCATTCACCGCATAAGCTTCAAATAAAATCATCCAATCCACAGAGAAAGATCGAAAAAAAAAAAAACATAGCAGAAATACCAGCTATCTTTTGTAACTAGTGATTGAAAGTATACCGGAGTCTGAGAGAATATCAGAACACCCCGCAATATAAAAGACCCGCGCTTCACTGCTGGCGGCGAGGGCGGGTCCCCACAGTAAAGTCCATCCCATTACAAGGAGGGAAATGTCACGAAGGGGATTTTATCGTGGATGACCTGAACCCACACGCACGCAGGGGCCCCGACACACTGACACACCCACCTGGCCTCGCGCACTTTCAGCCAAATGTCATGATTGTTCCACCACTGTGCCGGAAAGTGACTGTAAGGAGACGTGTGTTGCTTGTGACTGGAGGATGCTGGATGAAATGGAGATAGTCTAACCTAACCTAACCTTTACTTAAAGTTAGGCACATACGTAGAGTACCTGTAAATATAGACTGAGAAATACTAGCGTTGTGGAACATTTCATATAAGGAGTGTTTTAGTTACATTAAGTTTTATGGGTGAAATACAAAGAAACTGCACTAACGTATTAAGGGTACATCTAATACGGAACATGTAATTATCTATAAATGTTACAAAACTCTAAGTAAAGGAATAAAAACTCGAAGTCCTTGAGCTTTATATTCGAGCTTCATGTTCACCAGAAGGTTTTTTTTTTTTTTTTCGTGAGAGCATTTTGAGCCTTTTGTTGTGTAAGGGAAACGGCAGAACTTGCCTCACCTTGTTTTGGTGAGCTGCAGGGCGCGGTATGTGCGGCATCTTGAATGCTATGTCCAATATCCACCCCGAGAGCCCCGCCGTCACTTGTTTCCCCTCGAATATCGTTCAAAAAATGAGGGGAGAGTAGAGGAGACGTGGAGGAGTGTGTTATTACCCCTCGGACCCATACCTGAGCCAGTCCACCTGAGTGTTTTTTTGGGTGAACGAGGGGAAGAGACGAGAGCAAGTGAAGCGAGCGAGGAAGGAAGGAAGGGAGGAAGAAGGCAATGTTGGGTGATTGTAGATGTATTGCTATTACTTTTAAGTCGCTTCTCTTTTGTTGTATGCTCGCTCTCTCTCTCTCTCTCTCTCTCTCTCTCTCTCTCTCTCTCTCTCTCTCTCTCTCTCCTTGCTATAGATACTTTAGAATATCAATGAAAAAACGAATAACGAAATCTTTTTATCTTGAAACAGTATTTATATAGTTTAGCTTACCGTTAGCTGTCATCGCGTCATGCACTAAACACTCCTTCACATTTCCTTTTATTGACATGAATTATCGCTACTTTGCACCTTCCACCACCACGTCCTTAACTCACTGATGAACACAGAAGAAAAACATAACTTTACTTTTAATTACCCCGTGATTAAGATGAAGCAACGAGAAGACAAGAGCGAGAAGGTACAAGCTGACCTTTTTCCCTCCCTCCCGCTCTCGCCCCTCGCTCGCCCTTCCCGCCTCGCTCCGTTGGGTCTGTTTTCCTCCCTGTTTCCCCGCCGGTGGTTGGTGCATTGTTGCATAATTCGCCGATATCGATGTCGCCCCCTCCCCCGCCCTCACGTAGCGCCGCTGACCATGCCGAGGCTTCCTGGAGTCGCCAACATCCTGGAACGGGGAGACCAACTGAGATCCTCTGCTGGACGGCTCCTCTCTCTCTCTCTCTCTCTCTCTCTCTCTCTCTCTCTCTCTCTCTCTCTCTCTCTCTCTCTCTCTCTCTCTTTAACAGTAAAACTCAAATTATCAAGGATTTCCTATTCATTTTTAAATTTTCTTTGCATTATCATCACGTCACTGGTTGTATAATTTGAGGATTGTATAGTGTTTGTTTTGTGTTTCTAGTTAATTCAGTGTGAAGCGAAGCCGAAGTCAGTGTTACGGGATCCGGAGAGTGGGTGAGGCTGTGTCGCGTGGGGAACAGCATTGCCAAGGCTCGGTGTAACACAATAATTTTCCCATGTAAATATAGTCCTTCGTTTTTTTTTTCTTTTTTTACATATTGTATCTGGAATGTATTACGTAACTTTGCTATTTGTGTACAGTATTGGTGTTCATGGTACTGGTTCAAGAGATATATGCCTTAAAGTCTTGTAGAGATGACGTAAGAGTGATGCGTTCAGGTTGGTAACGCTGCAGGCAAGACAATAGTGTCCACCCTGCTTCGAACGAGACAGAATGAGACAATTCCTCATCCCGGTCATAGCATTCCTCACCATATGGATATTTTCCTCGCCGTCCAGGAGTACAGCTAAAGAGAAACCCTGAGAGTTCGAGAGTTCCTTCCCCGCTGATGCCGCGAGGTGTCACGCGCGGCTGATGTTGCCTTGTCATCAACCGCTATTTATCTGGCCGCGTGAGGACAGACTGACCCTTCCCTGGCAGAGGTGGACCCGCGCCTCACTCTCACGGGACTCTCGCCTCTGTGAATGTTTTGGGCGAGTGAGTAAGTGTTAAAAAAAGAAAAAAAATTAAGGAAGGATCCCATCGGTCAGAGTAGTCCTTTGTTATGAAGTTATCATTTATATTACATTTCACGGACTGTCATAAAGCTTTTCTTTCTTAGGGAGGGAAGGGACCCATCTGGAAAAAAAGGTGGCAAAAACTGCGGCTACCTATATTAGCAGTGTTTGTTTATCGCTAAGGCGGAAAGCGTGGACGGCCGCCACCCAGACACTGATTAGAAAAACTCACAATATACAGTCATTCATGAAGTAAGTTACTATTTCCTCATCTCTGGCACACGGATGATGCGTGAGGGAGGAGGGGAGGAGGGAGGGGCACCTGAATGTGTTTATTGGTGGTGTCAGGAAAGTTTGGTGGAGCGTGGCGGCGGGGGAGGCGCGGACCCTGGAGGCTGGCCGGCGTCCCAACCCTCGTGACGGCACCTTCCTCGCCGCTATCATGCCCCGTCACCAGACATCACGAGTTACGTCTACTTTCTTCCCGTCTCTGATACATGCTGGGAGAAAGTGACCAGTGAGAATACGTCACAGTAGCACGATAATATATCTTGAGACGCGCAGCACTGGTCATCTTTAAAACATGGTCTGCCTGAGTCGAGACACCGTGAGTCCCCAGCTTGACACATTATTCCTGGTCAGTTGTATAAGTAGGTGGCATAGGCGCGAGGAAATTGCATTGTCCTTTCATGGTAGAATTGTATTGACAGGATGATGGTGCCACTTGGGACACGCTCTAGATTGCCTGTGGGCGAACCGCCCGACTCATTCTTTGTCTTGGCGTATTTTATCTCCCTCGTTTTTGTCATCGCACAGCTTTTTTTTATGTTTCGTGTTTTATATAGGATAAAGAAATTATAATAACATCACATTATTTCATATAAGTACAAGTAACATTGAACTGTTAATCAAATAAGTATGTCTTCTACCGGCGATCATTACTAATGTAACTTTTATGTTTCAGAGCCTGCTCGGTACGTGTGTGGAACCTGCGGCGCCGTGCTGGGCTCCGCTTGGTCACTGGTGCAGCATGTCCAGTCTTCGCATGGCATCATCATCTACCAAGAGGCCCCAGGAGGCATACCCCTCTCCGCCCCCTCCACGCCGCCCGGCCTGCCGCGGCCCTCTCACTCCTCCCCGCTGGCCTCCGTGTCTTCCACAGCCACCACGGCCTCGGGACCTCATCCACCCCCACTTCAATTGCTAGATCCATCCAAGGTGGACTTAACCAAGGTAGACATTACCAAGGTGGATCTCTCCAAGGTAGATTTGAGCAAGATCGCAGCACCGGTGACATCGGGCGCCACCCCCCTGCCTCCCCACCCCCCAGTGACGGCCCCTCTCCTAGACCCCAGCCACCCATTCAACCTCTTACGAATGCCCATTGGGGACACCCGCGCCCCCTTTCCACCGGGCCTCACCCCACCCTTTGTGCGGCCGGGCCATGACTTTCGGATGGACCAGCTGCTTCAGGAGGGATTGCGCCTCAATCCCGGCCTGCTTCCTCCGCACTTTGAACGGCCGCCCTTTCTTGACCCCGGGCTGGGCGCACCCCGCCATGCGGCGCCCACGCCCCTAAATACAGGCGGTGACCCAAACCTTGACTTCTATTCCCAGAGGCTGCGGCAATTGGCCGGCACAACCAGCCCCACCAGCTCCACTTCGCCCCGCAAACCTCTTCCAACTCCTCCCTTCACCTCGCCCAACGGCCCCACTCCTTCCAGCCAGGCACCCTCCCAGACGCCCACTTCTACTCGAACTGATTCGACATCGACGGCGTCCAAGCTCCGACGATTCAAATGCATGACTTGCTACAAAAGTTTCCGGTGGGAGAGCAATTTAGCCATCCACCAGAGGATTCACACGGGCGAGAAGGATTATCGCTGCCCAAAGTGTCAGGAGACTTTATCCAACCCCCAGACACTGCGCATCCATATGAAATCACACAAGAAGAGTTCCTCTACAGAAAGCAACTCTCCGGACTCCTCGCGTCCTCAGACAGAGGACGATAATGACGAGGAAGAGGAAGAAGAAGAAGAGGAAGAGGAGGAAGAAGAAGAACCTGATGATGACGAGGAAAATCCTTCTATTTGTGATAGTGGAGACGAGGATGAGGATATTGTGGAGGAGGAGATTGAAGACGATGAGCCTGAAGACCTCTCTACGACATCCAAGTCCACTCCGGCGCCTCCCACCCAGAGCGTCTCCTCCAGCACAGCGGAGAACCACAAGATGCAGCTCGGGGACCAGCAGAGGACTGTCGTGGGAGAGCTTATTGATAAGTTTGGTCTTGGTAACATCTCCGCTTACAGTGAAGCCTATCAGCAGGCATTAAAAGAGTCAGGACGTCTGTCTCACCACTATATTGGAAAAGACGGTGAAAAAAACCACACTAACGGAATAGAGAAGTTGAAGTTACGAGATGATCTGACGAAGGGCATGATGGGCTCCCAGCCAACCCTCGACCTGGCACACCAGACACTTCTGGGGGCGTTTGATAATCCTTATGACGCACAAAAAAGGATTGCAGCAGCCCAGAGGGACGGAGGCCTCTACGCCGGGCTATGGTTCCCCAATCTTGCAGGAACCGGAGCCCCACCAAAAGATATATTTTCTGGCATGCAAACGTCGGAGGCTAATTTTTTACACCGAAAACTCATGCCGGAGGGACCCATGAAGCCCGGAGACGTGCCGGTGGCCCTCCCGAAGCCGGGCACCAGTTCGGCTCCCGGCACCCCGATCTCTCTGGTTCCACCGACAAAAAAGGAAAATCGCAGAAACGATACTTGTGAGTTTTGTGGCAAAGTGTTCAAGAATTGCTCGAACCTCACAGTGCACCGCCGATCACACACAGGAGAAAAACCTTACAAGTGTGACCTGTGTAGCTACGCGTGTGCCCAGAGTTCAAAGTTAACGCGGCACATGAAGACACACGGCCGCATGGGCAAGGACGTGTACCGCTGTCGTTTCTGTGACATGCCTTTCAGTGTGGCATCAACTCTAGAAAAACATATGAGGAAATGTGTCGTAAATCAAAACAAGAAAGGTTTATTCCCACCACTGTCAGCCGGTGGCCACGAAGGACTGGACTCCTACAAGGGACTCCACTTCACGCCCGTCATTAGCGATGACTCCTCCAAGTCGAGCAGTCTGTTTTCACCGCACTTCAACACCACGCCCACCGCCGCCACCACGCCTAATGACGATACAGGAGATTCATCAAACCTGTCGGGCCCCGGATCTTGAGAATGGGCCCCCTTGGCAGCCCCCCATCTGCCGCCGCCAGGAAGCCAGGGTCTCGCTCCCCCAACCATGCGATTCCCAAGGGCACCCACTCACCCCTGGGTTCAGTCTGGTCGCCCACCACCACCACTCCTGCTGCGAGGAGTGTCTGGGCCCATGGCTCCCTCTGCACCCCCCTGGACTCCACCTGTGACGCCGCGCCCACCAGGGACGCCACCCAGCACCTCGGCGTCGCCCACCTGACCGGCGGCGGCGGCAGCAGCGGCAGGGCGGGCGGCATAGCCCGCACATTCCCACACCTCGCGTTACGTGACTTCCCAATGAGCGGTGCCCTTCCTGCCTTCGCGTGGTGTAGGGCGCCTCAACAAGCTAGTCCTGTGTGTTGTGCGACGGTGGCGGCAGCAGCAGTAGCAGCACGCCCACACTTGGCCCATTGTTCCTATTGATGTTATATGTTGTGTAGTGTGTGTTGTCTTACCATGACTGGTCACAACAGTGACAGAAGGTGCGCTTATCCTAGAGTGTGTCTGCCACCGACAGCTGAACCAAACTGGTACAAACACCAGATACCCCGTCACAGCTGCTGTGCACCGGTGTCACCATCAGCTGACCCTTACCGGTGCTACGAACGTTCCCCAGCCAGTCAGCCACGAGGAGCCTGCATCACTCGTGCACTTCACTGACGGAAGATCAATCACAGACTACCAAACAATTACCATGTCTAAAGCTACGTGAGGCTTCTAGGTTATCTATACGCAGTTTCTTGCTCAATACTGTGAAGCGACAGACAAGGAACCTTCAGCACCTGTGAGGCAAAACAAAAGGAGGCCCAGATGATCTCTTCAACTGTGTTAATCCACCAGATATTTTGAGTTGTGTATTCGACTGAGATAGGAAGTTTGTTATTGTGTTATTGATATTTTTAGAGAGAGGAAAGAATAGCGTAGCTATTTGGTGCAAAGATGGCGCCCCTTCACCTCAGGGATGCCAACACTGTCTGCGTGGGTGGTTGCCGGTACTGTAACAACTATAATGTGAAGCTTAATCAGTTTCATGGTTTCATCCTGAACACTTCTCTAGGTAACGTAACTAGCAGTGGTCATGATCCTCGAGACTAACATAACATAGCACCTTGGTTGTCAAACATTTCAAGACTTTTGTTTCACTAAGTTCATTCAACCTATTAAAATCTAATTAATGCTGCCGAGCGTGCTCTGAGGGAAGAGGTTAGCGCCACAGTAACTCTGCGCCTCCCCTGATGCGCCGCGATGGAGCACTGCGCCGGCACCATCCAGATGCAGGTTCGCACTGGGAATCAGATCTTCGATTTTCCTGCAAAAGATCGACTGATCAATAGACTTGTTGCTGTCTGCCATCCAGATTTTGTTTGGTGTGATCCAACCAAAGCAATTAATGTACTGTTATAATAGCAATCTGACTCCTAACCACACTCCTCCCAGTGAGCGAGTACAGGCGTGGCTCAGTGATCCGCGAATGTAGAAAATCAATACTGTTATAAAATGTCACGTTCCAGAGAAAATGTAATATATGCACACACTTCACCACCCCGGGGCACGAGTGGCGGCCGCGGGGTGGGGGGAGGGACCGCGGATGGTCAGCTGCTCACTGTGGGGGTCACCGAGGTGCCCAGGTGACGGGGTGAGGGCAGGTGAGATGACCGTAGTAATGGTGGTCACATCTTGACAAATTATGTTACTCTTGTCAACACTTATATTTTTTTGGTAATTTAAACTAATATTTTGATTTAGTTCATGTCAGAAAGTGCTAGTGCCATCTCGGGTCATCTTAGGTCACCTCAGTCTTGCCCTTCACTCTCAGATCGCGCTATGCCGTCACCGCCAGACCACGCTTAGCAGGTTGTTTGAGTTGCGCAGTTCACCTCCTTGTTTTCTATTATCACTTGGTATTTGAGGCACTGTCTTCACTCTTGTTTCCTCGGATCCTTGTTGCCAGAAGACAGACTCGCGTGTTCCGTCTTGGGCTCCATCAGTATTATCTTGTTTTTTTTTCATCAATTTCCTCTTTTCCCGCTTTCCTTTCTTTATTTTTGACGTTTTGCGCATCGAACGTATCGGAAAGGACGCGCTAACTGCTCTATAGATAGTTTATTATATTTTGTTTGCATTAACTACATTCCTTTATTGTTTACTTTTGATCGCTTCAGGTTACGCGTCAGATTTACTACTGTTTCTTTGGTTTTTCGTAAGAGTTTACATTTTTCTTATATTAATACTTTCACTTTTGTTAATCCGCACAGAAACAATTACTTCGAATCATCTGTCGATATTTTCTGGAGAAGGTTAGTGCGTGCCATATGAGGACGGTTTTCATCCTATTGGTATGGAATGCGAGATTTGCGTCATTTGACCTTTAGTAAAAAAAAAAAAAAAAGAAAAGAAAAAAGAAAAAACTGTTACTGTACTACAAGGAAAACTACATCATTTTCAATCCAGTCGGAGTGAAATTTGAAATCTCTCTCTCTCTCATCTTACCTTTTACTTTCATCTCTTGTATAGCGGGAGCATTGGTTACCTGGGCTTTAATTTGTCTGCTTCCAAGGGGACTGCAAGCTGTTAATGGTTTCTGGGTCCCCCTTGTGTAGCCTCCTGAGGGTGCCCCGCGGTGGCCTCGGGTCCTGTGTAGGGTGTGGCCGCGGCCCGCCCAGCCAAGGCGCCCTCATCTCCCTCGAACGTGGGTTTCGAGCTTCTCATGATGTAAGCTTCATGATGTCCACAGTATGGGGCTGAAGCCTCTCATAATAAAACCAAAGATAACGACTAAAATGCTCCCCGCCCACACCCCGCCCGCCTGCCTGTGGTGGGTGGGCGGGGCCCGGGCGGAAAGGCTGCATTTTGGACCAGTTCTACCCTGTAAATAGTGTACATAAGATAGTTTATATTTGTATATGTAACTATAGATTATTACTGATATGAACTTTATCTCAAAATTTGTACAATTGGTGGTTATGTCAACACTTCTACAAAGACCCATCTCTGCACCAAATAACTCACTGATTTTTTTTTTTTTTTGATTTCAAAGTGTTTTCTTGTCTTACTATATTTTTGAATCAGCAGTCTTGAAGATCTGTTGGAAATAGATCTAAACTGCACATAGGATTAATTGATATGGTGTCCAATGATTGGTGGCGTCGGGCCCTCCTGCGGCAGCCTGCAGGGCACCGCCTTGGTGGGTGGAGGACGGCACGCCAGCATCTGCCCTCCGCGGGTGGCGGTCTGCACTGCATGACCAGGCACACCATGTCACTGGCCAGACGAGTATTGCGACAGGGTAAGGGCTGGACCGCGTGTGCTGCCTGCAGGACCCTGGCCGCCTTCTAGGCCTCCACGGGCAGCCTGGCTCGAGGATGATACTGATGTGGACATCGAGTGGCACTCCATGGTATCAGATCGACAGAGTAGACAGCCAGGCAGCCTAGGTGCCTCCACGCCTGTTGGGGGACGCTTGACTGCCTGCTGGACACTGGGCCGGGCGGGCTGCTGTGGACCAGTAGGCGCTGGCCGGCGGCTCGCTGCCTCACTCGCTCAGAGCTACCGTGTAAAACATCTGTGTTCTGTATTCTTGAATTGGGGTCAACCCGTTGTTAATTGTATGCACAGTTTTTATTGTAATTAAGGTAGTGAAATGAAATTATCTTACTTGTAAAAAGATGACTGTACCGAACACTGATTTTTATTAATGTTGTTTACAATCACTGTGAAGCAGAAACTTTAGTGTCACTAATAAAGACTGAGAGAATTCCGTGGCGTTGCTTACCCGAGTGACCAAAGCGCTTGTACCTGCTGTCAATGTCAGCTTCCGGGGGCCGCCGGGTGCTGTTGTCCCTTCCAAGGTCGTGCTTGAGGGGGGACGCTCGCCCCGCGGCAAACGGGGGCGTGCTGTACGGCACGAAGGAAATAACTGACCATTTAGTTTCTGCAGTTTGAAACAAACCCGCGTGTAACATGCTTTTTATCGATGGTGCAACAAAAATAAATATAAATCTCCTATGTAGGATTCAGTCAGTCGCTCGATCCTCTGCTGGCGATAGTCACTTGTTTCCTATGTACGATCCAGCAACTCTACTAAACCGGAGGAAAATGGTGGAGGACCTGTGCTATTTCTACTACACATTGTTCTCATCTATTTATTAGATTACAATTGGCGTGAGGAAACAAAACCTTTGTACATGTAGAGTTGAATAAATGTATTTATCTTCGTCCAAGTTGGTTTCATCATAACCTGAGCATTGGGTGGTGGCTGCTGCTCTGAGTAAGTGGAGATTGTGGAAGGGTAACCCTGATGAGTTTTCATGTTCTTCTCTCAGGCGTCAAAAGTATTGAGGACAACGCAATGGTGAAGAAGCCAGTAACTCAAAGTTGCACTCCTCAGATAGTTGTTAATGCCAGCTGGTGCATCAATGCCCTGAGAAAAAGTGCAATAAAATACGACTGGTAAGCCATGAAAGACTAGCGGGTTGACCGATCTATAATCAAGGGTTGCATAATCAAATTAGTTATTCTGTTAGAGGAAATTAGCGATAGTATATGAAGGTAGTCTGAAAACTTGAATGGATTAAAGTTTCTTTAGCGTTCAGAGGTCAATAAACAGTGCAGTATAGTTAATTAAATAGTCCCTAAGAGAGAGAGAGAGAGAGAGAGAGAGAGAAGGGGGGCGGGGTTTATGAGGGCATTAAGAAAAAGTACTATGTAATTTAGTTCCCTATTTTATCTTATTTAGCCATTTATCTATATAACATCAGTTCGTGAATCATAGAGGAATTTATGATGACGTCATCAAAAGTGAGGAAAAAAAATATTCGGTTGGATTGTAGAGGAAACGGTCACGCCAAGTTCTTGAAGTAAAGTAGCATCTGAATTATTTATATAACTTCACTTTTATTCTGCAATGGTACATATTAGCACGAGCTTCAGTTACACACACACACACACACACACACACACACACACACACGAATACAAAGGATAGTGACAAAAATGGTACCAAAACTGAAAGACTAAAGCTATGAAGAAAGATTTAAAGAGATGCGATTACCAACTCTATAAGAGAAGAGAAAGAGGAGACCTGATGACAATGTACAAATTAATAAACAATATAAAAGAAGAGACAGAAATGACTTGGCAGCACAGACTGAGAAGAGAGAGAGACGGACGAGTGGGCAAGGGGAGAAAATAAAGAAGAGTGGATGTTCGAGAGACATCAAGAAATACAGCTTCCCGTATCGAACTATGGAAATCTGGAATGATCTGAAGGAAGAGATGGTTGTGGCAAACAGTGTACACATATTTAAAGAGAAACTGGAAAAATATGGTTATGAAGACATGACAAAATGAGCTTTGGCTCGTGCCCTGTACAATACAACTAAGTAAATATAACTAGGTAAATACAGTACATACGTATAATTAAAAACTACTTTAGTCACCCTTACAACAGTGTTTTATAGAAAACCTTAGTACAAAGACTCGTAAAAGAAAACGTGCATCATGGGTAGGTCACTGTGTATTGTGTGGGGGACTTACATATTCGCAAAAAGCGGAATCCTGGTTTTCTCAATTGTCTTACAATGACAGTATATTTAAGTATAGTGCAGTCTTTGTCACAATCTGAGAGAGAGAGAGAGAGAGAGAGAGAGAAAGCGTGTTTCGTATACTTGTTATCTTGTTAGAACTGTGCTTCTTGCGTGGGTTCCCTCTTGGTAATTCACCTTTCGGCTGTTTGATCATCTATAGTGGTGGTGCCAGTAGTAGTAGTAGTAGTAGTAATAGTGGTAGTAGTAGTAGTAGTAGTAATAGTGGTAGTAGTAGTAGTAGTGGTGGTGGTGGTGGTGGTGATAATGATAGTAGTAGTAGTAGTAGTAGTAGTAGTAGTAGTAGTGGCGGTGGTGGTGGTGGTGGTGGTGATAATGATAGTAGTAGTAGCAGTAGTAATAGTAGTAGTAGTAGTAGTAGTGATGGTAGCAGTAGTACTAGTAGTAGTAGTAGTAGTAGTAGTGTTGGTGGTGATGGTAGTAGTAGTAGTAGTAGTAGTAGTAATAGTAGGAGTAGTAGAAAAAAATCCCCTGTGATAGATACAAAGGGATACATAATTAGTTTTCATTATTCTCAACCAGAGAAACATAAGCATTACACTCTCATCGAGGCATCGTGTCTCCTGAACGCCTCGCGGTGGCTCTCTGGCATTGTCGTGGCAACATCACAACCTCAACGCATGCCCCGCGTCACCACAGTAATAAATCTGAAATATATCACGTCGCTGATTTTCTTGTTCAGTTTTAATCTTTGAATTCTGAATTCGAGAGGAAACCCGAAAGATCTGTCGGGTTCCACTAAGTCTACGACATAAAAAATGAGGGTCCTAGTGCTGGCGGGCTATTCACTCTCCCGCGGCGTGCATGTGCGGAGGTCATTCAGGAGTCACCCTTTTTCAGACTATTTCCAGCTCATGCACGCAAAGTCCAATTAGTGGACAAATGAACAGTTAACGAGAGTACGAGCGCAAATCAGTGCTCCTCCCCACAAGTGTGCTCGGCCGCGTCCCACCAGCAACAGGAGCACCTGCTTCCTCCATGAAATTCCGACTGAGCGAAAGAAATAATAATTAAAAGAAAAAAAAACATACACAGAATTACTCGACGACTTCCCCTCTTTATGAGTAACTACATGGAGCGAGGCTTTTTCCGTGTATTCGTTTCGCCTCATCATTGCGACGGTTCGAGGCAGGTGTTTCTGTGCGTTCAAGACCCGCTCACTTGCTGCTTCACACAGGCGGGCGCGTCCTGCTCCGCACTGCCACCTCAATGGTTAGCAAGACTTGTGATGCATAAAAATAACCTTTGCAATGACTTATATAATTTTCTTATTTACCTGCACTGATTACTATGCTAAATAAGAACACTAGATGCATGTAGATGATCTCTATTTAGATGTGGGAGTGTGCATTGTTAGTGTAAGTGGCACGGAGGCGTTGCCAGATGCACACAGCAGACAACCCCCATCCAGCTAGTCGTGGATACACACAAGGGAGGAGGCATGGCTGAACGCTCCCTACTTACACTGGCTTTCCCTCACTTCCCGACACCAGTGATTAGTGACCGCCCGTGGTTCATTCATAGACACACCCAGTGGTAGTTTAGTGCATCGAGGAATGCCGGGAGGTTTACGCTTTGGTAATAATTAGCGACTTCAAGTAGAGGTGACTCCGGCCTGGCACTTTCACACCCACCCACACTCACAGGACCTGCCAGGTATGACTTCTTTTTTTTCCCGCCTGTGTTATTCTCTTTACAAGTATGGTATATTTTAATAGCCCATATGATGGCGTTGTCCTTCTCTTTCTTTAACCTTGCGTAGCAGTCAGATGTGATATCCAGAAGTAGAGGAGTTGGGGTTGGTGGTGGAGCAGGGAAGACTAAGAGGGTGGTGGGTGGTGGGTGGCGCAGGGAAGCGTGTTTGGTGGAGACATTGCCACCATTACTCAGTCCTCCACGATGGCAAGGCACATATTTAAAGTGAAATTAGTTGGATATGATGCTGGAACCTACTGGACGCTACTTGTTAGTTGTAAAATTGTCACGTAAGCAAGAATGGATGAATGACTGAGTATTGCGCATGCAAGAAATAGAGTATGATAGTTATTTTGCTGGACTCTAGATGGCACTGCTGTTGTCAGTTGTAAAACTGTTAACCAAGTGAAGGCAACAGAAACATTTCATTATTTCACCTCACAGGTACGAGTATATAAAGAGACATTTCCTGTCAAGTCAGCAGAAACTATTTTTTCATATACTCTTATCTAAAGATTAAAGTTGAAACATTAAGATGCTTCACCTACTGATGTTTACCGTACCTGAGTATATATAAAAATATTAAACGATTAAAGGAGATATAGCTCTCATCATCATCATCATCATCATCATCATCATCATCATCATCATCATCATCACCGCGTGGTAGTGTCCCACTGAAGAGATATTGTCCTATTCTTAATCAAATATATTCACTTGTCCCAGATCCATTCGGTATGAACCTATTTTTTTGGAAGACCGGGAAGTGTAAACTAATCGGCGCCAGTCTTTATTCCAATGGGATGAGGCCGCGTCCCCGCCACCGTCACGAGCGTGGGGATTCCTGCAGCCTGCCACCGACGCCCGCCGTGCCGCCCCTGAGTTAGGTCGCCAGAAACCGTAACATTTGCATATAAATTCTTTGCCTTTGAGAATATTAAATGATTCACACCGTGTTGGTCCAATCACCCGTCGATTCCTAAATGGATCTCCACCCCTCGCTATTTGATTTCGAGAGGATCACCCTCCCTCTCGTGCCTCTTGTATTGCCCTAAATGGGGGAGTCGCCGCCCCCTTCTCTCCCCTCCACTGCTTGATATCAGCAGTGACCATAGGCAGGCTGGCTCCTCCCTCTCCCCCTGCCTCGCTGTGCTCTCGTCTCCATCATGTGGAAGAAAGGGCACTCCATTTCCTTCCCTTTTATCCTCAATCTCTCTCTCTCTCTCTCTCTCTCTCTCTCTCTCTCTCTCTCTCTCTCTCTCTCTCTCTCTCTCTCTCCATAAATTTCTTCCTTTTACCTACTTCTCTTCTCATCCACCCTACCGTCTTATATCCGCCAATAGTTTGTTTTTATATTACTCCCCAACATCACACATTTACTTTAGAATCTTACCCTTACCACATTAACCATCCTTCCCCCTCTAATCACTATTCATTCCTTTACATATGATCTTCTTAGACTCGCAGATGATATGGTTTTATTACGTCCGTCGTCCCTCTTGTGTCATCTTTAAGACTATTCCGCTCTGCTGCCATCGATATCCTTATTGTCGCCTCCCTTAGTATTCAGTTCGGCCTCTCCCTGCAGCACCCAGCACACTATACCTTCCCTTTACGTCGCTATTAGAACAGCCCTCTAGCCCCGTCCTCTAGCCCCGTCACGTCGCTATCGCTTCCACAGCCCCCTCCTTGTACTCCCTGCCCCCCTGTAGGCTTACACGGTAGACTGCACGAAAACAGTGATGCTCATTCCCTTGCCGCTGAACAGGGAAATACTCTCACAAATGCCCACGAGAAAGTGCTAGCTGGCTGGCTGGCTTGCGTCTTAGCGTTAACAGGACCCAGCATCGCATCCCTCAGTCCTCCATTTCTGTTGCATATTAGTTACTTGAGTCTAGAGTCTGGACGGTACTGCAGTTGTCAAGCGTAATTCTGACACGTATATTTGTATAGGTGGATGATTTTTTTTTTCTGTTAAACTTACTGAAGGTGGATGATATTTCTAGGCACTTTACTCCCCTTCCACTGGTATTATTTTTAATTTGGGATGTTCATAAAAGGAAGAGACAATCATATTTTCTAGGCAGTATTTCAGGGGAAAGGAGTGACCCAATACCCTAGACCGTGGAAAGTATCCCATGTGAAGGTTAAACCTAACTTTGTTTTGTGTGAATATCTTTATCTAGACATTTTAGTTCTAAAGAGGAAAATAAATTTGCAAAGAGGAAAATAAATTTTGAAGTTAAACTATTTCAAGACAAACTAGTTTTGAGAATAGACAATGTTTCAAGACAAGACAATATTTCAAGACAAACTAATGATTGCAGTTTTACATTTAAGAAAGTTTACCGTATGTGGTGTAGTATTGGATTGTTTTATTAAGTTATTTATTTGTAACATTTAAAGAAAGTGATAATAAATTAAATTCTAAAGGCAGACAGTATTCTAAGACAAGCAAGGGAATATGTTTTGGTGTCAGAATGTTTGTTACGTTTAGGTTAGTATTGCCTCGTTTCATATTGGTAAGAGAAGAGAGGATTCACAAAAAGGGAACTTAGCCAATTCTAAAGATACGATATTCCAAGATTAGTGATTTTATTTTGGTTTCTAATAAAGTTTGCCATGTATACCGTAAGGTAGTGTTTCCTCGTTTCATATTCGGAAGCAAAGTAGACAAAGTAGAACGTTTATGAAACTGTTATTAGTGAAGTTTCATAGACTGACAGTATTTCGAAACAAGCAAATGTACTTTTTTCTTGTTTACTTAAAGTTTACCACATATAAAGTAGTGTTACCTTGCAAGATTGGCATGTGTTGCAAGGTATGAGTGTTAATATATAAAAAAAAATTACTGCCATGACTATGTAATGTTAGATAAAAGATTACAAGATTGTGGGACGACAAAGTAAGCCAAAGGAAAAAGGAATAAAGTTGTATGGTGACAAGAAAGTAGCGCAGAGAAGAGCCGAGGAGAGCGAGCGGGAGAATGCAGGAGTTCCCGCTTAGTCTCTCCACCTCTGTGTCGTCGTAGAAAACGAGAAAACTCTTATTTCCTCCCGCGCCATTGCCCTCTTAATCTCTCTCAGATGTGTATGGTCGGCTGGCGTTTCTTGAGTGATGCTCCTCAAATATGTATTCAGCATTTTAGGGATTATTTCATATCTTGCCCAGAAAAATTTGCGGCCGGCAGTAATCGACCGGGGGTAAGGATGGGAAAGGAAGGGAAAGGAAAGACCTCCCCCCCCAAACACACACACACACACACACACACACACACACACACACACACACACACACACACACACACTCGCGTACTACTCCGCGTTTACATGCCGACTTTTTTTTTTTTTTTTTTTTGGTGTAAAGAAAAGTTGAAGTTAAACATTTGAGTGAAAGCGTGAAGGCAAACAGTGTTAACAAAAGCGGGTACTTGATTAACTGAGGCGGGCCTGCGATCGCGGCGGGAAGGTCGTGCTTAATTATGATTCCAATAGAGGTACGTGGCTGCATTGCCCAGCGTGTACACAGCATAGCGCGGCGAGACATAAGAATAATCCTGATAGAGTCGTCAACGCTCATTAATGATCCGAGCAGCAGCATCTTGCACTGGTGGCCGACGTCCCGGGAGACGCATGGCAGCGGAGCATGAGGTAAGGCAGCGGGACGAGGATTTCCTCCAAAGGCGCGGGAGGTGATGCGTTTTGTTGGTGTGGACTGTTCGTGTGAAGCGACACGTATATAAATACAGCGGCCTTAACCCGTCCCTCACCGCAGGTCAACAACCACTTCACCGAGACAACAGCCGGGGAGGGAGGGACGGCTCTCATAATTAGTGGGGCTGGCGGGAAAGCAGACCCCTCCAGCCCTTACCTGGTGTACATAATTACTGAAGGCGAAGCGAGGGAGGGAGCTTCTGCTGGGAGAGGCCTACGGACGCCCCAGGCCACAAGGGCGGCCAGCGTCCACCAATCAGAGCGCAGGGGCGGAGTATCTGGCAGTGTTGTCCACCTACCAGTTCGCTCTCTTCCCTCAAGCTTCTAGTTTTATTGCTATTTCCTCCCCGGCTCTCAGTTTTTGTTTTACCACGCGATAAGGATGTTTTTCATATTTTTATTTAGTGTTTCAGGTGGAGGGAGGTTTGATGAGAGCAAACATTAGACGAGGAGAAATAAGTGGTGTGCGGTTGGCAAGCTGGAGGGGCCGTCAGCGGCAGCCGTGCGAGCCACAGGCCACAATTGATGCTACCTCTCACTAATGAATGTTCTCCATTGTCATGTTGGTCCCTCTCTGCACATTTCACATTATTAGAATATGTGTTGTATTTCACGTATCGAATACCAGTCTTGATAGGCATTTAAAACAGTGGAATGGAGGGCCGCGCCGCTCACCAATCCGGGAGTAATTACTGGTGGAAGGAAGGAAGCGGGTTATCCAGCAGTGGCTGGCTGGCGTGCTGGACCGCCGCCCGCTGCCTCCTCGATGCTCGGCACAACGCAAATGAGGAAAGTAGACAATAAAATCGATATGGAATTCTTTCGTGCTGTGTTATATTTGTCAAGCCCGCAGCGCGCTGTTCATCAGGGTTTAGAGGGCGAGGGAGACTATTCCTTGACTGTTACGTATGAAACCTCACGTGATGTTTGCTCTTGGCTGCCCACCAAGGCTCCCGGCGATGAATAATTCTCCGTGTTGCAACATGCTAATTGCTCGGTAATCCTGCAGGAGACGTATATACGGAAAGGCTTGGGACGTGTCCAGCCCATTTCGCTCCTGTGGTTAGACCCTGGGGTCGACAAGGGCTAAACGTGCTTGGAATAAATATACCAGGCCTGGAAAGTCACCATAGCTGAATTTCCCCCTTGCCCCTTGCTGGAAATCTGGATTCTGATGCAAGACATTGTCCCGTGAATTTCTGGAAGGCCATGCTGGTTGGTACACGCAGCGCTGCCAATGATCGGCCCCCACAAGTTCGACAGTGCCAATTTCTTCAAGGAAAATAAACTCTTCTTTTATTTGTGGATCTGTATAATGGAAGGCAAGATAAATTTTAATGTTTAGGAAACAGAAATATCTTTGGTCCTGAGTTAATCCCCTCGCAAAAATTGTGTATAGGATAGACGGACCAGAGTCTGTTCTGGCAACATTGGTTACAAGTAGTGGGGGGCCCTTGGGGCATTGTTAGTCCACGACTGTCAGATGCGGATCCAGGGAGGAAGGAGGGTGGGAGGGCCTCAAGACGCAGGAGCCACCCCCACCCACACACACCCCGCCCTCCTTCCTTTCACTTAGCTGTCCGAGTATTATTATTGTAAATGGTTGGGGGTGTTCGGTGTGTTACCAGCGTGTAGTGTTGCTTCTAGGTCGGGTGTAGCCTTGCCACCACCGCGTGGGACAAGTCTCAGATACACTCGGGAGCAGGAATGGGGACGCAGAAAACAGCGATGAGTAAGGGAGCGACATAAACTGGAGCTGCAGGGAACCGTCACCATGAATATTTATGGCCACTACCCTTTCACCAGGCTCACATTATTCTTTGGTGATATTTATAATCGTGTCGGTGGCAGAGTTATGTATCTGGCTATAAACACCACGTGATAATATCTTTTTGAGGTGGTCTTGGGGAAGTGGGAGAGGCTTTGCTTGATGTGGTGGTAAGTTCCCTTCCTCCCAGTGCTCCAATACCAACTCCCGTGCGGCTGGTGTGCCCTGCAGGAGACAGCTGTGCCCGTCACCCGCCCTGACAGGCCAGACCAGATGGAGAGAGCGGGAGGAAGGGGCAGGGGGTGTGGGGGGTGGTAAAGGGAAGGTTCTCACACCAAGTCTGCGGACCTCGCGTGCCACATCCCGTATGCCAGGTCGTAATCGATAATTTAATTAACTTCATTGTTTTCATGTGATGTTCCAAGGTAGCTGTTCCTTGACGCCATTCAGGGTGCAAACTTTCATCATCATTGCGTCCTGCGCCTGGCGGGTGGCTGCCACGGCACTCACTGTGTCTCCTTCCGCCTGCTCGTCCGCTGCCCCTCATACTTTTTTTTTTTTTTTTTTTTTTTGGTGAATTCCATACATACACTGGTTGTCATTGCTATCGTCGTTGTTGTCATCGTCATCATCATCATCATCGTCATCGTCATCATCGTCATCATCATCATCATCAACTTGTACAAGAAGGAAACTTGAATGCTATTGCATTTTTTAATGTTTCACACATAGTCATCTACTTTCATATTCATATACTTTCAGTGGCTTAGTCTTCACGTGTGCCAGGCCTGTACTCTTCGAACTATTGATATGTTTGTTGTTGAACTGCTGAATAACAAATTTTATTGCGAAATGTTTCCCTTATATTTATCTAGCTTTCTTTTTTATAGCTTGACATTTAAAATAAGAGTATACCAACATTATACCCTTCCAGTCCATTAGTTCTTTACCAGTAGTTGGTTATAAATAGTTTGTTGGCAAGCCGTCACTGAGTATCTAATACCTCGCCCAAAACGAGCGATTCACCTCATGAAGTTTTCCTCTTTTCATGTGACAAGTGTACTGTAGGAATAGTCACTTTTCATTGCTCTCTTAAAGAAGGATAAAGAAAGAAAAAAAAATAAATAAATAGTCATGACACGTTTCTACCAAGATTCTATATCGTTTAGTAACTTTTCCTTGCGTTGCTCACCATTCCTTTTACGGAAATCATCTCCTTAGCGTACTATAAACAACTGGCATCATCTGGTAGTTATACTAACCTAACGTGGAAGTGACGGCCATCCGACAGATATGCGTGGAGAAGATTGGAGACCTTTGTTATGCAGTTGATTTAAAAAAAAGATGATGATGATGATGATGATGAGGAGGAGGAGGAGGAGAAAGAGAAAGAGGAGGAGGAGGAGGAGGAGGAGGAGGAGGAGGAAGAGGAGGAGGAGAAGGAGGAGAAGAAGAAGAAGGAGAAGAAGGAGGAGGAGGAGGAGGAGGAGGAGAAGGAAGAGGAGGAGAAGGAAGAGGAGGAGGAGGAGCAGAAGAATGATGACAGTGACCGACGATGAATAAAAATAAGGTGTGGTCAGTGAATGAATATAGAGAGACTCACCACTGCCTGACGCCTCAAAGGGAGAGTGACTCCTGTTGCCGTCCGTTCTCCCTCACGCAGGTGTGTGCCACAGGTGAGGTGATGCATACGTAGACTTCCTATCTTCCCTCCCCCTCTCTCCCTCCCTCAATCCACCTCTCCACCATCCCCTACCTCCCTCTCTCCCTCTACCCTTGTCTGTCACTCCATACCTCTCTTCCCTTTCCTCCTCACATAGTTTCAGATTACTAAAAATGTGATTTGTGGTTTAGATATGTGTATATTTAAGTCGTTTCATTATTCACTGTTCGTACATCATTTTTAAGTCTGCCTGTACGTGAAATTTATACAGCTGTTTAATTGATTTTATTTTTCATTTATTTTATATATTTTTAAAATTTATTTATTCATTTTTTTTTTACCAATAGTTCAGTATTTTCGTTTACTACTAACTATACCATCCATTTCATCTGTCCACCTGCACTCTACATCCGCCACCTCCCCACAGTCTGCCTCACCCATCCATCCACGTGCTCATTCCAAACCACTCTTAATAACTACCTCGCACTGTCATCCACCCACACAATCATCACCCGTTCCACCGTCCACTACATCCATATAGATCTCACCCAACCACATTCATCCCATCACTTAAGACATCCACCACCCACATCCACTTAATCATTTATACCATCCCCCTCACATAACCATAATCATAACCACCTAGACAGTCACCTTCCCTATTAGTCACGCATTCTTCTATCGTAATCCATAGTCATTCACTTAAAAACCTTCATACCATCCACTTTACAGTCACCCACATCCACTCCCCATGATCCTCGACCCCATCACCTATACACTACCAAGTCCACCTATCCATCCAGCCATCCTTCCCTATTCTATCCTATGCTTTATCACACCCCTGCTACTTCATACCATCCTCTTTACACTCACCCACGTTCCCATCTTCCATGTTGTCAACCCATGTGCCATCCACCCATCCATCCTTCCCCCTCCTATCCTTGTCCTGTGCATAATCACACCCCTGCTGCTTCTCGCTGCCTCTAAGCCACTCCGGTCGAGGCAAACAGGTTCCAGTTCACCATTGAGAGCCGCTCGCCCCTTACCACTTGTCCTGTCTGTTGTGCTCTCCCTCCCCTGCATCCCCTCCTCTGTTTCTCTTTTCACCTCCTTCCCTCTCTTTATCTCCGTTTGTCTCCTCTGCCTCTTTTGTTTCCCGAGTCCTCTAACTTTCTCGCGTTCATTCTGTATCGATCTCCTCCTCTTCCTCTTCTTTTTGCTCCTTCTTCATTTTTCTCTTCTTTCTTTTTTTTCTTCTTTCTACGTAGATCTTCTCCTTTCTTTCCGTTTCTCACTCTTGTGCTTCATACTTGTAAAAAAAAGTCTGAGCCAAATAAACTGTGTCTGTCTGTCTGTCTGTCTGTCTGTCTATTTTTTTAATCTTATTTTATTCCAACTTTTACACCTCTTAATTGTCTCATGTTGTGTAAGATGGTTTCTTGTTAATCTGTCTTGCTTACTTGGGTATGTCCATCTTTGGTGTCCGAAAAGCAGCTTCCTTCTCGTATTCAAGTTTAAAAGTAAGCAAAAAATATTCCACGTGATTTTTCACTTCTTGTAGGCAAAACTTTTAACTTTTTTTTATTTGTTTGGTAAATAAGACGGATAAAAAAAAACTTGTCATTACTAAATCTCTTCAATCTTTCATTTACTACTCTTCTTCACATGAGAGAGAGAGAGAGAGAGAGAGAGAGAGAGAGAGAGAGAGAGAGAGAGAGAGAGAGCAACATACCACCATCCCCACCACCACCCCTTTCCAGAGACTGAATGAAAGGGAGGGAGGTAGGGAGGGAGAGAAAGAAGGAGAGTGAAAGAGAGAGAAACGAAAACAGGACAAGGCCACGGGTCCCTCCCATACACCTTTCCTCTCCCACGCAACAATGGGGGCGAGAGAAACCTGTTCGGGTAGTTCCCTGTCTCTGGGTCTCATTATAACTGCCTACCTCCTGCTAACGAGTGTGTGCAGCGCGGCCCTCCTCACCTCTGCACCTCAACCTCTGCTCACTAACATTCCCTCGGCTTGTCATCTCTGTGTCTCAGTTTGCCTTTCCCTGTCTATCTTACCTTTCGCTGTATAATCATTATTTTCGTGATCTTGAATTTGTTTTCTTCACCTATGCTGGTTTGGTTGTTTGTGTTGGTGCTATGTTTTCAGTTGTATATATATATATATATATATATATATATATATATATATATATATATATATATATATATATATATATATATATATATATATATATATATATATATATATATATATATATATATATATATATATATATATATATATATATATATATATATATATTATTTTTTTTTTTTTCTTTTTTTTTTTTTCTCGATTTTACTTTTAACTTGTTCTATTTGCTTGATTACGAGTGTTTCGAGTTTAGTATGTTACTGTTTTTTGTTCTGTTCTCTAAGTTATTGAACTTTTTTTCTTTATTTTGCTTTTCTTAGTCTTACTTTCACTTAATATTGACTTGATCCAATTGTTGGTGTTATACCTGCATATATATTCGGTGATTTTCTAAGTTTTCTTCCTAGTTTTCAGTTTGTTTTTATTTGAATGAATCCCTCTTTTCTTTAATTTTTCATCACTTATTTTGTTTTATTTTCGTCTTTCGTGGTTAATCTCCATTGGTTTACCTTTCTTGTTATTTTAAATCTACGTTTATTTATCTCAAGTGCCTTTCCTTGGCTTGGTTGTCTTGTCTTTCACTGTTTTTTTTTTTTTATATATATAATTTCAACCATACGTACTTACTTTTATTAAATTTCATCCATATTTTCTCGTTGTTTTGTTGTGGTGCAGTAACTTTTCCAGGGTTTGTCTCTTTTCTGATCCCATATTTTGAGAAATATGACTGTGGTATCATTTTCATATTTCATCTACGTAGTGCTTGTGTTTGGTGCCTTCCTGGTACATGTTTACTGTGGTGCCTTACTCTTGTTCATTTCGATGCCTGGTGTCTCCTAAAGTTCTCTAATGTTTGGATCATTTACGGTATGTGGTATCTGTTAGCTTGATACCTGATGATTTTTCTATTGTTATTCCTTTACGCATCTATCCCATGTTTCCACCCCGTACCCGAGTTTTCTTTATGGCTGTTTGTTGTGTATATGTGTGTACTTACTGTGAAGAGACGCCGCGTACCCTGTGTGGTGGTGTCAGCCTTGTTATGAGAGGTCAAGTTGTTCTGCTGGGAAAGCATTTTAGCCCTTTGTCTTTCTCCTTCATGAGGAAATGGAAATACGGCTGAATATGTATATAAAAGGAAAACAGGAAGGTAAATGGATATAGAAAATAGGAACTAGAAAGATAGGTAGGTAAATAGGTTTAGAGGTATATAAATAAAAGGGTAAATTGATATATAAATAGACAGGTAGGTAGGTAGATAGGTAGGTAGATGGGTGAAAAAACAATACAAGGAGAATCAGAAAATGACCTTTAGAGGGTAACATGGAGTCAATTTTGATCAATTTCGTCTTTTGTTAAGCTCAAGGCGAGTAGCATCACTTCTTCACCCACCGGTGCACATCTCTCTTAAGGAAACGTATATACGAGTATTGTGCAGAAGATGTTCTTTCGAGAGGCAACTGAACTGAATCCAGCACACTTAGCTTTGTGTCTTTATTAATTATTTTATTTTATTTATTTATTTATTTATTTATTTATTTATTTATTTATTTTATTTATTTATTTTTTTTTTTTTTGCACTGAATCCGCAAGTTTATTCGTTTGTTTCCTAATCATCTGCTTGTACTTATATCAGTCTGGAAGTATATTTATTATTATGCATGGCAATATCAATGTCAAGGAAGACAGTATGTTCATATTCAACCTGTGGAAAATAGTACGGTAAGGTAATGTAACCTAAAATAAAGATTTCATCATTATTTTGAATCTAATTAAGGTTCATAGACCTACGAGTTAGGAGGTTATTCATCATTTCGTTATTCACAGTTTTAAGCGGATTTTCAGGTATCTCATGAAATTCGCTCACGTCTTTACATGTTTACTCAGATTTTTTTTTTTCTTCGCATATGCATGGCTGAAAGTATACTGATTATTGTTTGCTTCGTGTTCAGCAGTCTCTTTCTCTCATGACCTGTCAGTTTTAAGGAGGCAAGGACAGTCTTTTGAGAGATTTGAGATGAGCTGAACTCGAACCGGAGTGTTGTAATATTCTGTGAGCGTGGGTGGTTGTTACTGTGGCCATCCCTCAGCCCCTCCCACACACAGGAGAATCCGCTGATGCTCCCAAAACAAAATGCCCCTTACGATACCTCCTCTGTAACAGTCATCCATTCAGTAAGCTTGGTATAAAGATAACCAAATAAATAAAAAGTAGCATTCATATACTTCGGGTTACCAGCAGTGTACGAGTAAGTAACCGTTAATACCTGTAAGGAATTAAGATTAATTTCCATTCATGGAGGTGAGCAAAATTTGTTGTTAGGAGCGGCAGGAATAAAAACAACGGCTGCCTGATGTCCGTCCGTCACACCAGAAGCAGCAAAGAAACAAAGAAAGGAGACGTGTATGCATGGGACAATTATGCGCTATTCAATTATGCATGTTGGCATTTACAAAGATAAACAGGAAGTGCATACTTGATTTTTTTTTCTTTCTTGTACTTTCAAAGAGACGAAAGATGGGATGAAAGTGAACAGAATCACTCAGTTGTCTCTTTCTCCGAGTGTTTGAGCGTTTTCCTTTAATGGCAGATGAAAATTTGAAATAACTCAAACGATTACATATTTCAGATTGTCATCTTCCGTATTCTTACGTCTCAAGACGCTGGTCAAGGTTACAAAAATTGGAAAAAAGACCCAATATGCCACTTTCAAAAACTTGGTCGTACAAAGTTTCCAAAAGATTGACGAATTTGCTTCCGGAAGTGTCTTGATACATGTGAAGGATGTGGGAAACACGTGTTGGTGAGGAATTATTGTTTAGATACTTCTCATAAATAAAAATAGAAATAATAAAGATAAATCAGTTGATAAAAAAAAAAATACACTACTGAGGATTCAACTCTCAACACTAACATATTCTTCTTTCATCTTTTTTTTTATTTAAACTAATATAACAAGAGTCTTAAATCAACACTTTTTATGTTGTTTTAAAAAGCCTATACTTATATCATATACAAAAAGGAAGAAAAATATATATATATATTAAAAAAAAACGCATCCTACTGTATACAAAATTATCTACACATCTATACATCTGACACGTAAGTCTTACCTCAAGCTAAAACGTCCACCTCTGGAGTATTCGGCCGCTCACACCTGCAATACACTTGCGGTCTTCTCTCCTACATTGCAAAGAGAATCTTATGAATTCATGCATACCAAAAAACAAAACGAAAAAAAAATCCGACCTTAATCCCTAATCTTGCATAATTCATTTCACGTAGAGCCCCCACTCTGACCACCAGCCCCAAAGAAGAAGGTAGGGCAAAAATCTCGCCTCGATCCCTAAGCTTTCGTAATTTTTTGAACGTTTTACCTTGATACAAGGCTTCGTCAAGGACAAGCGTTTAGTTCAGTCTAATTTGTTTATTTTCCATTAGTTCTCCAACGAGGTATAGCAAACAGTCGTGACAAGAAATGTATACTTACACACTTGGCAAGACGTCAGAACAGATATTGATAAGCTTTATTTTTGGTGTACACGAGCACACGCCATGTGACTGTCTTGTTACCGCGTCTTTATATCAATCGTTCAATCACTCTGTCACTGGCAAACAAAAACAAAAACAAAACAAAACAAAAAATTAAAGTACATAATAGTTTAGTTATCTCAGATTTCTCTTGTGCCACTGAATTGAATTGTGTAAAGCAATGGTAATTTAAGTGACCTATTCTTTTCTGTTACCTTTCACTGCGTCTTTTGTGTTTCTACAACTCAGATTAGATCAAGTGAATCATTCTTCTTCACATTGTCCTTCCAAACGTCGGCATTCATATATATATATATATATATATATATATATATATATATATATATATATATATATATATATATATATATATATATATATATATATATATATATATATATATATATATATATAGTTAATATCATTTTACCAAGTAAATCCTAAAATAAAATAAAAATGCAACGCAGGCGTAGAAGGTTAGTTCCTCTTTTGGTTAATTTTTTCAATGTACTAATTTTCCTTTTCCTGGTTGCACCAATTCTAACATTGTAGGTGGACATAAATTAATGTTCATTCGTAATTATTCCCACTACAGTCACCAACAAATTTTCTCACCTCTACGAAGAATAATAGAACTTAATTTTGATTGCATACCAATGTTTAGCGTTACTCGTTTTCAGCATAAATACAAGACACAGAAATACATTGCTGAAAAATATATATAGACTCAAACATGAATGTTATTGAGTTACTGAAATATTATAACCATTACTCGTATTCAGTATAAAACCAATACGTAAGAATACTTGTTTGTTGTTGGAAAAAAAAAATACATAAATACACAGACATGAAAGTTACTGGGTGACTGAAATATTATAACTTGAGTAACATACGAAAGAAATGTTTTGTTATATTTTGTTTTAGATTTATCAGCATTCTCCTGATACTCGTGTGTGTGTGTGTGTGTGTGTGTGTGTGTGTGTGTGTGTGTGTGAGCGCAGGCGAGTTACTAATGCATCCAGTATATCTAGAGCAGGATAGTGTTACCTCTTCTCTCCTCTGCAAGGCTGCCCATTCCCTCCCTCCTCCTCCTCCTCCTCCTCCTCCTCCTCCTCCTCTTCTTCCTCACAACCTCTCTCCTATAGTCTTCTTCCTCCTCCTTCTCCTTTTCATGCTTATCTTATTCTTTCTTTCCTCTTTTTTCTGCTTCTCTTCTTACTTTTTTTCTTTTCTTCATTCATCTCCTTCTCTTCCTCCTCCTCCTCTTCCTCCTCCTTCTCTTCCTCCTCCTCCTCCTCCTCCTCCTCCTCCTCCTCCTCCTCCTCCTCCTCCTCCTCCTCCTCCCTTTTTTTCTCTTCTTTATCATTGCCTTATTTTTTTCCTTTCCTCTCTTCTCATTTTTGCTTATTATTTTTCTCTTTTTGTTTCCGTTTTCCTTCTTATCTTCCTCCTCCTCAGTTATTATTTCTATCGTATTTTCTTGCAGCTCCTTTTCTTATTTTTTGTCGTCGTGTGCCTTTTCCAAGAATTTCATTACATCTCAGCAAGGAAAAAATAAACAGATGGAAGGATAGTAAGAGAAAGACCAGCAAATTAAGTAGAGACCAGTATATGTATTAAAAGAATGATGCTATCTGGATTGAAATACAAGCAAATTGATATAGAAATGTGATGTAGCGGAAAATTAAGTGTGTGTGTGTGTGTGTGTGTGTGTGTGTGTGTGTGTGTGTGTGTGTGTGTGTGTGTGTGTTCTTTAGTATACACGATTCTGGCTAAAGGTGATGCACTTGTTCTGTATTAACTATTTTTTTCTGATGTACTTTTTAAAAAAATTAAGTAATGTCACTTAATAGCACCATCTACATCAGCACGTTAAGTTAACCATGTGTGGGTACATAAAGGTGTGTGTGTGTGTGTGTGTGTGTGTGTGTGTGTGTGTGTGTGTGTGTGTGTGTGTGTGTGTGTGTGTGTGTGTGTGTGTGTGTGTGTGTGTGGGTGTTTGTTTATGGGCTTAGGTGTGTATGAGGATAGATGGCTGTGAGTGTCGGGATATAGACAAATACACCCGATTCTTTTAGAGCGATAGAGAGATATTGAGAAAAATACATCAGCCATATACAGTAGTAAAGTTTAGGCAGAGAGTGAGAAGAAAGTGGCACTGAGGCCAAAGTTAACGCTTGATTATTTGCACACAGTTAAGGTGGTGGTGGGAGTTGGGATGGGAAGATATTCTAGTTAATCATTATTACTCGAAATGTAGGTAATCAGGAACCATTAGTGCTGTCATTTGTTTTCTACGTGGATTTATTAAAACTTTCGTGACTCGTCTTCTAATCGTGACCAAAATTTCCTCATAATCAGACGACAGCGTGACTCTGTGCAGTGGCCACCCGCTAACACGCCCACTCTTGAACCTAGAAACCCTCGGCGGGACTGTCAGTTGCCTGAATAGATAGATCTTACGGAACTGTTTCTTGGCACCTCTGATCTGCATCTCACGTGTTTTGAAGGGAAATATATAATAGCCAGTAGTACACCACCTCAAAATAAGGATACTTTCTGCCGCCTTTGCAATCGTTGTGATTTTTGTGATGTTATAATAAGAACATAGGAACAGTATACCACATTTGGGCAGTTAAGAAATTAAGACTCTTTTCCATTACATCATATACTTATTAAAATCGTACTTGGTCAAACTCAGTTTTCTTTCTCCGTATTCGACTCCGACGGGATGTTGTGTCTGAACAAAGAAATGTTAGTGATTTCAACTGTTTCTTAGACTTACGAGGAAAGCCTACGGGATTCACAAAAGAGCTTTTACTTACATACAAGTGAGACAACGTGCAAGGGCCAGGTAGAGGCCAGGACCAGACGGAGGACAGAGCTGCTAAACTACCCGACGACCCGGCTTACCTATATCCCACAACCTCCTCCGTTAGGGATCAGTTGCCATTGTACTGAAACATTGAATGTGGGAAGGAGCTGTATTTGAAAGCACGTGTGTGTAATGTGACTGGTATTATGAAGCGTATATATATATATATATATATATATATATATATATATATATATATATATATATATATATATATATATATATATATATATATATATATATATATATATATATATATATGGAAATATAGTCTTCATTATTAAGGAAATTCATTAAACTTTTATCTTAGGCAGCCTCAAGAAAAAAATCACCACTACAGCCACGAAAGAGTCCTAGTAGCTTTCACCATGTTTTCGTTTATATTTTTTCTCAGTCAGATGTATGTATTCTAGCGTCCAGTTAATCTTCCTTACCATGTTCCTGAGGTTCATTCCTGCGTCTCCACCTGTGTATATACATCTTAGCGCAACACAGGAAATGCGTCATGCGTTGTTGCCGCCGGTGTAAATCTGTTATGTCTGGTGCTGTTGTTCTGTGATGATGCTTGTGTGCGTGATGTGAGAGGAGAGAGTGTTGGCGTTTTGTACACACAAAAAAAAAAAACAAGATAAATTAAAAAAAGGAAAGACTGAGGGTGTCAAAACGGGAGAAACGAGGATAGGAAATTAGTTGAGAGAGAGAGAGAGAGAGAGAGAGAGAGAGAGAGAGAGAGAGAGAGAGAGAGAGAGAATCATTTAAAAAAAAAAAAAGTTTGAGGGGAAGTGACGCATCATTTCATTCTCACAAACAACCGGTATCCATTATTCACTTATTTCCATTTCTCCTTCCCATGCTTTATCACATGCATTTTAATGACTCGTATATAATAATCACGATCGAACTCAGTATCTTTTCGTGGCCACCTGGATTCTGACCCGCCTGTGTGTGCCGCTAACAAAATCGCCTCGTCTCATTCAGTGGTTCGCGGGGACTCCAAGGCGATGCATTGGCAGTTGCTCCCTATTAAGACGCGAGGCCATTCAAGGAGATCGCAAGGAGTGAGTAATGAGGGTGGCCAGGAACCTTAGCCCACACTCACCGCATCTTGAGGGATTGTGCAAAATTTCTTGGCCTCACAAACACCCCAGGGAATATTGCGACTAACTTTTTTTTAAGGAAACGGTTGACCGATTTTATTATATTTCATTTTACTGTTATTTTTTTATATATGTATTGAATTGAACATTTTAATTTTTGGATTTTATATGACTTTTTTTATGGACGAAATAATAATTTGTCTTTATTCCCTGTACGCCTGTTGCAGTCAGGTTGCTTCCTGCTCAGAATGTAAATTGAAAACGTTAGCTGTAAGAGGATTTTTTATTTTCTCCACAGCTTAAACAAGAGCAACTTACTGATTAATCTTTTTACGTCATTCTAGTCTTACTTATCAACGAAATTTTTTTTACAAATGACTCTTATGAGTATTCCTAATTACTGTTCGTTTCCTCGTGACATTAATACATCCCCTTGCTAGTATTAATGTGTAGGAAGACGAGAAGAGTATTTTAAGCCATTTATGGACGCTAATGTCACCTGTAATGTCATCTTACCCTGACTGGAGATAATATTGAATCATCGCACATCTAGTCAATGTTGAGCAAAATTCTCATTACCTGCTCCAGCTTGATCACCTTGTCACGTGTATGTGGAGGGCTCTTGTGAACCATTAAAAAATCACAAAAAAAAAAAAAAAAAACGTCAGCTATAAATTACACATTTGAATTATTGTTGTCGTGTGTCTTGCAACAATGAGATGAAAGACACAACCAATAGTTTTGCTCTAGATTAGATAACTGATTATTCCTTAAACTAGACGCCTCATTATTTACTTTATTTAGATTTACATACTTTACAACATTTTGGTTTTCAGGCTAAATGAATGATGGAAACGTTTATCCCCTAATATTTCCTAGTATATTAAAATCAGGTGCTCAGGTTTTGAAGATTTATGTACAGGCTGCGTTACCTCACCGCTCACCGCCTGTATGCGTGTTAGTACTATTGATTGAGTTATGGCTCCGCGACAAAGAGATCTGTGACACCAGCAAGGGTTACGAGAAAGCGCTACCTTCCCTGTACTCGTATCCCCAGCTGCCTGTGTGCTTAGATGGACAGCCTTGCATCAACCACACCAGGCTGAGTGAAGCGCAGTGACGTTCGTAGCAAAAGAGAATTAGAATATGAAGCGCTGGGTGGAAGATTATCCGCTGCCACGTATATTGTTAATATTACGCGTAGGCTAGAAATAGACATGTACAGATGACAGTGGAGGCAGTGAAGGAAAGAAACTACTACTACTGCCACTACTACTACTACTTATGTTACTGCTGCGTTTTCCTTGAGGATATTTCAGTCTATCATGTAGAGTAGCGTCCCCTTCTACTTCCACAGCGCAGCGGGAGCCCAGTGGTGCCCTCTGTCGGGTATCTGAGGGTGGTCCGCAAGTCCATATCAGCTGCCAACATCAAAGGCTGTAAGTCGGAATTGAAGCTACATTTGGCGAGTCCGTGTTAACACTCAGCTCGCATCAGGCGCACTCACACACCGCCCTCGCTGCAACACATTACTCATTAGATATTACTGTGGTTTGCGGTGTGTATGCGTACGTGTGCAGGTGTGTGTGTGTGTGTGTGTGTGTGTGTGTGTGTGTGTGTGTGTAGGTGTGTCGAAAGGGAGTTTTTTTTTTTCAGTGTTCCTTTGACCTTTTAGCAGATTTTTTTTTTTTTTTCATGTAAGGTTGGAGATAAAAAATCTTGATATTACAGCGTGAAATTGTGTTTCCTTGGTGCTGGTTATTTCAGAAGAAGAAAAAACTTACCCTCACAAACACACACACACACACACACACACACACACACACACACACACACACACACACACACACACACACACACACGCAACGGGAGCACATCTCGCTATTAAAGTTTCACCCAAGTACTTATGGAGAAAAAAAAATGAAATACGTATCCTTCTCTTTATTCTTTTCCATTTTCCTCCTCCTCACCTTCCCTTATCCCCACATTCCACCTCCCCTTCCCCTAGTCCTCCCCTTCGTGCCCCGCGCCTCGGATCAGACCACCAATAACACGAGAGCAATATTTTCATCTCCCAAGGGTGAGTGTGGCCGCGATCTTTCCTGCCCTGTTCAGAATAGGCTTAGCGTGAGCATTAGAGAAATAGACAGGACAAGACAAGCAGGTAGATAGATCGGTCGGTCGGTCGGTCGGCACACAACGAAGATATAGGGAAGAGAAATGCTAAATTGCTTATATTATATTGTATTTTATTTTGATTTATATGAAGTATAAGTTATAGTTAGACATGGTTGGCTCTCCATTAACCTGAATCGACGGGGACCAGTGGGTCGGCAAGGGGGACGGAGAGGGGGTCAGCGAGGGGGCAGAGAGGGGGTGCAGCAAGGGTCCCCAGGGGCCGTAGGGCTCACCATTTTGTGGCGTGTGGCTCCATCGCTCAATAAGAGGATTGTTCTAAGTCCGACGGGAGGCTGCCTCTGTTCCTGCTGCCCCACGTGCCTCAACCACCACCGCTTCCACCTCCTCCACCTCAACCATCTTTTACAACCAGCATGACCATCTCCGCCACAAACACTTCTGTCTCGCATCACATCTATCACTACCACATTATCCTCTTTATCAACTATATCAAGACAACAACAACAACAACAACAACAACAACAACAACAACAACAACAGCAACAACAATGATAATAATAAGAGGAAATTTCATTTGTTTCGTTCATTCATTACCTCACCATATTAACTAGTTTTCATTATCATACGTCGAAGAAGTTGACATCGAAATATATTATGTTCTCTCAAGAGCTACATACAATTAAACGAGTGTCTCTATAAACATTTTGGTCTAGTGCTTTTTTTTTTCTTTTGTTACAGTAGTTTTTTTTTTCTTTCGTCTCTTTATTCGTTGTCGTTAATTATATTTTTTTTCATAATTTTCAGTATTTTGCTTATGTTAGTTGCAATCTCTCTCTCTCTCTCTCTCTCTCTCTCTCTCTCTCTCTCTCTCTCTCTCTCTCTCTCTCTCTCTCTCTCTCTCTCTCTCTCTCTCTCTCTCTCTCTCTCTCTCTCTCCTTGCCCCGTGCGCCACAGAAAAGACACATATTTACATAACGTAAAAGCCTATGCAATCGAAACTCCAGCATACATACATACATACGTTTAGCTTTGTCCTCGTGTATTTTTTCTCTCTTTATCTATCAACTTTAGAAATTACATTAAGAAGGAGGATCGCATGAAGGAGGCAGCGCTTCAATACAGTTTGCTGGTCCATTACGCTTTTATTTGCCGATGTTACTCCACAAAAGAAAATATAGGAGGAGGAAGAGGAGGAGGAAGAGGAAGAGGAGGAGGAGGAGGAGGAGGAGGAGGAGGAGGAGGAAAAGGAGGAGGAGGAAGAGGAGGAGGAGGAGGAGGAAAGCCAAGCCAGACTCCTCGGTGATGTCCAGAGAGAGAGAGAGAGAGAGAGAGAGAGAGACGACTATAGGTAAAGAATAAGAACAAAATATAATTAATGACAACGAATTAAAAAGAATCACTGAAAACGTGAAAAGAAAACAAAAGAACACAGAATAAAAATGCAACGATTTGAATAAAAAAAACAATGAGAAAAACTAGATTAAAGGAGGGAGAAGAAAATGTAATAGAGAGAGAGAGAGAGAGAGAGAGAGAGAGAGAGAGAGAGAGAGAGAGAGAGAGAGAGAGAGAGAGAGAGAGGACGGCCGTCGGACCCCGAGAACAAGTCTGCAAGTGAAGCCGAAACTAATGGAAGATGAAATTGTCTGTAAATTGTAGAGGATTGACGTTCTGAAATGGAGCCGTGGGAGGGTTCTTGTGTCCTCTTGACGGGGCGAGGACGTGGAGGAGCAGCAGCATCGTCTCTACGTGTCCTTGTCCTCTCTCTCTCTCTCTCTCTCTCTCTCTCTCTCTCTCTCTCTCTCTCTCTCTCTCTCTCTCTCTCTCTCGCCTTCATCATCCTTAGATTTTTTCCCTTTATTTCTTTCTTTTTTTCTCTCTTCCTTAATGTCTTCTATTTGTCTCCATTTTTCTTGTTTTTTTTTTTCTGATCATCTTCATTTTCTCTCCATTCACCTTTTCCTTGATGTCTTTTATTTCCTCTATCTTTTTTTTTTTTTAAGTCTTCCTCGTTCCACTCCCCACCTTTTTTTTTCTATATATTTTTTTTCTGGTGTTCCTCGTCCACTTTCCATCCTCTTTTTTTTTTCCCTTGACGTCTTTTAGTTCTCTTTTATCCAGGATACTTTTTCTTCCTGGATCTCTTTCTTCTAGACTGTCCATCCTCTTTCCTTCTCAGAACCGCCCACCACTCTATTCTAGGCTCTCCTTCACTGACCCCTCACGAATAAGAGTTTCTACGGAGGGTTACTGGTGTTGGACTTGGGCTTCCGCTAGTTAGGGCAATTACAGTAATCATATGGTGAATACTGGTATGGTATGATTTGCTGTAGTCTTCCATGTGGGTGATGTAGTTGGGTGTGGTGTTTCAAAATTTTTCTTTTGTTTCTCCGTGTCTGTCTGTCTGTCTGTATTTTCTCTCTCTCTCTCTCTCTCTCTCTCTCTCTCTCTCTCTCTCTCTCTCTCTCTCTCTCTCTCTCTCTCTCAGTAATGTCATCTTTTAGCCAAACTTGTCACCATGCTGGTCTGGTTATGAAGAGAGACAAGACAGACAGAGGCAAGTACACACACACACACACACACACACACACACACACACACACACACACACACACACACACACACACACACACACACACACACACACAAAGTTAAGGCCAAATTTTCCTAATCATTACATGTTACTGCAGTCCCGTTGGTAAATTTAATGGCGGGTAATTGGTAACACATAAGACTGTCTCACTGCGGACCAGTCTGGAGAGCCTCGCCTTGGCCACCACTGCAGTCTGCGGGGACATTATGTTTTCATTCAGGCTGGCAAGGCTTACCTAACAGAGGTTTTTGGTGATATTAATGAATACACTTTTTGTGTCTTTATTATTTTGTGTCTTTAAATGGCCTGGAAATATCTTCACTTAACAGTCGTTTTACTTTCT
>NC_087154.1:26337026-26339526 GCF_035594125.1 Scylla paramamosain
TTGATAAGTCCTCGTACATAAGGTGAGTGAGGTCTAATAATGCGGTGAGAGGAGGCATGTAGGGGAGCGCGGCTGTGTATGGTAGCGGGGAGGGGAAGGAAGAAGAGGAGGAGGAGGAGGAGGAGGAGGAGGAGGAGGCTGTCATTAATTAAAAGAAGTGGAAGCTCACCCTTGAACACGCGGACCATGACCTATAAGCACCCACTCCCTGTTTCCCCGAGTCCCTTTATTCTGTGCTTTGGTCGTCTGCGTCATCACTGCCATCGTCGTCTTCCTCGCCCTCCTCTTCTCCCATAAGTCTCATGGTGCTTTTTTTACTTCCTCACCCTTCTAATGACGTGTGTATTACCGTGGTTATCTGATTTTATGTGAGTGTGATTTTTGTTGTGGTATTGTGTGATGGTGTTCCTTTTTCGTAGTCATTTATTGTATTGTGAAGCTCCAGCCAAAAAGAATTACAATTTGTCTGGTTTCTACAACGAATTGACAGTAAAGTTATCTATCCATCTCTCTCTCTCTCTCTCTCTCTCTCTCTCTCTCTCTCTCTCTCTCTCTCTCTCTCTCTCTCTCTCTCTCTCTCTCTCTCTATCTATCTATCTATCTATCTATCTATCTATCTATCTATTTATCTATCTATCTATTTCCTGCAGATATCGTCGTTTTCTTGGTCTTAATTTCCTATAAGTTAACGTGGTGTTTTTACTTTTCTTACCCTTCTATAGATTTCCTGCAGGTTCGTCGTTTTGCTCGCCTTCCTCTTTTTCCTATAAATTACGTGGTGTTTGGTTAGACGACAGCTTGGATTTGTTAGTGAGAGGGAGTAACAGTCTTCGGAGGTCTGTTCTCTTATCTATAATATTTACTGATTGTACAGAGATGTGTAGAGACTCGAGAACTTTCTTACCTCGCTCAACGTTCCATGAGGGTGTGATGTTGGAGGGACGTGGGCGGTGAGGAGTCTTTTTATATTCTATCCTGTTCTCCCACACGTGAAGTTATCAGTAATGGTATGTGGGGGTTCAGTTTATATCTTTTTTTGTAGATTAGAAGGACTCTTGGTATTTGTTCTCTCTTTCTGTGTAATGTTTTATAATCTTCTTCTTCTTCTTCTTCTTCTTCTTCTTCTTCTTCTTCTTCTTCTTCTTCTTCTTCTTCTTCTTCTTCTTCTTCTTCTTCTTCTTCTTCTTCTTCTTCTTCTTCTTCTTCTTCTTCTTCTTCTTCTTCTTCTTCTTCTTCTTCTTCTTCTTCTTCTTCTTCTTCTTCTTCTTCTTCTTCTTCTTCTTCTTCTTCTTCTTCTTCTTCTTCTTCTTCTTCTTCTTCTTCTTCTTCTTCTTCTTCTTCTTCTTCTTCTTCTTCTTCTTCTTCTTCTTCTTCTTCTTCTTCTTCTTCTTCTTCTTCTTCTTCTTCTTCTTCTTCTTCTTCTTCTTCTTCTTCTTCTTCTTCTTCTTCTTCTTCTTCTTCTTCTTCTTCTTCTTCTTCTTCTTCTTCTTCTTCTTCTTCTTCTTCTTCTTCTTCTTCTTCTTCTTCTTCTTCTTCTTCTTCTTCTTCTTCTTCTTCTTCTTCTTCTTCTTCTTCTTCTTCTTCTTCTTCTTCTTCTTCTTCTTCTTCTTCTTCTTCTTCTTCTTCTTCTTCTTCTTCTTCTTCTTCTTCTTCTTCTTCTTCTTCTTCTTCTTCTTCTTCTTCTTCTTCTTCTTCTTCTTCTTCTTCTTCTTCTTCTTCTTCTTCTTCTTCTTCTTCTTCTTCTTCTTCTTCTTCTTCTTCTTCTTCTTCTTCTTCTTCTTCTTCTTCTTCTTCTTCTTCTTCTTCTTCTTCTTCTTCTTCTTCTTCTTCTTCTTCTTCTTCTTCTTCTTCTTCTTCTTCTTCTTCTTCTTCTTCTTCTTCTTCTTCTTCTTCTTCTTCTTCTTCTTCTTCTTCTTCTTCTTCTTCTTCTTCTTCTTCTTCTTCTTCTTCTTCTTCTTCTTCTTCTTCTTCTTCTTCTTCTTCTTCTTCTTCTTCTTCTTCTTCTTCTTCTTCTTCTTCTTCTTCTTCTTCTTCTTCTTCTTCTTCTTCTTCTTCTTCTTCTTCTTCTTCTTCTTCTTCTTCTTCTTCTTCTTCTTCTTCTTCTTCTTCTTCTTCTTCTTCTTCTTCTTCTTCTTCTTCTTCTTCTTCTTCTTCTTCTTCTTCTTCTTCTTCTTCTTCTTCTTCTTCTTCTTCTTCTTCTTCTTCTTCTTCTTCTTCTTCTTCTTCTTCTTCTTCTTCTTCTTCTTCTTCTTCTTCTTCTTCTTCTTCTTCTTCTTCTTCTTCTTCTTCTTCTTCTTCTTCTTCTTCTTCTTCTTCTTCTTCTTCTTCTTCTTCTTCTTCTTCTTCTTCTTCTTCTTCTTCTTCTTCTTCTTCTTCTTCTTCTTCTTCTTCTTCTTCTTCTTCTTCTTCTTCTTCTTCTTCTTCTTCTTCTTCTTCTTCTTCTTCTTCTTCTTCTTCTTCTTCTTCTTCTTCTTCTTCTTCTTCTTCTTCTTCTTCTTCT
>NC_087154.1:26342026-26354526 GCF_035594125.1 Scylla paramamosain
TCCTTTTACTCGCTCACACTTCACAAAGGAAAAAGTAAATAAGTAAAAAAATAGATAAATGAATTGATCACGAAAGCATAATTCAAATAACAAGCGAAAGAAGAATTAACTATCAGCTCATCCTTTGTGATGAGCTACACTATCAATTCTAAAGCAAAAAGTATAGGATAAGTAAGATAAAGGCTCCTCCCCACCCACCCACCCATCCACCTTTCCCTCCATAGCACACTCTACATTGATCAGAGTTGGGTGTAAGAAGGCGGAGCAATGGGTGGCTGACTCAAGGCGCTCCGTGTCACTCTCACCCTTGCCTTGTCATCTCTATAATTTTCGTTCAGGATTACGCAAGGCATTGAAGAAAGCGTATAGGTGATAGGTGGTGGCTCTCTCTCTCTCTCTCTCTCTCTCTCTCTCTCTCTCTCTCTCTCTCTCTCTCTCTCTCTCTCTCTCTCTCTCTCTCTCTCTCTCTCTCTCTCTCTCTAACGAACGAACGAACGAACGAACGAACGAACGAGTGAATGAATGTGCGTACGGACGAAGGAATTAACAAAGTAACGATTGTCATCCACTTCAGGTCTTGCGAGCCGCTGTGGTGAGAGAGAGAGAGAGAGAGAGAGAGAGAGAGAGAGAGAGAGAGAGAGAGAGAGAGAGAGAGAGAGAGAGAGAGAGAGAGAGAGTCGGGTTTAAAGAAAACTACTTAATGAAAATCACCCTAAGAAATGTAACTTGATGATGCAGATGATGATGATGATGATAATAATAATAATAATCATAATAATAATAATAATTATAATAACATCAACAACATCGTTCATTAACAATCGTAATATTCAGCTTTCGTGCATAATAACGATGCATTCTGGCACACTTTTCAGGAGTCAAATCGTATGGAGTGGAGTCTGTGAATATGGCAGTGGAGAAGACTGATGGAGTGAAGGCAGTGGATGCAGTGGCAGTGGCAATAGTGGTGGTCGTGCTAGTGGTGGTGGAGGTGGTGGTGGCTTAGGCCGGAGGCAGGGCGTTGTGGCGGATGGCTGGCTGGCTGGGAGAGATATATGGGAGTTGGACTTCTGTTGGCATCTTGCAACCCGACCGCCCGGGGACCCTTGTTGCTGTTTCACCGCTGCGCCGCCACCACACCGTAGCCCGGACGCCCCACTGAAGCAAATCTTATCGCTCGGTTGGCCCCTCGATCGCCGCGGAGTCATCTTGTGGGGACACTGGGACGCGAGATTTTATTGGTCACTCAGCACGTTACTCGACCCTTGGAGGGAGGTAGGGACGAGAGGGAGCGGGAGGGGAAAGGTCACTCCCTGAGGCGAATAGGGACGAAGTGGAGTGAGAGGAAGGGCCTGGCTGGGGAGGAGCTGTCTGGTGGTGACGTGCCCGCCTCGTCATTTGAATACGTCACCCGCATGCCCGCCGCTCGCTAACAATGAGCAGCTTGAGTTACCCCACCACCACCACCACCAGCTCCCCGTCTCCCTTGGTCCCCTCAGCCACCCTGCTGCCTGCCTGCTCCACTCCCTGTTTCTCTCCCTGCCTCTCTAGTTCGCCTTCCTCCTCTTCTCCTAGTTCCTCTCTCCCTTCTGCTGTCAAATCGGGGACGCTGACCTCTTCTCTTCCTCTCCTTCTCTTCTCTTCCTCTCCTTATGATCTTCCTCTTTCTCCTCCTCCTCCTCCTCCTCCTCCTCTTGAACTCCCTCAACACCTCTTCCAAACTGTATCTCTAAAAACTTTGCGGTGTTCGGTGCCACCATTTCCTGATTTTCTCTCCTCTTTTCCAGTATAGTGACGAACTTTTTCCCAGTATAATAATTTCCTTTTATCCTCTGAGTTTCGCCTAATGATTCCCTCCTCGGAAAAGACAGTTACATTAATTTCATAATTGGGGAAAAATGGACCTGTACATAAAGGAAGTCCTGGTGTAAAGAGAGAGAGAGAGAGAGAGAGAGAGAGAGAGAGAGAGAGAGAGAGAGAGAGAGAGAGAGAGAGAGAGAGAGAGAGAGAGAGAGAGAGAGAGAGAGAGAACTAGATAGATACGTAGAACGACGCGCGCGCGCGCACACACACACACACACACACACACACACACACACACACACACACACACACACACACACACACACACACACGTCACCACCCCCACCACCACCACCACCACCATGGTTTCTGAGGGACAACCTTGACACTGGAAACAGAAGAGGAGAAAGAAAAGAGAGGGAAAAAAAAATGAAAATAAGTCAATAGTTCTGAAGTTAGGCGAAAGTAACACATTAAAAATGAATATTGTCGAAGGAAAAAAATGGGAACTGGTATTGAATGACTGAGATGACGTGTGTGTGTGTGTGTGTGTGTGTGTGTGTGTGTGTGTGTGTGTGTGCTAGTGAGGTTCGACGCTAGGAGTGAGAGTGTGAGTGTGAGAGGAGTCACTAGGAGGGTCTGTCTGGGCTTGAGGCTGAGAATGCAATGCCGGAGTAGCTCTTACGGCGCTCTCTCCGTCTCGTCTCTTAATTCTATTCATTCTTGTATCGCGCGGGGTCTCTCGTTGCATGCCGCTGCCGAGACCTGGTGAAGTGTGTGTGTGTGTGTGTGTGTGTGTGTGTGTAAGGCAATTGCACTTACCTATATTCATTTATTTAATTAAGAAGTTATGATTATTTGGTCACTTACAGATGAGCGTAATGAATTTTAATTAAGATAATCTCGCAACTTCATTGTTCTTTTTTTTTCCGAAATATAAATCATAGAATATATATAAATGACATGTGTATGTGTAATTTTTCTTTTCACATTTATTAAAATTATTTATGTATATCTTAAGATATTGGATATAAAGAACAAAGCATATTTCATTTGGATTTCCTGTGGTCCATTCTCTCACTTGGTCTCTGTCTATGGTGGGCGCAGGTCAAGCAGTATTGCCGCCTTGACGCACCAGTACTATTCAAAGATTTCAAGGAGCCCTTCTGCAGCCAAGAGTCGAGGCAAGGCGTGAGGTGAATGGGTGGCAGCATTCACTTCCCGCAGCCCGCATACCACACCAGGCTGCCTGACGCTACGTGCCGCGCTCACAACAATACAGTAACGCTCCCCTGTGATGCAGATTGGGGCAGGGCGCGGGGCAGGCCAGCTGGGGCGTATGACGTGAGGAAGGGTTAGAGGGCGATGAGCGAGGGGAGGAGAGGAATAGGGGGAAGGGAAAAGGAGGAGGGTAGGATAGACAGGTAGGGCGGGGCAGGGGACGGAAAGGGGCACGGGGTAGGTAGGCCAGCCGTGCCCACCAGCCCTCAGTATGCTAATGTTCCACACCTCAGCGTGCTCCTCCTGCGCTCTCCCTCTCGCACGGAGCACCGAGGGAAGTCGTGGCTGCTCCTCTCTCTCGATGGAGTACCCGGTGAGAGGCGCTATTCCCGCTGCTCGAGCACTCCGCGAATGGAAAAAGAGTCTAGTGTCCTCGCCGGCCGTGTCCTGGAGAAGCGTGGAGAGAATGTCAATGTCGTGTGTCGTATTGTGGCGGAGTGCCCTGAGCAGGTGCTGAAGAAGGCCAAGGAGGAGCTACAGCCTCGGAAGACTCAGGGGCGACCGTGTACAAAAATTCGATGAGGAGGCGTTGCAGTGGTGGAGGGTGCACGCGGGTTTGACAAGTGTGTGACAAGAGTGGCCCTGAAAAGCTCCAAGTCTGGTCAAAGTTCAGAGGCTCAATGTGTTGAGCTGAGCTTTGCCAAGAGTGTTATGTGCTTGTAGCGACCATGGCCCTCACGCCGCAGAGTGTGGAGTGCTTGTTGGCTCGTCCTTGTGCTGTTGACGGCGAAGTGTGGCGGCGAAGGCAGTCAAGTCCCTCAGATTTCAGTGTCGTGAAGAAAATTCCACTTTTTATATAGATTAAAATCACACTCAGAAGAAAAGGTGAATTGAAACAAACGTTAATGTAACTATTCATTACGGTAACTGTTTTTATAATGTTTATCTAGTTAATTTAGTAGATCATGTGGCTTGAAAGTAAGCAGATGATTTCATTTCACGTTAAGATTTCACCTTTAAAGAAAACCATATTGAAATACAGACATTAATATCACTGTGCATTAAGATAACGATTTTTACATTATTTATTTAGTCAGCTCACTGGAGCATGTGCACAGAAAGTAAACTGATATTGAAATATAAACGCTAATATCATTATGCCTTTTGGTAATTATTTTTTACATGGTCTATTCAGTCAGCTTAGTGGATCATGTGGCTACAAAGTAAACTAATAATTGGTGTTTTCCTGATGCATCATGGCAAGGGAACCAAAGAGGTTGAGGAAGTGTCGCCGTGTCGTTGTGTCGTTACATTATTACATTATCTATCTCATCACCATAGTGGATCATGTGACAAGAAAGTGAAGTAATAACTGGTGTTTCCTGATGTATAATGGCGAGGGAAGCAACGAAGTGAGGAAGTGTCCTTGTGTCGTGTTGCCGTGTCGTGCCGCGGAGAGCGAGGCCTCGTGTAAGACACACACCGAAGGAACATTAATTGTCCGACAGGTGGCGTGCACACTAACTAGAGCGAGGCAATTAGTCACTGATTACTGGTCGATTAGTGGCTTAATAAATCACATTAATTGATACTTGGACCATTAACACACACACACACACACACACACACACACACACACACACACACACACACACACACACACACACACACACACATACACACACACATCAAATAATCATAAGCCACTGACATAATATTTTCGTCAATTTCTTTAGTCTTCCATTCGTGCTTCCTCGAATTGCCTCACTTATGCATTGTTCTTCCTGTTTTTTTTTTGTTTTTTTTTCGATTTATTCATTATTTTTTTCTTTTCTGAGCAGTTTTCCTTTGTCTCCTGATTCATCTGGTTCTTTGTTATCTCTCATGTATTTCCTTTATTTCCTTTTATTTACCTTTATTTTTCGATTTATTTATGTGTTGCGTATACGTATCTTCAAACAACCAAGCACATTTTTTTATCTTTTTTTTTTATCATTAGAAAGTTTTTGTTATTTCAGTCTTTCTCTTTGCCCCTTTACTCGCTTCATTTTCTTCATTCGCCTACTCCATTTCCTTCTCCGATCTCTCTTTTTTTTTCTCATTCCGTTTTACTCATTCCTCTGATTTCCTTCTCCTCCCTCCCCCCCCTTTTTTTTTATCCGTCATATTCTGCCTCCTTCATCTCCCTTTTTCTTCATCCCAACCCTTCAGTTCCTTCTCCTTTTCCTAACTTTTTCTTTCTCTTTCCTCGTTCTCCCCTCCACTCTATTTCTCTTTTCCTCCTTCCCATCCTTTCTCCATCTTTAATGTTTCTTATGTCTTCTTCTCATCCTTCCTTTCTTTCATTTTTAGCAAGTTCTTTCTGATTCATTATCCACTTCCTTCTATGTCATCATTCGTTTCCATCAGTCTTCCATTTCTTTCCTCCTTCATTCCTTCTCTTCCTCCGAATTCTTCCTTTCTCTTTCCTTTCCCTCGCTCTTCGTCTTATCTTTCCTTCCCTTTTTCTTCCTCTTCTCCCATGCCTTTCATTCATCTTCCCTTTCCTTCTCTCTTCCTCTTTTCTTTTGTTTTCCTCTCATCCTTCCTCCTTTTCACTTTCTCCCTTTCTTTCTTCGTTTTTCTCTCATCTTTTTTCCTTCTATCCGTTTCGTTTCTTTTATATATTTTTTTCTCATCTTTCTTTTCTTTCTTTCACTGCCTTTTTTTTTAATCTCTCGCATCTTTCCCTTTCTTTTTTTTTCCTCTTCTCTTCACTCATGTTATCCTATCGTCTTTCTTTTCCTCTCTTCTTCTATGTCTTCCTCTCATCGTTCCCTTCCTTCATGTTCCTCTTCTCTGTGTCCTTTCATCTTTCCTTTCTTTTCTCTTTTTTTTTTTACCTCCTGTGTCTTCGTCTTTCTCTTCTCTTCTTCCATGTCTTCCTCTCATCTTTCCTTCACCTCCCTCATCTCCTGTGCATTTCCTCTTATCTTTCCTTTGCTTATTTTTTTCCTCCTGTGTCTTCCTCTCATCTTCCCTTCGTCTTTTCCTCTCTTCTCCCGTATCTTCCTCTCATCTTTCCTTCCTCTTTCTCTTCCTCCTCTCATCCCCTATGCATTTCCTCTCATCTTTCATCTCTTTCCTTCTTGCTTGTCTTGTCTTCGTCTCTCTTCTCCTCTCCCATGTCTTCCTCGCATCATTCCTCCCGCCCTTTCTCTTCCTTCTCTCATCTCCTGTGTATTTCCTCTCATCTTCCCTCTCTATCCCTCTTGTTCGTCTTGTCTTCGTTAAAAAATGAACGTCCTCCAAAAGAAGTTATCGCAGCGGAACCCACGTCTTCCCGTCGGACTAGCGGCTCCCCTCGCCTCGCTTCCCCTTCCTCAGAGCCGACCTGTCCGCCCGCCTCCCTTCTCCCTTCCTCTCTCTCTCTCTCTCTCTCTCTCTCCTCTCTCTCTCTCTCTCTCTCTCTCTCTCTCTCTCCTCTCTCTCTCTCTCTCTCCCTTTTCTGTCTTTCTTGCGGTAGGTTTCCCCTCCTTCCTTCCTCCTCCCTCCTCCCTCCCCACCAATAACCGCACCAGAAAAAAGAATATTAAAAAAAGTATTCGTCCGGTAGACACACACAAACACACACACACACAAGGTCCTTCTCTCTCTCTCTCTCTCTCTCTCTCTCTCTCTCTCTTCCTCTCTCTCTCTCTCTCTCTCTATTGGTGCCCTTCAAATTCATCCACATTTTTCTATTCCTCGATAACCATGTTGGGCTTTTCTATAATTGAGGTGCAGCTGAGGCATTGATTAATCTACCGCCCCGACGCTACAGTCAACATCACCTCTCGTTCCCAGCTTTCAGGGTGGGGAGAGGAGACTTGGGAGGCTGCGTTCGGGGTGCGTGAGGCTCGAGGTGAGTGAGGATAGTCATTAAACATCACCATCATACGTTTTAAGACCTCAAACTATCGCAAACGCACGAGATTCTTTTGTGGTTTGAGAGAGAGATGAGAAAAGTATTGTGAAGAGGAGAAAATGACGAAGGAAAGGAGCGGTATAGGCAGAGGAGGGCCGCAGTGACGCGAAGGGGAGCGTGGAGAGGGCGAGGCGAGGGGAGTGAGCATGTGCAGGGGCCAGGGAGTCGCCCAGTGGTCAGCGGCGAGCGACTGGCTGATGGTGAGGGATGAATAGGTCGGCAGGACGGGCGGCGAGTGGCGGATGGGCGGGCGGGGGAGGCGGGGGAGGGGACGAGTGAGGCGTGGCGTGGGGGAGCGGCCGGCCAGTGGTCATTCCTGCCGGCCTTGCGTCCAGCACGTGGCGGCCATTGTCGACAGTCCGAATGGCTCCCCGCCCCTCGCAATGACCGCCGCCCGTCAGCACGAGCCACTCCCAGACCGGCACATGCTGACCCGTCCCCTGTGTTGGAGATTCGGACCTTGGCCACCATTGTAATCAGAACCGTCGCTGTCTTACTAACCTTCAAGTTATAAAACTCACCGTAGAAAGAGAAATACAGGCAGAGAATCGTAATAGTCCACTGTCCTACTAAAGTCACATATAAGACTCACTGTAGACGCGAGCATATTGAGTTGAAATGGGCCAGATGATGTTTAATTTTTCTGAGTTTTTTTTTTCTTCAAATTCCACTGCAGTCAGAAAAGTCACTGTCTTAGCAAACCTTGATATAATAAAACTCACTGAAAAAAGAGCAATATCAGCTGAGAAACGAACTGAGGTGAATTGAAATGGCTTGACGAATCGATGTTTTATTTTTCCTTAGTGACAGGTGACAGGTGGGCGCCTTGCACGAGTCCCTTCCATTTATTCCTCTACGCTCCATCTTCTGCTGCTCCTATACTTTGCTAACCCGTCTCTAGTTCATCCCTCCATCCTGCACTGGTAATTCTGCACAAATCACAGTGTTAGCGGTCTGTTCACTTCCTCTCTGCCACCCGCCAATCACTGCTTTCCTTCACCGCATGGACCCTAGTTAATGAGACCTGAAGGAAGCATTAATTATGGTCTCCACTTCTATTGCTCCTGTTAACACCGAGCGATAACTTCACGGAAAAAAAAAGAACTGCTCTCCTTGGTACTAAGAAAATGATAATCAAGTAAATAAATAAAAGAATGAATAGTGGAAATGTTATTAGTTTTTTTTTTTCTCTCGTCGTTTTGTTATTCATTCTTTTTTTTTTTTTAGATAAGGTTTAACTACATTTCTTAAACTAATTTATGTAGGTGATTATCATACTTTACAATCACTACCCTCCTTTTCTCTCTATCTCTCTCTCTCTCTCTCTCTCTCTCTCTCTCTCTCTCTCTCTCTCTCTCTCTCTCTCTCTCTCTCTCTCTCTCTCTCTGGCGGGAAATCAAAAACTGCCGCCCAAGAGGAACTTGCGACCCGCGGCGGAGTATATCCAAGTATTTCCGCGAGTCTATTTGTGGCAGAATAAATCAATTTCCTCCTATATCGCGGCGGAATGTGAATACAGGCTGTGGCGGCGACGGTAGTGGTGGCGGTAGTGGCGGTGGTGGTGGTGGTGGTGGTGGTGGTGGTAGTGGTGTTGACGGTTGTGGTGGTGATGGTTGTGGTTTTGGTGGTGGTAGTGAATGATGGTAGTGGTGGTTCATAATACTCAGTTAGATAGGTAGATAAACTGATTGACTGATGAGAGAGAGAGAGAGAGAGAGAGAGAGAGAGAGAGAGAGGAGAGAGAGAGAGAGAGATGAGAGAGAGAGAGAGAGACGACAAGGACGACAAGGACGACGACGACGAAAACGTTTCCAATTCCTAGGAAATTTAATAATAATACGAACTCTGCCATCCCTTTCTTCAGGAACTGCTGGTGGTACTGGTGGTGGTGGTGGTGGTGGTGGTAATGTAATGGGTGGACTGCAAGGCTGGAGGGAGTAATCGTTTGTCGTGTGTGTGTGTGTGTGTGTGTGTGTGTGTGTGTGTGTGTGTGTGTGTGTGTGTGTATGTGTGTGTGTAATTAACTCCGGAACTGTCTAATGAATGCCCAAAATTTAGGGCAATTGCTCGTAACTGAAAGGGCTTTACACATGTTTGATCTGCAGGACTGAATGGTTGAAACTGAGTCTGAAAAACAGTTGATATGTTTTCGTGGGTAACCAAAGAGGATTTCTGCCGCGGACAGATACTAGTGTGAATTTAGCTGGAAATACTAATTACATGTTTTCTCGGTAATAATGAAAGGACGAGGCCGTAATGACTGAAAATAATGACGAGCTTCATCAATACTGTAGCGTCACTGGTGCTTTATGTGTGTGTGTGTGTGTGTGTGTGTGTGTGTGTAGGTGGGGTGGGGGTGGTGGGTGGTCTACGTGCCTGTTTCCACGTGCCTTTGTTCGTGTTTCTGTACGTATTTGTCTGTATGTATGTGCGGATGGTTGTGTTTAAGGGGGTGGGGGTGTCTGTCTACCAGCCTGTTAATATATGTGCCTTTGTTCGTGTACGTATGTATGGTTTATTTGTATTTTTTTGTATGTATGTCAGGTATTGATTCATTCTCCTTACCCATCACTATTTTTTTAAAGTTTTACCATTATTTTCGAACACTGATGCAGACTCGAGTTCGCAAATATCCATCTCATTCTTAAAAAATCGTCATGGAGAGCATTTATTTGTTCCCATATCTTCTCCTCATCGCCTCTCTCTCCGTTCACTCGTCCCTCAGTCATCTCGTCCTCGTCTGCACCGATCTTACCACGACCCACTCCATCCCCACTCCATCTCCACTCCATCCATCACTGGTTCGTTTACTGAGAGGCGACAAGAACACCGCCTCGCCTCCACCAACCATCTTCCCTATTCCTCTTTCACATTTATCGTTCCCTTATCCAGCCTCGAATCTCCTCCTTCTCTATAGCCTCTGTTTCTGACTTCCTGAAGAGCCAACACACCTCCATACAGCTTACCTTTATTCTGCTCTCTCGCTCTCTCTCTCGTCTCTCTCTCTCTCTCCTCTCCTCTCTCTCTCTCTCTCTCTCTCTCCGGTCTCTCTCTCTCTCTCTCTCTCTCTCTCATCTCTCTCGTCTCTCTCTCTCTCTCTCTCATCTCTCGTCTCTCTCTCTCTCTCTCTCCTCTCTCTCTCCTCTCTCTCTCTCTCTCCTCTCTCCTCTCTCTCTCCTCTCTCTCTCTCTCTCTCTCATTCTCCGTCTTCCCCTCCATTTCCTCTTCACTCCTCGCACCACCATCACCTTCACCATCCCTGAAGGTGCTGGAGGTGGCGTCTCCGGCGTGATCTGGCGTCCTCCAGCTTGCCACTATCTCCCTCGTGCAGGCCAACTCCGTCCCTCCTCCCGCCCCACGCACCCTCCCCGCAAACCTACCCAATATTTTCTCTCTCAGAATAACTCGAGGATCCTTCCCCGGCCTGGACGTTTAGAGCAGGTGTTGAAGGAAGGAAGGAGAGCTCTAGGGGCCAGGCCTTGCTGTGTCGTGTGCTCTGAGAACCTGGGTGTTTTATGGTCCCGTTGTAGTGGCTATGACTCCCGCGGTGTGTTGGGGGTCTGAGGCAAGGTGGTGAACGGCCGTCTGCGGAGATAAGAGATTGAAGCTGTTCTTGACCAGATTGTTTCTCTTTTCTTTGAAGGAATGTGTTTGCACGACCAGATAACATCATTGTTCGCAGCCGCCGCTGCCTGACAGGCGTGAGGTACGAGAGGAGAGAAAGAGAGAGAGAGAAAGAGAGGCCCTCACCAAGGTGTTGTGGCTTGGAATTATTCATGAGAACTTGCGTTACATCAGTCCGCCTTTCATCTTTTTTTTCTGGGGGGTTCAATTTCTCCTTCCAGTTTTGCTGTACTTTTTTTTTATATCTTTCCTTCCGCACACGTCATTTTAGAGTTGTCACGTAGAGGCAGTGCGAGGAGAGGCAGCGGGGTGTATGTGGTGATACAGTTAAGGACACGACTGGCCGTTTCGCCTCACCGTCCCTCTCAGCTCGTCACTCATAATGACATTGCACAGCGAGAAAAATTGGGGCAAACTTCATAATCCATTTTGCGATAGTCTTATGCGCGTTGAATTATCCTGGAAGATCGACCCACTCCGTCTGGCCCCGTATATCCCGTCAGTTTTCCCGGCCAGAACTCCCGAGTTATGACCGGCGCGCGCGGCTCTCTGGGAGGGTATTCATTTTCCTCATCGGAAGTTTTGATGAAGATGCGTATGAACTATTAAGAGAAACTCCAACATAGATTATAGGACAGTCACGTGGGCAGACCAGACGGAAATAGGTAGACATAATGTATGGAGTGGGAATTATCATAAATGGTTATCTTCTGTAACCATTTCATTTATACTCCTCACTCAGTCTTCTTTTACCAGCTCATATACCATAATAAGAGACGTAAAGATACAAATATAAAAAAATACAATATCGTGTCGCTTGTAACGCCTCTACCCATACCAGTCACTCACATCTCGTATATATAGACACGGAAGTACAAATTATTGAAATCTTCCTATAGATATTTACCCTCCAATTAACTCATCCTATAACAGACACCCACTTCCTGTATCTAGAGTCACCGAAAATGCCGATTAATGAAATTTTAGAACTGGTACTTACCTAGTTATTCTATTCACACCAGCCACTCACTTCCTGTACCTGGAAGCTTGGAAATACAGATGTACTGAAATTTTAGTATAGCTACATACCCTTCCAATCATACCATCCATACCATTCATACCAGCCACTCAGCCTCCCATGCTCCCATTCCTCATTTCACTTCGGTCCATCCTCACTAAACTCCATGCTTGGATTACGCCCGCGGCAGTGATTAGCGCTGGTTATCTACGCTCACAGACAACGCTAACGATGGACCGCCGGCTCCGTGATGGCTAAATCCAGCTGTGGCACCGGCCGTCCAAGTTACCAGGTTTTGATGAGGCCTTAATGGAGTTACCGGCAGTTTATCCTTAATGGCGTGAGGTGGTAGTAGTAGTGGTGGTGGTGGTGGTGGTGTGCAGAGGGGTGTGGGTTGCAAGGGACAAGGAGTGTCTGAATGCTGCTACGATGATCTGGTGTCTCTGCTTGTATGTGTGTGCGTGTCATTAAGTCTTCTTTTTGTTTGTGTTCTTATCGTAAAAATGTGGTTGTATTTTTTTCAAATATCTTTCTTTCTGTCTTTTAATCTACTCATACATGTTTTTTTTTTTTTTTTTTGCATTGATGGTTGAGTAGAAATAGTTGAGTAGAACTGATAGAGCTAGTAATTATTGAATGTACTTTATTTTCTTCTGTGAAGCAGATTTTTATATGTGTACATGTCTTAGGATAAAGGTTCCTATTGGTCAAAATGGCTGACCAAAATGTTTATTTTCACATGGATCAAGTTCATCGGCCTCACGAAATATTAGTCCAGTCACAGTACTACTTACATTAATGTAGAAAACATTAAATATTTTAGAAAATCAAATATTCCAGTAAGTGTACTTTATGATAATACTTTTTTTTCCTTTCAACCACCAATAT
>NC_087154.1:26359526-26369526 GCF_035594125.1 Scylla paramamosain
ATCTTAACTTGAAACTAGTGAATGCTATTTGTTTTTACCATTTCTTCTTTCAGATTCTTTTATTTTTAGTCCTTTTAACTTTTCTTTGGGAACTGGCACTCTCGTGGGGCTTTTTTTTAATTTTACGTTTTTTGTTGCCCTTGATTAGTATTATTTTCCTATTTGGGAAGCTACTACATTCATATATATATATTTTTTTTTCTTTCGGTCATATCCCTCTAGACAATCCAGTAGTTTGTTTGCATTTTCAAGTTCTTGGTTAAATTAGTGATTCATATGTATTAATTGAATAATTTAGTCAAAGTTAGTGGTTAGTTAATAATTGGTAGTTAATGATACTTAGATAAATAAAATTCCATTTAAGTTTTTCCACAATATAACCAATGTTTAAGTTTTCTTCTTAGGCCCGTTTCTTTATGTTCATCGCTATGCTTCGCAAGGTCTGCAGTTGGTGCACAGTTTGTAACCACATTTAACTAGCCATCCTAATCGGACCTGCTTAGTATTTTTGGGGTAGTTAATAACTTTTGTTTTTCATTATAAAAGTTCATGCCAATCTTCTTTACATATTAAAATAGGAGAGTCACTTATAGATCATCTATTTTTGGTGCAGACTATATTAGGTTAGCTTATTTAATCAAACCTATCCTACCATAACCTAAACCAACTATTTCAATAAAATATTACAATTTCGTCCCCATGACAGGACCTCGGGGAACAATGATTTGCATATGGTCTTAAAAAAAGTACTGCAGATATACTTACAGGTGTTGCTTGTATACCGAACACAATGAACTAACTCAGTACTATATGAGTTGTTAATTAAAGTCCACATCCCTCCCCAGCTATTCTGCTAACTCACATTCCCCGGTGATCGATCATGCTATGTTACCACTCCCTAGCCCTTTCCCTCTTTACCTCTATTGTCTTGCCATCCCTCCATCCAGTACTTGTTCTCCAACCTTCTTTTTCGGTATTATTTTCCGTCCAGTATCCTCTTGTAGGTCTTCTTTGCAATCGAACTTATTTTCCAAGACATGATTTTTCAGAACTGCACGTGTGTGTGTGTGTGTGTGTGTGTGTGTGTGTGTGTGTGTGTACAAATGATGCTAAGCCTGTTTTAAGTGAATCGTGTATGTATGTAGTGGTCATAATTGCTATTTTCGTTGCGGTATTTCAGGGTTTCTGAGGTTGACTTTGCGAGGCAGAAAACCAATATGGAGATCGTTAGAAGTTAAAATGATGTGATGTGAGTTGTGACCTTGTTGTCATGGTAAAGGAGTAGGAGGAGGAGGTCTTTGAGTGGTGTTTAGTTGGAGTCCTCGGTGTAGTCTACATTAATAGTGGTGGAGGTAGCGATAGTGATTGTTGTTGCTTCCAAGGGTGTTTTAGTAGTATCGATGTTTTAATAAGGGTTTCACATCAATAATGCGAACAAACTCCCATAAGAATGCTCTGCTGGCTTTAGAAATAGTCCTGATGAGAGAAATAAGAATAGAAGCTAAATGAAGAAAAATAGAATAGTGAAAATAGAGCAGATCATTATTAGTGTGAGGTATAGAGATCAGGAATGGAGACGAATAGGAAAGGTGGTTGGGGTAATGCATTAGTTGTGTGTTGGGTTACTGATGCTCGCTAATGATGCCGTGAAGGTGAGACAGGTAATTGCAGTTTAGGTGACTTGGTTCGAGGTAGATGAGCGGTATTTTATCCTTACAGCTAAACATTGGGTTTTTTTTTTTTATAATCACTTAGTTTTTTTTTTTTTTTTCTTAGATTCCTGTTTTTTGTATTGCAGTCTTTTAGTAAGTTCTGTACCCTAAAAATGCAACATTAGCATTATTTTCTTGATGTGTATTTTTGTTTGTGTGAGTGGGGTAAGGTGTGTGTGTGTGTGTGTGTGTGTGTGTGTGTGTGTGTGTGTGTGTGTGTCCTTGCAAACATTTTTTTTTTTTTTTTACTGTGCTCTGAATGTTAACAAATAATCCCCTTAGCAGTAAAATGGTTAATGAGTTAGTGATGATAGTGATGGTGGTGACGGAAGTGCTAATGTCAGCGTTACTTTTAGCGGCAGTGATGAGTTGGTAGCAAAGATTATTGTAATGTCATTCCTAGTAATAATGAGAGTGGCAATGGCGTGGGTAGTGATGAGGGTTACTGTAATGGTGATGCTATTCTCAGTTGTGGTGCTGAAAGTTATTGTAGTGACTTGATGTGATAGTCATAGTAACTGTTTGGTACTGTTATGCTGGTGGTGATGGTGGTGGTGGTGGTGGTGAGAGTGATGAAGGTGTAATTGTAATCCTGATGCTATTTTTACTACTGGTGGTGTGACTGGTGATGACTTGGTGTGGTAATACTGTAAGTGATGAGTACGGTAGATGGTGGTGAGAGTGGTGGTGATGGTGATGGTGGTGAAAATATAACTGAAATACTGATGTTGTTTTTATTGATGGTGGTGATAATGGTGATGGAATGGTGTTGTAGTTAATTGGCAATGTGGTGGTGGTGGCGGTGGTGAGGGTAAGAGTGGTTAATTATGTTAATGTTCTTATTGGTGATGGTGAAAAAGGGGATGATTTGGTGTGGTAGTTGCTGTAATTGAATGGTACTTTGGTGGTGACGGTGGTGGTGATGGTAGTGGTGGTGACTGTTGGTGTTGTCGTGGGCGAGCGTCTTCAATTTTTCACTGTCGGCGGGAGTGACAGATTATTGGGGCAGCGCCACAAACACGAGGCCCCAACCCCCCTCTCTGCCGCCCCTCCCTCGCCCCCCCCATCGCCTTCAATCTTCATTCCGTCGGCCCAGCCCGGACTAACCCACCATTTCCCCGCCGCTGCTCACGCTGGGGGAAAAAATATAAATACATTCGATTGTAGAATGTCACCCAAATGTGCACATTGTATATGAAAAGAAAGTGACTTCAGAGCCTCTCCTTCGTGGAAAAGCGGCGCCACTTCTCTCCATCACTGGATGAGTTTAGTCCTTTTTTCCAGTCTCTTTTTCTAACGGACAATGTAGTTTTAATTATATTGTGTTTACTGCTCTTACTCTGAAATTTCACTTTTTCTCTTTGGTGGAAAGCTTTTTCTCTGACTGCTACAAGATTTTTTATTTCGCCGGTATTGCTTTGCCTTTTCTTTCTTAGGTAAAAATGTAATTTACATATAATTTTATCATCAACCACTTATCTCAACGGACTATATACATATTTTTTCTGCCACTTTTCTTGTCTCTCTCCCTGTACAAATTGCCAGGCGACGTTTGATCTTGAGTGTGGGGCTCCGAGGGCCGCGGTAAGCTACTTGTGTCAGGGAATCTCGCCGGAAAATTTGAGTCAAAATATTGCGAGGCAGGGGGAGTGATGCATCACTCTGGCCGCACGTCACGGGTCACGCCGCCTGATTTATGATTTTTTGAAAGTTCCTGATAAACGTCTCTGCCAAGACAGGGAAATTTAAGCCTCAAAAAAATATCCATAATGATAAAGAATGTCAAAGAGAAGAATTGAGGGGAGGAAAAAAGTCTCCTTTATATAATATTTCCTGAGCAGCGCGTGGCATCCGGCGTCGTATGGAAGGACGAGCCTTGAAATCGAACATGAGGGATAATTATCGTACTCGATCCCGCCGCTTTCCTCGTGGACTCAGCGCTGCCAAAGGTTGTGTTGCAGATTCCACTCGGAAATGAAACATTTCTCAATACACATAGATGTTTAAAGAGTACAGGCAAAAAAAAAAAAAAAACATGTATCTTATTTATTCCTATCATCCTTGCATTACTGCCACCTGCTGGATGTGAAGTCCGGGTTCTAGGACTCCCCAGAAGAGGCACGGAAGCCACAGTTTCCTACAAGTGCCACAAGTTTAACCACGGAAGCTCCAATCTGACCGTTGACAGGTTGCCCTCGATATGCCGGCCGCCGCCACGCCTCAGGAGCGGAGGGATGCCACCAGAACACACGGAGGAGGTTCAAGATCAGCGAGGGAGGCGACTCGGACACCTCGATCGTGAAATGAAAGAGTCGATAACAGAGTAGGAGAGGTCGGTGTCCCTAAGCGAGGCGCGGAGTCGTAGGGGGGGAAAAGAGCAGCCAGCGGTCAGAGACGGATTAGGGGACGCGCCCCCCCCTCCCAACTTGTTACCAGATATCAGAGGCGGAGTAACAAGAGGTAGGCGTGTGATGGGCGTAGGGGCTTCGTGTGGGCGTGCCCTGTAAGACGTTAACATGTTCTGGAGAAATGAACGTCGTTGTGTCTTCTGGAATGAGCGGAAATGTGAAATGTTGTGTTTATGGATTAAAATTGACTCTGATATTTTGGTGACAAGACTCTCTCTCTCTCTCTCTCTCTCTCTCTCTCTCTCTCTCTCTCTCTCTCTCTCTCTCTCTCTCTCTCTCTCTCTCTCTCTCTCTCTCTCTCTCTCTCTCTCTCTCTCTCTCTCTCTCTCTCTCTCTCTCTCTCTCTCTCTCTCTCTCTCTCTCTCTCTCTCTCTCTCTCTCTCTCTCTCTCTCTCTCTCTCTCTCTCTCTCTCTCTCTCTCTCTCTCTCTCTCTCTCTCTCTCTCTCTCTCTCTCTCTCTCTCTCTCTCTCTCTCTCTCTCTCTCTCTCTCTCTCTCTCTCTCTCTCTCTCTCTCTCTCTCTCTCTCTCTCTCTCTCTGTTTCCCCTGTCGACGCCCCATTCCTGCCTCTACAGCCAAGTTACGTGCAGGCTGGGAGGGTGTCCATGTGACGGCCGGGAGACCAGAGAGGAAGAGAGGAGATGGAGGGACGGGAAAGGACACTGGTAGAGGGGAAGAGGGAGGGGAAGAGAGAGAGAGAGATTCAGATAGTCTGGAACTCCATCAAAACATAAAACCCCCTGGTGTCTTTCCTCTCTCTCTCTCTCTCTCTCTCTCTCTCTCTCTCTCTCTCTCTCTCTCTCTCTCTCTCTCTCTCTCTCTCTCTCTCTCTCTCTCTCTCTCTCTCTCTCTCTCGTCCCTCCCACTGTCCCTCCCCCTGTCCCTCGCCCTTCCCTCCCTGGCGATACATCTGCCGTATTAAGATGGGAATAACATGATGGTTCTTCGGGGAATGGCTTTTTCCATCTACTTATTGCTAGTCCTCGGGAAAAAAGTTCCTGGTGTAAAGAGATTATCCTTTGCCAAGCCAACCTCGTGTCTCTAGTAAAAGGGAGAAAAACGTATCATCGCTGCTCTCTCTCTCTCTCTCTCTCTCTCTCTCTCTCTCTCTCTCTCTCTCTCTCTCTCTCTCTCTCTCTCTCTCTCTCTCTCTCTCTCTCTCTCTCTCTCTCTCTCTCTCTCTCTCATATCTACGTCTTCTATGACCTTGAGCTAAACAGGATCCAGTCTGGTATCGGATGACCCAAGGATACTCGAACCCCGGAAGGTAGGATGGGAGGAAGAAAAGAAAATTAAGGAGATCTTGGTCATAGTAAAAAGTGCGGGTTTTCCTTCCTTACCAGTAATTAGTGAAAGTGTGTGTACAGGTGCGGAGAAAGTTAATTTAGAGGTATTGTCTTGTTTGTGGGAGTATCAGTGGGTTCTGATGGCATGATGAGAGAGAGAGAGAGAGAGAGAGAGAGAGATTAGATATTTTATTGTTGTTTTAAATTAATGTAAAGGCTCCCTCTTCTTCTCTCTCTTTTACATCATAGCTCATATAATTTTCTACCACATGTATATGATATGTGTGTGTGTGTGTGTGTGTGTGTGTGTGTGTGTGTGTGTGTGTGTGTGGGCTGCAGGTGTGGGAGAGGAAAGTTTTAGACTCGGGATTAAATTTACTTCAATGTCGGTAGTTTTCAAGGTCAAGGTGGTTGGTGGTGCTGCTGGCGCTATAATAATATCATGTTCTAAGCGTGTTAAGACCTCACTATTTAAAGTAAGGGGGAAACATACACACTGCAGTTTCTTTGCGTTATAGTGCAGGGTGTTTGAAGTGTCATGTATTCTACGCCCTCTCTTTTCTGAAGCTGTTTCTAACTTTTATTGTGTGATTCTTTATGCATTTTTTCAGTGGTATTGTTATTTTTTTGGCAACCTTCAGAGTACTGTAATAAGAAATTGCTTGCCTGACACGCAGAAGACCTGAGGATAAGAAGTTGATTTCGTCTCCTCTCGGCTATATAACCATTTAATAGACTAAAGTACAAAAATAAGCTTCTTAAAAGATGTACATAATTCCCAGGCAGTGCAAAAGTTAATGGGTGCAAAGAGTATATTCCACTCTTAATATTTCATAACTTTCTTCGTAATGAGCCGCACTACAGAGAACACCTCAGGGAAAATGTTATCAATCTGATGCCGTAGAAACATAAGACGTAGTTGTGTCAAGGACAATCTTAAAACACGAGGATCAAGGGATTATTATACTTTAACCTAAGTTTAAGAAGTTTCATATAGGGAACAATCAGAAATCAAACTTTAACACAGCTTTATTTGATGTATTTTTTTTCAGTATCTTTATAATTACATCCCTCCGTGATCACAAAACCACTCCGAAACATTTCTTCTTTTTCTCCAGTTACCTTTAAACATTATCCTAACTAGAAATGATAAAATCTATTCCCTTCTCATTTTCTTTTTCCTTGGAGGTCGCTGTAAAAAGTAAAAATTCAGAACAGTATTTTTAGTGCTGTGAATTGTTGTGTACTGCAGTGAAAGATTAAACCCTTGGTGTTTGTAGTCACGTAGAGCATCACACATAGACCACCGTTGCGCAAGATGATAGCTTACTTACCCGAGCGCTGGGGTCCTGCAGCAAGAACTAATATGCCTAAAGAGGAGCGAGATGCAGCGGCAAGGGGAAGCGCAATAGAGATGACGAGGAAACAACTGTAAAGGAGAGAACGTTCGATGATTTCCAGTAAGGCTGCCACACGGAGTAGAAGGAGGATTAAGAAACTCTGAGGAGCGAGGGAGGTGAACGCGACGGAGGTTAGGCTGGCAGTGGATCAGCTCAGGCCAGGCGGAGATAAGCAGGAAGGAAAGGCAACAACCAAGAAGGAAGTGAAGGGAAATCAGACGAGAGGAGTGAGGAATAGCCTATTACTCCACTTCGCTTCTGTTTCACACGCTATCGTTCGCGTCGAAGCTAATCTGTCTAGGCCTCTCCTGAACAAGAGGAAGAGGGGGAGAGAGAGGGAGAGGGAGGAGAAGAGGACTTGGTAAGCTCCCGGAGTGTACTTAAATAGGTCTGGTGATGGGATGTTGGATGTGTAATGTGAATTGTAGCTGTAGAAGGTATAGGTAGGTAATTTCTCTCTCTCTCTCTCTCTCTCTCTCTCTCTCTCTCTCTCTCTCTCTCTCTCTCTCTCTCTCTCTCTCTCTCTCTCTCTCTCTCTCTCTCTCTCTCTCTCTCTCTCTCGCGCGCTTGCTCGCTCGGTAGGATATGTGTGTGTGCTGGTCTGGTGAATGTGTGTATATGTGGGTATAATGTGTGTGTGTGTGTGTGTGTGTGTGTGTGTGTGTGTGTTCGCCCCTCGCCGGCCCCTGATGCATAATTGAGCGGTCCAGAGGTGGTGCAGAGGCGGCGGCAGCAGCAGCAGCAGCAGCAGCAGCAGCAGCAACAACAGCAACTCGCCATCCTCCTCCTCCTCCTCCTCCTCCTCCTCCTGCTCCCTGCCACACCCCTGTTTACACCAGCCTGCCTCACCTCACCCAACCCTCCCTTCCTCCTCCTCCCCTCTACCCTGCTGATGTTACCGCGCACCCCTGCTTCCTCCTCTCAGCCCTGCCTCTGCTGCCTCGCCCGCCGTCTACTCGTGTATAATTGTTCGTGGTTCTGCTTCTGGTTCTGGCTCTGGTTCGCTTCTCTTGCTTGATATTGTGGTTTTGTGATTTCCCTATGGGTCAAATTGTCATTCTTTGGATTATTTATTTATTTTTATTTAGTTGGCTATGATGTGTTCTTTGGTTTTTGTAATTGGTTTGATTTCTTTCTTTCTGGTTGGTTGATTTGTGTGTGTGTGTGTGTGTGTTTTGTGTATGTGTGTGTGTGTGTGTGTGTGTGTGTGTGTGTGTGTTTGTGTTTGTGTGTGACCTTGCAAACATGTGTGTCACACCTGGATTGCCTTTATAACATGGCTCCTTTCCAGCTCTTTTTTTTTTTTCTTTCCGTATCAGAAAGGCGTTCGATTATGGAGAAAATTAAAGGATTACATACACGACTCCATATATGAGTAGAGGAAGGTAGTGAAGTGTTAACCGAGAATTAAACATATCAACATTTTTTTGTTTTCCATTTATCTCCTCGTACATTAATTTAGTTGACTTTTGTTTCCGCTTACGTACGTCTGTAGTGTTTTTTTTTCTTTTTTCTCGCGTACCTCTCGCGTACCAAGGACATGGCAATCAGCGGGGAGATGTAAGCACACGTCACACTCTGTAAGGAAAATGGGAACAAGTAACAACTCACCTTTACGTAATCGCCTCGAGTCACACACAGAAAATTACAGTACTAAGTCAGTACTAAGGACACAACCACCACCACCACCACCACGCACCCGCTCCTTAGCCGGGCCGACCACTCGCTGCATAATAAAGTGTCGGAAGGGAATATTCTTTCCTTCCTTCTTGTCTAAGGCGATCTGCCGCGGCCGCGTGAAGCCCGCCTCAGCCCGGGACATGTTGCTGCCCGAAGGCTCTAAGTCCCAAATAATGAGCCTCCCATTCTGCCCTGGCGGCGTGGGTTCACTGTTGCAGGAAAATCTAAATCAATGGAACTGCGTTTTTCGAACTTGAGTAGCACAGTATGGGATTGTTAATTAGGTTTCCCAAAGGAGCTTGTTGTTGCTCGAAATTGTATTCTTTTTCCAGCGACTGCCATCTATTGAACTTTCTTTTTTTTAAGGCAACAGTGTTTTCAAATCGAATTGCACTGTATATCATCATTAATCAGAATTCATAAAGGAGGCTTCTTTTGTTACTTGAAATTGTGTTCCTTTTTCCAGCAATTACCATTTCTTGATTTTTTTTTTTTTTCCCGGTAATATATCAGTGTTTTTAAATCGAATTGCAATGTACATAGTCATAAATCAGGATCTACAAAGAAGGTTGCTCTTATTTTTTGAAATTGTGTTCTTTTCAAACAATTCCCGTCTCTTCAATTCTTTTACTTACAATGCATCATTATTTTCAAATCGAATTACATTGCACATAATTCTTAGTAGCTGGTTGCTTTTGTTATATGAAATTGCCTTGGTTCTCCAGCAGTTGTCATTTCTTAGATTTTTTTTTTTTTCCTTGAGTGCAGCAGTGTACTGAGCCCCAAGTAGTACAGTATGACATCATTAGTTAGGATTCCCGAAGGAGGTTGCTTATTGTTATTAAGAATTGTCGTAGGATTTCAATAATTCCGGCCTTGTGCAGTTATTTTTCCTTCGTCCTCTTTTCTTTTCTTTTCTTTTCTTTTCGTGTAACGTTGTTTTCAAATCGGAATTGTACACTTTGGGGTTATTAATCATGATTCCTGACGATCTTGTATTTTATTACGTGAAATTGTCCTGGATCTTCCGCCATTTTTGTTTCCTCAGTTGAATACAAATACAGACAGAAGTGTTGGAATTTACATTATGTGTTTAGTTTTATCATGACCATGTGTTATTCTTCGTGTTGCTTATTACGTATACGAAATTCTACTCAGCTATCAAGTTACATGTATGCTGGCTTTTTATTCCTTTCTTTCTATATCTGTAGCTTGTATTTATTATTATTGTTAATATCACTTCTTATATGAGTAACTTCTACTCCTTTTAAGATCTAATTTGTAGCATTAACTTATATTTTACTTTGCTAGTATGTGATTTTTTCTTCTTCTATCTATATTTTTAGTATGTATTCACTGTTATTTTTATCTCTAATATGTGTAACTTTTGCCCTTGCTATCTAATTTTCAGCTGTAATTTGTTTATTAATTCCTTTTTAATATATGACTTTTTCTACCAATTAACTGTGCGCTTAGAGAATTAGAGAAGAGGTACGTCAATTAACCAGATCGTTG
>NC_087154.1:26372026-26377026 GCF_035594125.1 Scylla paramamosain
AGAGAGAGAGAGAGAGAGAGAGAGAGAGTTTGCGTGTGTGTGTGTGTGTGTGTGTACATTTGCGACATATATGAGAAATAAACCTTAAAAGTCAATGAAAGCAAAACAAAGAAAAAAAAATAGGTTGGTGAAAAATAATAAAAAAAAAAAAATAGTACATAAACTCGAATTAAGAAATAGACAAGATAAAGGCGAGGAAAAGAGAGAGAGTTAATAGGTCATAGCGAAAGAAAAAAAAAAGAGATGGAATAAAAAGTTAGGAATAGAAAATTGATACGTTTATAAATCCTCAAGGCTGGCGGATCAATGATGCCTCAAGCCCTCATTGACGCTTAAGTCCCTTCTGATCCTTGAGTCAAGTCACCATCAACTCTCAGTAACTCAATTCAACCTTCCTTAAAAATTTTACTCCAGTACATTTAGTTTATTTTAGTTTATTTGTTATTTACTTAAGGTAGTTGTATGTATTCGGTCGTTTAGCTGTCAACATATTCACCGGCACGAAGAAGTAAGTTCAATACATTTTCAAATATTTAGGACAGACATGTGGAGTTTAGTGTAAAATTTCCCACTTCTATTCGTATCTGAGATTTTGTCTATGTTTTAGCGACGCTGGGTAAGATGGCGCTCGCTGGCTTGTCACTGGTTGAGTCGGTAAGGTGAGGGAGGAAGGAAAGAGGCATGTGAGGGAGAGTAAGGTCAGCAGTGTGGCGAGGAGTGATTTTTGTATGAGTGAAGGAGGGAACTCGGCAATCTCTTTCCATTCTCTCTCTCTCTCTCTCTCTCTCTCTCTCTCTCTCTCTCTCTCTCTCTCTCTCTCTCTCTCTCTCTCTCTCTCTCTCTCTCTCTCTCTCTCTCTCGTCTAATAATTACTTCCTATGTTACTTAAGTTAGTTACTTAAGTTAGGCACTGTGCTGTTGTACACATGTGGTTGTACTTGTGTGTTCGTATGTTGGTCGCCGCTGCTGGTGCTGTTGTACGCCGCGTATTCCGCTGCCTCCCGCCGCTAATAATGCATAATTAACTACAGCGGCAGCGTGCCCCTCCCTCCCTGTCTCTCCTCCCCGGGCTCCCTTCCGCGCCTCGACACAGGTGGGCTGCAGCCAGGTATACAGTTGCCTCCCGTTCCCTCCCTTCCTCTTCTCCACCTCGCCTCCCTTCCCTCTTCCTCGTCTATCCTTGGTCTGAACATTTCTCTGCCTCTCATTATCTCTATGATCACCAATATTTTCAAGTATCCAAATGTACGAGTGCTCTTGATTTTATGCAGATTTTCTACAGCAGTATATTTTCATTATTTTCAGTGCACTGTCTTAAGCTAAGTGTTGTAATATTGCTTGAAAATTGAAGGTTAAAGTATATAGTTGTTTTTGATGTCTTCTACATGCTAAGTCATTGCTTCGAATTATGTCTTTCTTTTCTTTCTCTATTGTACCTCTGTACATTTTTAACATTTCTTTTCCTCCTGATTAATGACTGCAGTATCCTCATTATCACTTCGGCTGTTTTCTGGTATCTCTCTCAGGTGATGGATGCCAGAAAGTCTCGTAAATTATTAAGGAGTGACGGACGCAGGGAGGCAGGTGTCAAATGATGATGCTTTGTGTTGTGTTGTGTTGTGTGTGTGTGTGTGTGTGTGTGTGTGTGTGTGTGTGTGTGTGTGTGTGTGTGTGTGTGTGTGTGTGTGTGTGTGTGTGTGTGTGTGTGTGTGTGTGTGTGTGTGTGTGTGTCCGTCCCTTTAAAATGCTGAAATTCGATATTCTCGACATTTTCATACTAATTAGCTAATTCTTTCTTCACTAGATACATTTATACACCTAAATATAATAAACATAATTATTACAATAATAATATCTAGAAAAAAAAAAAACGTGGAGCTAAATGGTTATTTAGATATGCATTATCATAAGACTCATGACAAAATATAAGTAAACATTTGAAATTTCCACGACAAATCAATAACATATTTTATCACAATTTCATAGAGGTTTAGAATCCAAACTAACTCTGTAAGGGGGGAGAGTTAGGTGGGCGGTGTGTGGCGGTTGGGCGGGGGTGGGTAGGCAGTGAGGGGCGGCGGGGTGGTGGTGGGTGGGCACGTGGGCGGCCAGGTAACCCAACACCAGGCGCCTCCCATTGGCTTCGTTGGAATAATGGAGGGAGTCACCTGAACTCCGAATGGTAATGATGCTAATCCTGAAGGTCGTGGACACTCTATGTCAGCTTATCTGGCAGAAGTAAGTTGTCTGTTTTTCGAGGAGAATGATGGGAAATATTACTGAACGACTGGTGTTGTATTTCTTTGACGTTCGACTAGGCTTCGGTGACTTAATCTGACGCTAGTGGCCTATGCCTCATTTCCTCTTTAGTGTTTCTCAAGTAAAATATTAATTCCCCTTTCACCAGTTCACTTCGTCCTGTCTTGCCACTCACTCACCTACCTCATTCCCTCATTCAGTACATTCATATTCTCCTTCACATTCTCCTCCCAGTCACTGCCTCGTCAGGGGACCGCAAACAAACACGCCTCCATGCACACTAGCATCCTGCCTCTCTTCTTCTCTTCCGTACCCTTACTGCTTTTTCTCTCCTCCCCCACCCATCCGTCTCCCTCTCCCTCCCCTCCCCTCCCCTCCCCGCCCGCACTCAAGCCTCCGTCAACATAACCGTGAAGAATCTGCGACGCCTCCCATAAAGGGCTCCTGACCCTCGCCGTGAATAAGACGCTTGTGAGCTAAGCTACCGTGCGCTCTGTTTACCTTCCGCGGATAAAGGAAGACGGATAGCTTTTCTCCGGGCGTTGAGATCACTGACCAAGCCCCGGAGGTCAGAGTGAGAGGTGCTCGGCGGCCCGCTCCGGACCCTTTGCCTAACAATAGTACCCGCATAGCGTGGTCTCGGCCCGCAGCACTGACCCACTGACCACTCTAGGGAAAAAAAAGAATTCGTCAAGTGGGCAGAGAATCATAGGAGGTGCCCGAGCCACGAGCCAGTTCAGGAGTAACCACGGCGGTGTGAGGACGGCACGAGCGGCGGTGACCACTGGTCGACAAAAAGTGGAATCAACAGAAGGCTTGCAAGAGTGTGGACGGTGGTCAGCTTGGCCTTTGAGAGTCGTGGGTATGTGGACCCTCCCTCTGTACTTACCTGCTGCCAGACTCATAACACTTGAGCTTCGTGTGGCCTGACCGTGTGTTTTGTGGGGACCTTTCATCAACTGATAGGCGGTCAGAAAAGGAATACAAAGGAAGAACAAACATGACCAGACCTGTTGGCTCTTGTGAGGCTGTTTGTGATAAGTTGCACTATTTAGTATATCATAATAGACGCATTGCAGTAAAGATAAAAGATTAATCATTCCTGGGTTTGTGAGATGAGAAACACGATTCTTTGTGTAAGTTCTGGTGTTGTCTTTTCTCAGGTGCTGCAAAGTGTTACTTGTGCCGATTTCCATCAATTTATTATGTAAAACTGAATGCATATGATTTGACGTGGTGTTGCTATAAGAGGAAAGAAGAAATAACGAATTATTGCTTTATTAAGGTAAGATAAATGTACAGTTTTCACTATTATACCTGTAACTTTAAGATAGTTAAACGTAGAATAAAACACACACACACACACACACACACACACACACACACACACACACACACACACACACACACACACACACACACACACACACACACACACACACACACACACACACACACACACACACACACACACACACACACACACACACACACACACACACACACACACACACACACACACACACACACACACACACACACACACACACACACACACACACACACACACACACACACACACACACACACACACACACACACACACACACACACACACACACACACACACACACACACACACACACACACACACACACACACACACACACACACACACACACACACACACACACACACACACACACACACACACACACACACACACACACACACACACACACACACACACACACACACACACACACACACACACACACACACACACACACACACACACACACACACACACACACACACACACACACACACACACACACACACACACACACACACACACACACACACACACACACACACACACACACACACACACACACACACACACACACACACACACACACACACACACACACACACACACACACACACACACACACACACACACACACACACACACACACACACACACACACACACACACACACACACACACACACACACACACACACACACACACACACACACACACACACACACACACACACACACACACACACACACACACACACACACACACACACACACACACACACACACACACACACACACACACACACACACACACACACACACACACACACACACACACACACACACACACACACACACACACACACACACACACACACACACACACACACACACACACACACACACACACACACACACACACACACACACACACACACCAAACCCCTCCCGAACACACCATCCATATAAGAAGCAGGAGCAGCACGAGCCTTTATAATAGACCAATTCTGAGAGCCGCCAGAGTATCCCCTTGGAAGTCCCGGTGGTCATCGAGGGCAAGGGTCCGGCGGCGGCCTTCCTCTAAAAACCTCAACAAAGACAGTAGAAATAAAGCCTGTAATTGTGCCGAGTAGAGGCCGAGACGGTGGTGTTCGGTTACCTCCCCTCGATCAGATCTTTGGTACTCGCCTGCTGACGAAAAAAAGAAGAGACCATTGTCTTAGCGAAGCGAGCCTTGTTCTCCCCGTATTGTTCATTCCAATGTTACTAATGAATGGGTGTAGTTTTTATTGTTTCGGCGCGCGGTTGTTACGAAATCCGATATCTGAAGGTGATGCGAGTTTTGTTTCATACTTTATTCTTTTCCCGCACGTGGCTGGGTTTGGTTGGGTTGGGTTTGTGGTTTTGTA
>NC_087154.1:26382026-26384526 GCF_035594125.1 Scylla paramamosain
TGAATCGTAATGTCTGGGAATGGTAAATATCAAAGGCCTTCACTTTCCTTTGTGGCGTTCAGTGTGAATTCCTTATTTGAGTGTTACAGTAATTTACGTGCATCTAGAGCAATATGTTGATGTACTGGTGTGATGTATGGCTAATACTGTATTTGAGTGGATTATGTTGGTACTCAGTAGTACGGAATGTGGAGAATGTTGATGGTACTGTCTCGAATTCCTTATTTAAGTCTTACAGTAATTTGTGTGCGTCTGGAGACATATGTTGGTGTGCTGGTGTGATGTGTGGCTAATACTGTGTTTGAGTGGGTTATGTGGGTATTCAGTAATGTGGGCGTGGGGAATGTGTGTTGTGGGTTGCGTGGCGTGGATAGCAGTGTCTCGCGGCGGGGTGACCATTACCAGGGTTGTGAGGAGCGTGTTACGAGGGTGTTTGGAGCTGGTCACGGCCCAGGCCATCCTTATCACTGCTGCTTTTCCTTTACGGGTGTTTGTACGTCACCTTATCATTTTGTTTATCGCCCCGTCACCATCTGAGACGTGCTTCTATTTCCTTTATTTTTATGGCTGTTTTGACCTGGGCGATAATATGCAAAATGTGTTTGTTATTATTCATAATGAGACTTTACTTATACCATTCTGATATTGTGATTTCCATATACGTATGTTTAATTTGTCTTTTAGGAACGTTCAATATGCCTTATCGTTCCAAAAGCCATCTTTCTGATGATATATTTCAACCATACATTAATTGAATAATTTCATATGTAGGTAGGCAGTACCAAGCTTACCACTCAATGGAAAATTTAGGCGAATGGAAACAATATGTGTATTTGCATAATCATCGTTTTATCATTTGTTCATTTTACGTTATTTTTTCTTTACTGTTTTCGTGGTGGTGAAACATGATGAGGCAGGGAACAGTGTCTGCTGTGGCTGGAGGCTGAGGCGCCAGGCACGAGGCACGAGGCACGAGACACCAGGTACACAGATAAGGGAGCAAAATATGGGAGGAGAAGTACGGCCGACTTGAGGGCCGGTGAGCGGCAGCGGCGGCGTGGGGGCGACAAGGACCTCCGTCTCCCGCCTGTCTTGTCGAATATCCTCAACATTTCACCGCGACTTGTGCTCGGAGATGGGGCGTGCCTTTTCCGGGGGCTCTTACCCCGGCCTGACCAACGAGATGGTGGAAGCCAAAGTAAACAGGCGCGTCAGAGTTTGTCGCTTGTCAATAATATTTCCTTTTGGATGCCTGCTTCTTGTGATGCTATGATAAAACGCAACATTGAGTGACGGGTGGGTAGCTGTGGGCGGAGCGCGGCCGGTGCCTCCCCGTGGTTGGTGAGGCTGGCGCGGGGCGGGGCTCTGGTGAGGGGGCGGGGCCTCCTCCTCCCTTGCCTCACGCCTCGGCCAGGGCTGCCAACCCTCTTACCACTCCTTGGTCCATACATTTATATTTAATGATTTATTATTGGTAAAGCTGTGTGAGTATCAGAAAATAGTCAGGTGGCATAGCTGAGTTAAGTACGTACAGCAGCCACAGGACCCGCCACAGCACGCCGCCAGCCTGTCACCGCCTCGCCGCTCACTAATGTTGACAACCTTGCAATGCCTTGCACATCTTTTTAGCGCCCAATTTTGCTCTATCCAAACAAACGCCGTCACTCTGTGTGGAAAAGCATCTTGGGGTTAGACAAGCAGTGTCGCCGCACGAGAGGGGTCTCGAAATAAAGCTTAATTACCCCCCTGCAGTGTGGGGCCACCGAAGGCTCGGACCGGCGCCCTACCTCTCGCCCCCGGCCCTAGGCAAACACCACCGGAATTTTCCCTGAAACTTACCAAATATTTGGTCTCATTCTCTTTAATTCCTGTGGAAATTGAATGTCCTTCATTGGCTCGGCAAGTTAGAAAATGAAGAGAGAGGCGAGGGCCGCCGTGGTGGTGTGGACAGCTCGTGGCACAGTGATTGGTGCGTTCCAACAAAGTGGTGGCGGAGAGGCACCTTTGTGTACACATTGCCCCGCCACCACCACCGCCCGCCGCTGCCGCTCCTGCCGCCGCTCCCGCCACGCTCCTTCGCCCCCGGGTTGTGGTGCAGGCCGCTGCCAATACAATATCCAGTGGTACTTCACGCCGTCCTCTAAACTAACAATGCTGGCGATGCATAAATATGAAGCAAGTGTTTTTATTGACAGTGAAAAAATCCGCACAAGGCAATATTTATTACTCGGAAATTATAGAATAACAATGCGGGGAGTGTGTCTGACCCGAGCATCGTGACGCCGAGTGACAGCACGGCACAGTGTGAGGCAGATGCCGTGGCGCCCATATGTATGGCCTTTTGTTGACAACAATTATTATTATTGCGAATTATTGCTGAAATAAAAATAAGGCTTAAGAGATGAAAGAATTAGTAGTCATTGAAATGGTGAGAGAGGGAGAGAATACGATATTAACAAAATAGTGATATTGCTCATTCACTAATAAAATTCACACACAC
>NC_087154.1:26389526-26404526 GCF_035594125.1 Scylla paramamosain
CACACACACACACACACATGCACGCATCCTACACTCAGCTTCTCCAATCATCAGTGCAAACCCTCAAGACGAACCACCCAGTGCAACGTCCTCACAATACAGAGAGAGAGAGAGAGAGAGAGAGAGAGAGAGAGAGAGAGAGAGAGAGAGAGAGAGAGAGAGAGAGAGAGAGAGAGAGAGGCAAACAGATAGGCAGACAAACAGACAGACAGACAAGTGGTGGGCGTGAGAGAAGGATATGTTGCTGGCAGGAGTATTAGTGTGCTGTGTGCTGTCGCTGTGAGGATCCTCGTGTGTTTGTCTGCCCGCCTCTGCTACAATGGGTCAGCTGGGGAGGTCTCAGGTCGGAGCAAACACTTCACCCACACACCAAATGGATAATTCAATTGGCACCTTACCAGACATCCAGTATAGAACGTGAGTCGCACGTCTGCATCTCCTCTCTCTCTCTCTCTCTCTCTCTCTCTCTCTCTCTCTCTCTCTCTCTCTCTCTCTCTCTCTCTCTCTCTCTCTCTCTCTCTCTCTCTCTCTCTCTCTCTCTCGCTCTCGCTCTTCCTCCTCCTTGTCATCACTCTCATATAAATCCCTTGCATCTCCTTGCCTCATCTCTTCCATACGTCTAAATTTCTTTAACCTCACCACCACATCATGCTCTCATTATTCCTCTCTTCTTGCTCCTCCTCCTCCTCCTCCTCCTCCTCCTCCTTCTCCTCCTCCTCCTCCTCCTCCTCCTCCTCCTCCTCCTCCTCTTCTCTCTTTCATTCCTTGTCCCGGCTTCTTTACATCTTATTTCTCATTTTCTTGCTTTCTATCTATATTCTGACTTTTATTTATCGCTTCCTTCGTCATGTTTTTCATTTTCAATTCAATATTTTCTTCTTGCATATTCTCCTCATCTTTCTCGATTTATTCTTTATCCTCGTTTTCTTATTTCAACTATTTGCTTCCCTTCTCTGCATCCGTGTTCTGTCCATTAATTCTCGCATCCTCCTTTCATCTCCCTTTCTTCCTTCCTTCCTTCCCTCCTTCCTTCCTTCCTTCTCTCATTAATGCTTGAGTTAGAGTCATCATAACCGTCGCCTTCCTCCTTCACTATTTATCCCTCACACATTTCTATATCTTATTTAACATTATCTCCCTTCATCCCCTTCAGTCTTCTCCAATCTCTATCATTTCCTCGTCCTCTTCACACCTTCCATCATCCCTCACACCATTTCTATACCTTATTTCACCTTACTCCCTCCTGTCTATCCCTCTCTCTCTATCATTTCCTCCTCCTCCTCCTCCTCCTCCTCCTCCTCCTCCTCCTCCTCCTCTCACCTCCTCCCTTCATTCTCAAGTGTTGCCCTTCACTCCCTCCTTCGTCTCGCGTCTTCCCTTCCCCCTCTTCGATATGTTGTTCCTGCTCCTGATTATTGTTATTATTGTGTTGGTACATGGTTCGCCCCTTAGTCGTGGCGTTGGGGAGGCAGGCTCTGGCGGGGATTAGTGGGTATTCAGGGGCGTGGCGGCGAGGGGGAGGACAGTGCTATATTACCACGGGGAGGAGAGGAAGGGAGGTGCCGGGGCTTGTGAGTGATGAGCCTCTCAGGGAAGGTCCAGCCTGTTGAGCCTCGTTCTGTTGTGTTGAGGAGCAGGCACGATGTGTGGAGGGATATGTATGTGTCTGTGTGTGTGTGTGTCTGTCTGTGTCTGTGTGTGTATATGTGTGTGTGTCTGGGGGTGTGTTGGTGGTGGTTTCATCTTTAATAGTGGTTTATGTGTGGTGGTGGTGTTCGTGGGGTTTTATATATGTGTATGTAGGCTCTTCAGATGGTAATTTGAGTTAGGGACGGGGAATGTTTGGGTTCGTGTGTGTGTGTGTGTGTGTGTGTGTGTGTGTGTGTGTGTGTGTGTGTGTGTGTGTGTGCCTTTATTCGTGTCCCTCAGTACATACAGGCAGAAATTCACACACACACACACACACACACACACACACACACACACACACACACACACACACACACACACACACACACACACACACACACACATGCATACTAAATCGTGCTAATAAACAGACTAAAACATTCTATACCAGCATTCATAAGTATATTAACTCTCAGTGTGGTTACGTCTGTCTGGATTCGTCACGAAGACTTTATCACTTTACCTTTGCTTTACTTTACCTTTACTTACTTTACTTGCTTACTTATTTACTTTACTTTACTTTATTTCACTTTATTTTACTTACTTTACTTCCTTACTTATTTACTTTACTTTATTTTACTTTACTTTGCTTTGCTTTACCTTTGCCATCACAACCTGACGAAGAACCACTACACGAGCACCCTTTTTACCCTTTTTAATTTTACTGGCTTTTTTTTTTTTTTTTTTGTAACGTACCCTTTAATCAATAGGGGGTACACATGGCAACACAAGGTATCAGTGGGCACCTGTGAGTCAGTGGGTGTATACAGTATATTTATGGGCATCTTTCGTTCAGTGGTAGCAAACAGGATTGACAGAAGCCCATCCTGTCAATCATTAGGGGTATATTGAACATTGATTTGCGTCTGTCAGTCTCAGAAGGTACACAGAGTCATTACAATATGGATGAATGCAGTTGAATTACTTGTCTATCATTAAATTTACTTCAATGGAAATTTTCCTATGTGTGAGAGGAGTTCCTGCTAAGGACTACAAAAAGGGGGAAGAAAGGCCCACTGAAGGTGCCAGTCAGTTCAAAGTAAAGACAAAAGGATTATTCAGAATCAGAGAAATGACTTGAAACTTTCTTCATAGATTGATTTACAGAAAAGACAAATAGACATATAGACAAATGGGCAGGTAAATAGATAGACAGATAGATAGACAGAGTACCAAAATTATAACACTTCATTTATCAGTCACTCCCATAAACATTTGTTTCCTTAATGAGAGGTTTTCGACCGTCGTGTCTCCATTACCAACTTACCTTCTAATAACCTGCGCTAAAAACATGAAGTGAAACTGTGACAAACCATCTTATTACTGCTGTCATGAAATAGGTTATTAAATTACAAGTTTATAATGTGATAAGTTAGTTTTGTGTATCCGTAAAAAAAAAAAAAAAAAAAAAAAAAACCGAACGAATGAAATCCATTAGGTACAGTCTGTTCTGAAGCGTCTTGTGTGAGCTCCGAGCTTCATGGCGGAGGTATACACGAACAACAACAGAAATAGCAGCAGCATCCTCCTATGCGTGTCTGGCAAAATGATTAACTGACTGTTCAGCAGAATCTCAGTAACTTTTTATGCCAGCCATTTACCGAGCAAAGGCCAAAGGGGAAGTTAACTTGCATGATGATAAAAATTGAGCGCTGCAGCCTCTGTTCTCAGACTGCGGCCATTGTAGGAGGAGGGAAATCACGAACACTGAGGAGTAGCTGGAAAACACTGACAGGTTCCATGAACGTTATAAACTGTTCCTGGTGAGAGAGGCGCTGCTGGAAGGCTGGTCGCTAGTTTAAGTTATGATGGCTTTGTCTTTTCATATTATTTAGCGTTATAATAATTTCAACCAATCATAAAGGGAAACAACTTGTCGGTCCTGAATATTTCTTTTTATATATTTCATTAATGTAAATACGATGACTTTAATCCTCCCTTATATCATGAGAAAATGATACATATACATACCTTCGTCTTTACTCTCTTACGTCTGTTATTTAGACTAGATAGTGTAGCATACCGCAAACAGTCTCTTAAAGGTCAACATATCAGTTCCCATGTGTTCCACCTTTGAATTAATGACTATGCAAAGAGTAGTTTTATTATTAACTTTAGGTGATATAAAGTTGAGGGCGACACCTAAACACAGACACCCACCCACCCACCCACACACACACACACACACACACACACACACACTGCGGCGCTTACCTCGTTCACCTTTCAGTCTGTAGTTCAATAATACAATCCTTGCCGCCAGACACAGAGCAGCTTCTAACCTTCAGTCTTCCACACTGTGCATTTCCCACATCCCCTCAGGCATCCAGTCATCAAACAACTTGCAATAACAAATAGATAAGGAAGTATTGCATTGTTTTCTCCAGCTGAAATTTAACAGGGAACAGTAGAAAGGCACTTACTTCAACACTAGAGACGTGACGGTATATTGTTTATTGGCAGAACAATAATAAATCTTCAGGAAAACACTTGGGTCTTAGAGTATCTGTTATCTTCACTAAATTTATATTCATTACCTTTTATCCATCAGCTGTGTCTATCACTGCAGTGAGGAGGAGGGGCAGTCTGCATTTTTCATAACTAATTAGACAATTCAGAGCTCTATATGTGATAATCGGCACAACAAGAAATGATACACCAATAAATACGTCCTACCAAGCATCACGTAATAGGAGAACGATTGCACAAAATGCACATCATGTGAAGAAAAAAGAAAAGAAAAAAGAAACTAAACCTTTTTGTGAACACAAAATAAACACGCCACGACTTACATAATGTGAGAGAGAAAAAGAGACGGCAGGGGTAGGTTACAGGGGGAGGGAGGAGACAGGCGAGAAAAAAAAAAAAAAAAAAAAAATATATATATATATATATATATATATATATATATATATATATATATATATATATATATATATATATATATATATATATATATATATATATATATATATATATATTATTATTATATATATACTGCAAAGGACAAGACTCAAGACTCAAGTGACGAGGCGAGGAGCAGCTCACTGGTGGATGTCGAGGATCCTAAATGGCAAAGTTAAGTGGAAAAAATCGAGCCTTGCCATTCCTCTTGACGCCGGTGGACGCAACAATGGTAATCAGGCGGCGGGCGAGGCATGCAAATCACCTTACTGCCGCATAATTCTGTCTCACTATGTAAATATCTGCCTAGTGGAAAGTTGGCTTTAAATCTGCGGTGGACTCTTTTTCTCTCCCCTCTTTCACCTGGCAGAGGAAAAGACTTCGAGATTACTTCATATTTTGGTAAACAGGGACGGTGAATCAGCAACTCGTTTCTCAGAAGTATTTGTCGTCATCAAAGTGTCTGCTCACCTGTCTGTCTTTCTGTCTGTCTGTCTGTCTGTCTGTCATCGTCTCCTTTGGCTTCGAGGAGGGAGGAGGACGGGAAGTTCTTCTCGGGGCCGCTGCGTAAAGACAAGAGGGAAAAATAATGGGAAAAATTAGTCTAGAAATATATTAGAATATGATTCCTTCCAGATTCTTGGCTCTGGATAAAATGGCAGAAAATGCGTTGCTATTTATAATCTCATTAGTGATGACAATGTTTTGCGAGGGAAGATTTGCATTATCAAGCCTCTGCATAGCAAAAAATTGATTACTTGTTTATGTCAGCGCAGGTTTTGATTTACTCTTTGTTCTGGGAGTCTGGATGAGGAAGGATGAATATAAATTTCCTTCCTTTTGGTGATGCTTGAGGCAGTAGGTAACTTTACTCACCACCTTCTATGCAACACATAAATTTTCTGGTCTCTAAAGGCGAGTGTGTGTGTGTGTGTGTGTGTGTGTGTGTGTGTGTGTGTGTGTGTGTGTGTATTTGCTTGTATGTGAGGAGGGAGAGGGATGGTGAGTGAGGAGTAGAGGCAAAGAAAGACAGAGAATGAAAGGACAGACGCCAGGAGAGAGGGAGACAAGGGGAAGCACCAGCCACAAGATTACCTCACCGGCAGGCCACGGTCTCGAGGGGCAGCCACTCGCCTCTCACCTTCCACGGCGAGACGCTCCTGCTTACACCCACACGAGCCAAGGAAGCTTTTAGCACATGTAATTACCCAGTTACTCTTAACAACTCCAGTCCACCTTTTTAAGAGACGCAATTCATACGACCCTCACGTCTTGCACCGAGGGCCATTTACATTCATTTTCCCAAGAGAGAAAAAGACTGCCGTGGGTCAAAGGCCAGCGGGGAGCGTGGGAGGTGTGAATGACCTCTGCTTCCCCAATAACTATCTTCTGCTTTCTTTTCTCGCCTCAGCTGACGTCAATACTTATCCATCTCGGTAATGGTCTGGGGCTGAGAGGCGGGAGCAGGAGCGCAGGAGGAAGAGGAGAGATAAAAGCCAAAAGAAACGAACGAAGGAAGATCAGGAAGGAAGCGACGATAAACGAACGTCTCCAGATTCAACGAACTGGTTAGAAGAGAGGAAAGGACTGAGGGCCGGGGAGCACAAAGCGGGTTCACGAGGGTACAAGGTATACGTTATCATGCTCACAACACACCTGTCCATGCTCCCACTTTACAATACCTGCCATACCTGCACCACACATTTGGCCACACCTAAATGCGCCTCCTTCACTACCCCACACCTGCTCTACACAGACATGTCCTCCCCACACACCCAGCATCCTCACTTCTACCCACTGCCCATCACATCTGCCCTCCACACCTGTTCTCCCACAGTTGCTATAATATAGTCATTCAGGTACATTGTCACATTTTCTCATTGAGTGCGTGCGAGTGTAAGAATGAAAGTTTACAGGATAAAGGCTGTTGACACCTTCCATTAACATGATAATCAGAAAAAACAACCGTATACATTATTTGAGTTTAATGTAATTTCACTTTATTTTCACCTTTATTTTAATTGTTTGTCAGTTTTTGTATCAGCCGAAATCGCGCAATATACTTTTTTTTTACTTGTTGTTTTTGTACAAAAGGACTCGTATATATTTTCCCCCATGCATCACTTCACCTCACTGGCCTATCTGAGCCTAAGGAAGTTAAAAAAAAAAAAAATTATGCAACACACTATAATCACACTCCAGTGAAACTCGGCAGTGAAGTTCGTGAAACCGTAATGACCAGGGAGACGGAATCAATAGCTAGTACTGATAATTAAAGCCTTCTTGTTTGGAAATTGAATGCATCGAGGAGAGGCCATACATAATAGAAAATGGAGTCAGAGCTATGCGATCTCAACGGGAACTTTTCAAAAGGTAAAACAACAGCCATATCGAAAGAATAACGCGGACCCTCCAAAAGAATCTAATACTCTCGCGGAGCCTCGTATAAATATCCAACTAATCAGGGCGTTTCTCACTGCAAAAGCAAACCCACGGACCAATGGGATGCCGTTACGAAGGCCGCATTCACCAATCACAGGACACAAGAGCGCTCCCTCAATTTGGTGCACATAATAAAACTAACAGAGGGGCGAAGGAGAGAGCCCGGGGGCCAGCGGTAATGTCAATATCCTCCCGGTTCCACGCACCTCCCGCCCCCACCTGTGATTACCGTAATTGGGGGTTATTGCTGCCTCAAGAGCGGGAGGCGAGGAAGGAACAGCCCGCCGCAGTGAAGGTCGAGACGCTGCTTGCCCGAAGTGGTGGCTGGACAGAATGACGAAGTGCAGGATGAAAGGATAAAATGCAGAATAAATAACAAGAAATGTCAGGAAACTATTTAGACAAGTAAATACTGGTATATAAAAACGAAGACACTGTTACTCTTAAGTGTTTGAATGAACCGAATTATTCAAAGGCAGATGAATAGAAGAAAATAAGTAATAAGTAGCATTATCCTATACCAAAATAAACTGCTAGAACATTTAGACATGTAAACAGTAATACATAAAATTTAGATCAATAAAAGTTTACCTGTGTTTAACGATTATGGTAAGTTAAATAACGGTAGAAATAACGAAAGAAGTAACAAAAAAACTTAAGCTTATACAAGAATAAATTGCTAAAAAATAAAACTTAGATATGTAATCACCGCGGTGTACGAAAACAAAGTAATTAAGAAATATAATACCTATGTCATCAATTTTACGATTACAGGAATGAAATGATGAAACGAAAAGAAATAAGATGCATTTAAGTTTCAGCAACATAATATTCATTATACCAATAGACTGAAATACAGATATGGATAGGTAAATAGATAGATAAATAGTAAAGGTAGGTAAATAGATAGATAGACAGAAAAGATAGGTAAATAGATAGGTAAATAGATAGACAGATAAGTAGATAGAAAAGATGTATAAATAGACAGAAAAAATAGATAGATAGATGGATAGATAATTAAGAATATAGACAAGTAGGCAGGTAGTTAGTGAGAGGGAACGTGCGTGAGTGAATGAGATATTTCACGTACATAAATAAGTCTTGAGTGTTTGCGAAGCTTTGTCTTGCTTCAGTCTGTTTTGAGAGAGTAAAATATAACGAAACTTGAGCTCATAAATGTCACAAGATCAGCACAAAATATTCAAGCGTCATGTCTGAGTAATGCTGAGTAATGCTGACGAACTGACGGATGCACTCAGCACAGCACTTCTCCCTTGATTGAAGTGCTCAGCTTGCCTTTCTGAATCTCCATGCATCTATCTGTCTTTCTTGGTGCAAATCCTGAATTTATTAAGGTTTTTCATTAGATTGTTTATTTTATTTTATTCTATTTCAATTCCATAAATATTTCTATAATCATCGTTACAAAAAGTCTGTACACACACAAAAAATTTTATCTTAGCTATTTATCATTATTAATTATCTTTATTATGATGGACACCCCTTATTTTTATCACGTGTTTTTTTGTTTATTACTTTTTTTAACATGTAGTATTTACCCTTTATCTGATCTTACACCGAGACAAAAAAAAAATACACATCCAAGCACTTAGTCATTAGGGATGTTATTTTGATGTGTCCGTCAAAAAAAGTATAGACGGGAATTATTTATTGAGGATAAGCAGATAAAAACTTATTACATTTAAGGAATAGATATAAAAATTTACCTTTACTTGATGTCACGTTTGTATTAAGCTAAGTGTTGCACTTTCTTCCTTTCTTTCTTCTTCTTTTTCTTCTTCTTCTTCTTCTTCTTCTTCGTCTTCGTCTTCGTCTTCGTCTTCGTCTTCTTCTTCTTCTAATTCTTCTTCTTCTTGGCCTCTCTCTCTTTCGTTTCTTCACCTAGTAAGTGGCTTCAGTTGAAAAATACAAGAGAACTTATAAAAAACCGCACACACACACACACACACACACACACACACACACACACACACACACACACACACACACACTAAAGAAAAAAAACTTGATTATTACATTTCAGCAGACTTTTATTTGTGACATCAAGCACTTTCATATTCATAAGTAAAGTGTTACGTGTTCTTCTTCCTGTCCTTGTGGTGAGGAATGGCTGAGAGGAGGCGTGGTAGTGAAGAGCCTTTGCAGTGATGAACGCCCAGGATGGAGGTCGTATAGTAGAAGATTAAGGCTGTGATTCATGGAAGGAAGGAAGGAAGGAAGGTTGGTAGGTCACTTTGGCACGTTGAGGTCGTTTTGAGGTCGTGTCGTGTTAATAAGTGCGTGTGTGTGTGTACAAGCGTCTGCTCTCGGTCAAGGTGCAGATAATTGGTAATGATGATGATGTGTCTGATGTGTCTTCGGTTGGATATCAATTACTAGAGTGAGGTGAGGTGATGACTGGTGGTGGTGGTTGTGGAGGTGGTGGTGGTGAAAGGAAGGGTATATGGTACGCAGGGTATAAGGTACATAGCTTCCTTCTCTTCAGTCCTCGACCTTCAATCTCCGTCACTCTCGGTACGGTCGACTTACATATTGTGCTTTCTGTCTTTGTCTCTCGTTTCTACGTGAGTTACGACATTCGACCTTCTATGCGTGGTCTGTTGTTGTTGTTGTTGTTACTGCTGCTGCTGCTGCTGCTGCTGCTGCTGTTCTCGTTCTTCGTCGTCGTCGTCATTATCTTCCACAGGCATCTCAGAAATCATTACCTCTGTTATTTCTGTTGTTGTGGTGGTGGGGGTGGTGGTGGTGGTGGTGGTGGTAATGGTGGTGGTGGTGGTGGTGGTTGCTGTTGTCATAGTTGTATTATTGTTATTATTGCTTGTTTTCTGGTGGCGGTGATTGTGACACTGACGTTGGTGGTTGCCTTTACACATAACAAAAAAAGAAAAAAAATCCCTCAGGGTTCCATTCATCGTGACGTACCCCTCATCATGAATACCTGAGGAAGGAGCAAGCAATTCCTACAGGTGTGACTTTGAAAAGGAGACTGAATCCAGTGAGATCTAAGACCCGATTCAAGGTCATCATTTTTCCCCCATCACTCTATAAACTTAATGAGAAGTTGTGCGGTAAGCAACGACAAATTTCTCGCCTTCGCATCTACACCTCTCTCTCTGATAACTGTTCATGACAAGGATGTGACAAGCCGTGTGTTCCTGAACGCTCAGCACTTTAAATATTTAAGGACATCCATAATTTAAATTGAGATGGTTATTATCTTGTGTGTTTTTTTTTTTTTTTTATAGAATGTAATGTATAGTGTGTTATATTCAATGTGGCCAATAAAATATCAACATCAGTGTGTGGCAGAGGAATGGTGGCAGTGCGCGAAGCCTGTGTGTGTGCGTCCCGCTGGCTCGCTGGCTGGCTGGCGAGTGTGTCCTCAGCAACCTTCTTCTGTTCTCATTATGTAACTTCCACATTTTCTCTGGCGCGTGGGTCGAGCTTGTGGCGGCGCCCGATAGATGACAGCACCGACCAGGGAGGCCTCGCTCGCTCCAAGGCTCGCTCCCTCCCGTGTGAGTGAGTCCTCCCCCCACTTCTCTCCCTCGCCTCTCACGAACATACGCACGCACATACTATCTCTTATTCTCTTAACTTTTCCTACTTACGCATTCTTAGTCACGTGGTCGCCGCCGAGACTGAGTATACGCCTTCATGAGAGTGTGAGAGCGTGAGAGTGAGAGTGTAGCCGTTAGAAGAAGAGGTATAGAGTATGTGTAGGGTTTTTGTGAGTGTGAGGGTATATGGTCTCTCTCTCTCTGTCTCTCTGTCTCTCTCTCTCTCTCTCTCTCTCTCTCTCTCTCTCTCTCTCTAGCTGCAAAAAGTTATTTCGAGCTGATTCCACTTTAAATTCGAGATTCGCTGTAGATAAAGCGTTAGATGTCCCTGCTTCGGCTGTCTCACACTTCCCTCACTTCCTCCCACTTCACCGCTTCATCTTCCCGCTCTTCACCTTCCCTTCTTGCCTGTATTTCTTGTGTCTCGTACCTGGTGCTTCCTCTCACTTACATCTATCTTGTCCTCATAATCATTTGTCTATAGTTCATTCTTTCACTTTCTCATCTTTCGTATCTATTCATGCTTCTACGTTTCTCGTCAGTCATGTATACCTTGCCTATTGATGTATTGTCAATCTGTTCTAACTCTGTATCATCACATTTTTGTTTACTCTTCTCATTTTATCCTACCCTACTTATTATTTACATTTCTTTCTCTTTTCCAGCAGTCTCATTTTTTTCTTTTCTTACTCACAAATTCCTCTCCAGTTAATCTTTTCACCTCCTCACCTTCCTTCTTATTCATACTCACCACACCTCCTTATTCACCACAATAATCATTCGCTTCTATTTAGCATCTTCACCTTCTCCTCCCAGCTGTCTCATTTTTCCCTCCATCCCTCTCCCTCTCTCCCTCTCCCCGTCACTCTCCTCCCCAAGGGCGTCTCGTCACCGCCATTCTAACCCTAATCTTGGTCCGGTCGCCAAAGCATTAGATGGTTTACATTTGCATAAAAAAAGAGGAGAGTAGAAGGTAGAGGGGTATTTTTTCATCGGTGAGTTGGTAACAGTCTTATCAGTACACTTACGGCCGGAGGTGGTAACACTTAATCGTACACTTAAAGGAGAAAGGGTTGACTCAATTGTTCGGTGAGGTGCAGGTGTGTGTGTGTATATTTGTGTGTGTGTGTGTGTGTGTGTGTGTGTGTGTGTGTCGCGTCGCCACTTTTTCAATACGACCCTCTATGACAAGAAGGTTGACGCCTAATGCTTCCTTCTTTGTACTTACAGAGGCGCCGTTTATACAGTATAGGGTTAACTCATATAGAAAACGGATGGTGATGCCTTACTGCTGCGGCGTGAAATTCATGGGAAGAAGGTTTAGGACTTGTGTAGTTTATACGTAGTCATACAGTTTATACGGTTGATGGTCATACAGTTTATCGAGTTATTCAGCTTATGGTGACACAGTATACAAACCTTTTCACTGCGTTATACAACAATTCACAGTACTAAAAAGCTATGTATGAAATCTTTTTAAGTACTCAGAAGAAAGAAATGTCCCAGAGTGGTTAGTGGTAAAGGAAAAATGTACCGAGTAGTAGTGAATGGGTTACGTTTTACAGTTTTTTTCTTTTATGTACAATTATGTAGTCTATATAGTTTAATATTGGATGTAAGACGTTTTTGTATAGGAAACTGTTGATTTTCATGTTGATTCTAATTGTTATGTAGTATATTTGTAGAAGAATAAATAAAAAATAAGGCTTATGATTATACTTTTCTTGTAGTTAGTTAGTGCGAAGTTCAGTTAAGCTGTTCTGATCTTTCTGGGGTTATTTTCATTCTTTACATTTAACATTTATATGATTTTCGGTGTTTGAATGTTACGGGCTTGGTCGGGTCGGTCGATATTCCTCATTCATTATGTTGTTTTACAGTTTGTGTGTTGAAAAGATTGCGAGAAAATACGGTCCGGATTTCCATGAATTTGCATATGATTCATTTGTCTCTCTCTCTCTCTCTCTCTCTCTCTCTCTCTCTCTCTCTCTCTCTCTCTCTCTCTCTCTCTCTCTCTCTCTCTCATCCATCAATTTCTTTCCCTTTCCTTTCCGTCCCTTCCCTTCCAACTCTTCTCCTTTCCTCTCCTTTATTGTCACCCTCCTTTTCCCCTCTCTCTGCACTTCCTGTATCTCTTTCCTCCTCCCTTTTCCATTCCTCATCCCTCCACACACTTTCCCTTCCTTTCCCTCCCTATTTTCCCTTTCCCCTACCCTGGTATCGTCGCCTGGCTGGCCTCTCTCATTACTTTTTTTTTCCCTTCCAACAATTTCCATACCCAAGGTCCAGCCGCCTCTGACTGTGGCTCATCGATTTTTTTTCAGCCTCAACCCTTCCAGTTTAGAGCGTGGCAGGGACGGGAGAGAGAGAGAGAGGGAGAGAGGGAGAGGGAGAGAGGGAGAGGTCGCTACTCCAGATGGCCTCTCGGCTACTCTTTCTACCCCCGCTGGACTGTGAGGCATTATAATTTCCCCAGAACCTCTTAATCGACTCACTGAAGCTCTCCTGGGATGGCTGAAGGGAAGGGCGAGGCGTAGAGGTCCTTGCGAAGCTGCGGGAAGGTACAAGAGAGGACTGGCTGACTCTCTGCTAAGGTGAAGGACTGGGTGGGGTGCTCAAGGGTTATGCGGTAATAGGGTGTGCTGGGACTAGCTGCCTATGCTGATGACGCCGCTGTGCATACATAAAAAAAATGGTTGAGGGGTTAAAAAAGAAAAGAAAAAAGGTTTCCCGCGCGTCGCTAAACCCCACCTGCTCGAATAAAACCCTTACTCCTTTTTTTTTCTCTCTCTCTCTCATTCTTTCTTTTTTTATTCACGCCCTCTGCTATTGGTGACGGAGGACCTGATCCGAGTCGTCCTTGTCGTCGTCGTCGCTTTCTCTCTCTCTCTCTCTCTCTCTCTCTCTCTCTCTCTCTCTCTCTCTCTCTCTCTCTCTCTCTCTCTCTCTCTCTCTCTCTCTCTCTCTCTCTCTCTCTCTCTCTCTCTCTCTCTCTCTCTCTCTCTCTCACATCCAGCCAGATTATATATAAAATATAAATAATTTTCTCGAAAATTGTAGATACATTCTTGGCTAAGCTGACGGTGTTTCATCAGTCACAGATTCAAATGTGGCGCCATCTCCAGCCATCCCACAGGAGGACTCCCGCGACCGTTCTCCTTTTACTGACAATTATCATCCCTGTTTTACTTTTCTTATCACAACTTGTGTCATTTCTAAACTACCATGATGAATTTTCTGTAGTGTTTTCTTTAACGGTAACTGAGTAAAGTAGGTGACGTAATATTACTGCATTCATTCAGAGATTCATACTTTTCATCGGAGTATTCAGTTAGTCAGTGTGGTCGGCGTGGTCTTATATATGTGTTGTGTTTAGCAAGATTTATTTTATTTTTCTTTCTTATTAGTGGTATCTTCAGATTTTCTGGGCATTCCGACTATCAAGGAGGAAGGTGAGCATTACGTGGGTGTTGGAGGGCAATGAGAGTGAGGCTGAGGGTGAAGGAAGGTCGTTTTTAGGTGTTAATGAAATGAGTGATGGAACCAGCAGGCGCCAGAGGGCCAGACAGGAGCAGTGGTGGCGAGCAGATTGGCATTTTTTTTCTTTTCCTTGTCCATTGCAAGTTATTATGTCAATCCTTTATCATGGTGCTCTTACTACTCATTGTGTCTCAGCTTCAGGATATTTCAGTGTTTGTTATTAGCCAAGGAGTCAGTGGTCTTGTTACCTGATAACATTTCCTCTCCCGTCCCCACCACCTCCCTCCCTCCCTTACCCGTCCAGGCTGATGACGTATAGAAGTGGAAATGCGAACTTAATGGATTGACAGACTCCTCAATCGCTGGCTTACTTTGTGCTTTTTAACCAAAATGCTCAAGTTACATAAGTGTCAGATGGAAATGCATTCGTAACCAGCGATGTTTTACGAAAAGCGCTGCAGCAAAATAATAGAAAATAAGATTTTGTAGCAAGAGAGATGAATTCTAGGAAAAAAGCAGTACTCCAGATGTGCTCTACCGGTTTTTTTTATTTTATTGATAATTGTTGATAGTCGGAATTCATAAAATCTTACTATTTTTCATTGTCGGATTAATCACTATTCCTTGTTAAATGGTGTTAGTATATAGCATCCAAATCAGGCCTTGTAGTTGTGCAAAGTGACGCTGGCAAGCAGACGAATCGCGCACGTAGTGACAGACACTGTTAGTTGAGGTGGTGGTGTTGGTGTTGGTAGTGGTTTCAGGCTCCAAGAATCTGTGACAGCAGTGTGAAGTAACTATGGGAAGGAAACTTCAACCTGGACTTTTTTTTTTTTTTGTTAGTTTTTCTCATCAGACTTTTCCGTTCTCATGAAAATACTAAACTCGACCACCCACTATCACC
>NC_087154.1:26409526-26442026 GCF_035594125.1 Scylla paramamosain
TTCTTTTCTCTTCATCCCCATTCCTTCTTTTACACCCTTTCCACAATTCCCTCTCCCTTCGTCCTTCCCTTTCGTTCCCATCTCCTACATTTTCTCCTTTCCTACGTCCTTTCCACTTTCCCCCAACCCATTTCTTCCTACTTCACGCCCCTTTCCCAGTTCTCTCTCACACCCGCCTTTCCTCTTTGCTCCCTCCCTCACTCGCTCCCTACCTCGTCAGCCAGTGACAGGGCAGTAAGTCACGCCCAACACGCAGTCTCATCTCCCAGCTTGAGGATTAAGCGATATATTTATGATTCCGAAGAGTGAGGAAAGTAAAGAAACGCGGTATTATCCCAGAGAGAGAGAGAGGGAGAGAGAGAGAGAGAGAGAGAGAGAGAGAGAGAGAGAGAGAGAGAGAGAGAGAGAGAGAGAGAGAGAGAGAGAGAGAGAGAGTGAATGTTAATATGGTTTTGTAGTTTTGTTTCTTTTTCAGATTTTTAAGGAAGTAAGGAAAAAAAGTCAATTATCTGAAGCTTTAATATGGTAAGAAAACCTACGAGAGAGAGAGAGAGAGAGAGAGAGAGAGAGAGAGAGAGAGAGAGAGAGAGAGAGAGAGAGAGAGAGAGAGAGAGAGAGAGAGAGAGAATGCATCCCTGGGTGGTTGGTCTGTAGTAGATTGCTGCATTCCCTTCCTCTTTTTTTTTTACCCTCTCCCTCCCACCACCCCATACCCTTCCATCCTTCCATCCTTCCATGACTGTATGTTTTTTTTCACCCATCCCACCCCTCCACCACCACCACCACCACCACCCTACCCTCCTAACCAGTCCTATGCTTTTTGCCCGTCTTCATCCATCTGGCCTTAGAAAAACTCCGCGACGGGACTATAAAAAAAAGCCCAACTCTGCTGCGTGAGCCGAAAGACACCCGTAACGAAAGAGGCGTCAGGGGTGAAGGTGGGTTGGCGGGCGGCAGGTGGGATGCGCCGCGTGGCAGGGGAGGCCCAAACGGAGGACACAATTTGTTTTTTTATGCGCGGTAATTCATTTTATCGCAGTGCTCCCATATAAATAATAAAGCTTGGGAAGAAGCTCACAGAACGGGTTACAAATAAAGGGTTGATAAAAAGGGTGGATAGGGGAGAGGAAGAGAGCGAGAAAGAGAGAGAGATGGGAGATGAAGGGAGGAAGGGGGGAAAGAAGGAAAGGAGAGAAAGAGAGAGAGAGAGAGAGAGAGAGAGAGAGAGAGGAGAGAGAGAGAGAGAGAGAGAGAGAGAGAGAGAGAGAGAGAGAGAGAGAGAGAGAGAGAGAGAGAGAGAGAGTTACCGCATCCTTACCACCACCACCACCACCACCACCACCACCACCACCACCACCACCGCAACGGTCCTCACACCGAGACAACAGAGAGATTAATGCACGTGAAATATTGGAAAGGTGCTGTGATAGTTTACCTGGAAGAGAGAGAGAACTAAGGAGGAGGAATTTAAAAGAAGAAAGAATAGGAATGGAACACAATAAATTAAATAAGCACTCCGCATCTGTTTTATCTTTATACAGCTCTTCACTCTCCTCTTCATGTATTCCTGTCCTCTGTCGTCTTACGTGTGTTTACCTGGAGAAGAAAAGACAGAAAAAAGAGAAAAAAAAAGGAAAGGAAAATAGAGAACAGGTATTTAAAAAAGAAAATATTGAATAAAAAAGAAAATCGATTTGACATATTCCTGCTCGTATCATCCTATCTTCTTATCTTCAATGGTGACTTCTTCCTGTCTTCCCTGTCCTTCACTCCCTGTCAGGACGTCTGGATGGACTTACATAGGTTCTGGTTCTAAGCTTCTAAGGGTTTGTGGATCACGTTCTCAGGAGGATACAACGAGAGGTGCTTATTGTGAGGCGGAAGGAACGGGGGAAAGGGAAAAGGAAGAGGTATAAAGATGCAGGAGAAAAAAAAGGAGGGAAACATAAAGATGCAGGAGAAAAAAAAGGAGGGAAACAAAGATACGAAGGAAAGGAAGAGAACGGTTATTGTCTTGGAGGAAAGGACGGGAGGAGGGAAGGTTACTCTGTCAGGGAAATGAGGAAGGAGAGGAATGAGGAAGAGAGGGAAATAAGGTTAGCTGTATTGAAGGTTGCTGTGTGAAAGGTTGCTGTTTTCCTGGAAGCTGAGCCAAGGAAGGAAATCGGGAGTGGTTTTGGTAATTAAAGAAGATGAGTCGTAAAATTTCTCATGGATTTTTTTTTTTCTTTCCTGTAATACAAGTTTGTTTTCTCACGTTATTTTGTAACGAGCTTTATTTTATATCGATGAGTTTTTTTTTTTTCAGTTGGATATTATTTTCCTAAAGTCGAATATTGATATAATTTATGCCTCTTTTGTCCCTCCCCCTCTTTTTTTTTTCTTTTTTTTTGTAAGACGACTCGATCTGCTACAAAAAAAATAAAAATACATAGAATACATAAACGAAACCTGATACATGCAAAAAAAAAAAACAATGATAAATGAACTCTTCCAATCCCTTACCCTTCTTTTTTTTTTCCAATCCTCCACACACACACACACACACACACACACACACACACACACACACACACACACAGAGAGAGAGAGAGAGAGAGAGAGAGAGAGTGGAAAGAAAACCCAATCGAAGCGCGACACTCAATATCAATAATCGCGGGGTCGGGTCAGGGAAGCAGCAGGGCACCAGAGGACGAGACGAGAAGGGGCGGCAGTGGGCGAGTCATCATTTATAATCAGACGTACTTTAAAGTGTTCACGGGCATGACAAGACTGTTCTGCGTGGACAATGGGTTAATTCCTGAACCATTGAAGGGCTGCCCGCCTCCACTGGCGACCTCACGCGCTCCAAAAACGCCTGCCATAAAGGCGTTAAATCCTGGTCAATCTGAAGGAACTATTAATCATTTCACTGCGTCAGGAGGGGAGAGGAAAGAAAACGAGGGTAGAGGAGCTATGCAAGGAAAGGAAGGAGAGGGAAGGGTTGCGTTCAGTACACTGACGGAGGGGGACAGAGGAAGGTTGCTAACTGGAGAAGAGAAGGAGAAGAATAGGTTCTACTGACAAAGATGGAAAAAAAAAGAACGAGGAGAAGAGGCAGAAGGATGAAAGATCCTTGATATTCTTCTGGAGTAAGAGAATTGCTGCTATCTAGGGAAGGGAAGAAGAAGAATGGTTAAATATGTGATTGGTTCTACTGACGGAAGAGGAAGTAAAGAACAGGAAAAAAGGAAAGAACAAAAGAGGAAATATTTTGACGTTCTGTAGTGTGAAGACTGCTGCTAGGTAAGGAAGGAAAAGAGAGAAATAGCTAAGTATAGGAGTTCTCCTGACGAAGGAGGAAAGAATGGACAGAACAGGGAAAATTTTAGCCATTCTTCAGCAGTGTGACGATTGTTGCTAGCCATGGAGGAGAGAATGGGTTGTATATACTGACGAAGGAGGAAATTGAAAAAAACGGAAGATTAGTATTTCTTTCCTCCGTCAGGATTATAAGGAAGGCTTGCGATTTACCTGATAATCGGGAGGGGGAGGAACCGGGCGAAATGGACAAGGACGAGAGGAAAAGGAGTGGTAAAGTATAGGAGGAGTTGTACCGACGAGAAAGGAAGGGAGAAAGGCAGAATGGAAATCTTTATATTTTTACTACACACACACACACACACACACACACACACACACACGCACACACACACACACGTCAGACACAGACCCCAACACCTCACTGCCACCACAGACACACACCATCCCTCATCCCTCCCCGTCCTCCACCAGCCCTTTCACTCATCACTCTGCTTTGCCATCTCTCTCTCTCTCTCTCTCTCTCTCTCTCTCTCTCTCTCTCTCTCTCTCTCTCTCTCTCTCTCTCTCTCTCTCTCTCTCTCTCTCATCCTGGTTGGCTGGCTCTTGAAGTAGGATGGTCACGTGATCCCGCCTGGATAGGGACAAGAGCGATATGAGGGCGATAGGCTGAAGGGCGATAGTTAGGCGATAGGAGTGAGGGTGAGCGATGGACTGGAGTAAGCCGAGAGTAGCTAAGGAATATTAATTGAACGGGAGGTCATAAGTGGAACAGGGTGAAAAAAAAAAAAGGTGGGTAAAACTGTGATACCTTAAGAATGTGATTTAATCCTCTTCTATATATATTTTTTTTTCTTTTTTTACTGTTTTTTTTTCTTGCTGATAGATACTTCAGAATGCAATTAAATTATCTTCATCTTTCCCTATTCCCTCCTTCGTCTACGTAATCCTTCATTCTCCTCATACTCTCTCTTTTATTTATTTTTGTATAAGTAATTTTTCACTCTCACACTTTTCTACTTTAATCCTCTCCTTACCTGCTTACCTTCCTCTCTCCCTCCCTCCCTCTCTCCCTCCCCTCCCTCCCTCCCGTCCTCCTTGTCCCTCTCTCTTCCTCTTCCTTCCTTTCTCACCTTCCCTCAGGCTTTACATTCTGTCAATAAGATTCCCTCTCCACTGTCTCCCCCCCCTGTACGAGTACTTTCACATTTCTTTCCTTATCGTTTTTTTTTTTCGTTTTTTTTTTTTTTTTTTTGTTCCCGTATTCGTCTTCCTCATTTGTCTTACTGCCGTCGTCTTTCTAACTGTTGCCATCGTTGTTGTCGTGTGTTGTGTTGGGTTTAAAGTTTATTTCGTGTTTTCTTCCGTTTATTTTTATCTTGAACTCCTTTTACAATTACTATAACGTACTCAGTTGCTGTGTATGTCATTCCTTCATAGACATTCATTTTCCAGTACCTACAGCATTATGACATTTTTTATACACTTTTTTTTTCTTTATACATCTCATGGTTAAGACACACAATACTAATCTCATTTTCTGTAGTAGTAATAGTGCTGCATCCCGTCCAGGACCCTCACTGTACTTCTTCTAAATTGTCTTGTATTATATCATGTGGGCACTCACCTGTCCCGTCTCTCCCGCAGGTGAACGTCAGGTGCAGGTCCTCCGTCGCCCCCGCTACTGACTTGTAAGTTTAATCATTATTGTTTTATTTTCAGTGAATAATTAATCTCACTGCTCCTAGTCTCATTTTTTTGCTCCGTTATGCCATCAAGGATTACTCAAATGAAGTAGCGAGTGTTATTACTGCCATTAGCACTCAAAGGGTTAAATAATTTCATCCCTTTTTTTTCATTGTCTTTATTATTCTTAGCATCGTACAATTTTTGACAAGATCAGACAAGAAGAGGTCTTAAACTTTTAGGAGTTGTCGGGAAGCAAACACAAGTTTAGCATAGTATTTCTTCTATCCTCTGTGACACTTCATATTCATTTTATCAGAGTCCTTTCGCCACGGGGATGGGAAGCCATAGGCTTTATGGGAAGCCAACCACCCCCCTCTCCAACAAACACACACACACACACACACACACACACACACACACACACACACAAACACACACACACACACACACAAGGCCTCCACGCCCCTCACCACCTCTTCGCCGTCCACCTGCTTCTCGTTGTCTCGCTCCGGAATCTTTATCGAGAACAGAGGCTCCACGAGAAGTCTGCGAGTTAATTTGCATAAAAAGCTATTTAGGATCAATAATAAGAAGCGAGGGTCGAGAGGGGCTGGGAGGCAGCAGCAATATCCGGCCTCCTCAGTCACATCTGTTAGCCCGACCTTGGTTTTGCTCATTAATATGCTAATTTTATGCAGGAGGAGGAGGAAGATGGGTGATGAGAGGTGGGATGAGGATGACGATAAAGACACTGGAGGAGGGAAATGACGATAGGGTAACTAAAGATGAGGATTCTAGGAATATTAATCTACGGGTAAAGATGGAACGCCGCCACCATCGATAAGATGGTGAAGATTAATGCCACTCCAGGAAGGCTGAGTGGCATGATGGTAGGATTAGACTGGAAATATGTCTTAATTCAAAGAGGGAAAATATACACGAGGACCGGATGAAAATGTTGGAAGATTAGTTAGATTATGAATGTCTTGATCACAGCAAATAAGACAAACACAGCCACAGACTCGTAATATATCTTAATTTCAGAAGAAAAAATATGAAAGGACAAAAATGTTGAAAGATTAATTAAATTAGAAATATGTCTTAATTACAGAAAGGAAATAAGACACAGAAGCCAGAGAAAGATGTTAAAAATATGATTCAAAATATGTCTTTATTAAAAGAAAATGGACACAAAATTCAGAGGAAAATGTTAAAGAATATGTAATGACTGCATGAAAATCTTACGTTTGTGTTAGAATAAACAGAAAATCAGATTTACTGCCATCAACACCTGCTATTATCAAGAGAAACTTTACAGAAAGGAAAGACAACAAGAGAAAGAAGAAAACGAAGACTGAAGGAAAGAGGAAAAGAGGAGGAAGGAGAAAGGGAGAGAGAGAAGAGTTGGTAAGATATGAGGTAGGTTTAGCACCCATAATTGAGACGCCATAGCTAACTCTAGGGAAGGAGGAGGAGGGAGGGAAACACCCATAGATGGGACATTACTTTCATTAACCGTGTGTAAAGGAGAGATTGAGGAGGCAAGGGAGGGAAGGAGGGGCAGTGTATGGTGGTAAAAGAATCTTTAATTGATGGGAAAGGGTTGAGGGCATCCCGTAATGTAGCTTGAAGACGGTAGGGGCTTGTAGGGGTCTCAGGTAGGGCCTCAGGTAGGGGCATCACCTGGTCACCTGGCTGCTGTATGGTAATTGAGAGCGTGACGCATGCCACCCTGTTGGACGCCGCCAGCCAGGTGTCGCCCCGAGCACCAGCTGGCCGGGCTGCTCATGCCTATGTGCAGAGAGAGAGAGAGAGAGAGAGAGAGAGAGAGAGAGAGAGAGAGAGAGAGAGAGAGAGAGAGAGAGAGAGAGAGAGAGAGAGAGAGAGAGAGAGAGAGAGAGAGAGAGAGAGAGAGAGAGAGATTATAGACAGACAAACAGACCATTAGTGTTGTACATAATAAAAAAAAAAAAATCATAAAAGAAAACAGGACATGCAGACAGTAAGGCAAGCAAAATTACATCATTAGTACTATAACACACTCTCTCTCTCTCTCTCTCTCTCTCTCTCTCTCTCTCTCTCTCTCTCTCTCTCTCTCTCTCTCTCTCTCTCTCTCTCTCTCTCTCTCATGAATGTATTTTTATAACACTTAGCGTCTCTTTGTTTGTCCATCTTCCCCAGCCCAGTGTCTCCTTGGGTTAATTTCCCCTCACCCAACAGCCTCTCCCAATCCCACTGCCCTCCCCTTACCCCCCTACCCTCCCATACCCTCCCCACCTTCCCATATCCCAGCGGGCTCCCCCTTACCCTCCTAGTCTCACATACCCTCCCAGCCGTCCCATACCCTTCACCTCTTTTAACTTCCCTCATGCAGCTCACTCTCCCTCTCACTCACTTTCCCCTTTCCCTCTCTTTACCCCAGCACCATCCACCCCTTTTCCTATAGACATATGCCACCCTTTTCCCTCCCCTTGCCTTCCCTCTTATACCCCCCCTTAGCCTCTCTCACCCCCCTTACGGCCTACTCACGGCCTAAAATCTATACATATGTTGCTGGCCACTCGATCCTCACCACTTCCATTCTCTCTCATGACGAATTTTCCGTAAATATGGAAGACGATGACAATGGTGGTGATGAGAGTGACATTATACCCTCCATTTCCCTCATCCTCGCTTATTTGGTACATATTAACTCTTTGTCAACCCTTTGGACAGTGTGGGAGAGCGGCGCGGCAGCTGCTTTGGAAGGGGACGCCAGGACAGGGCAGGGCAGGACAGGGTTGGGTAGGGAAGGACAGAGGACTAGCTAGGGGTGTGAGGTGAGGAAGGAGAGGGTTTGGGTGTGTTTGGGGCTTGTGTTCCCTGTGTTGCGTGGCTTAATTGACTGAGTGACTGAGTGAGTGAGTGAGTGTCTGGCTGGTTGTTTGGTTGTTGGTTGCTTGGTTGGTTTCTCGAGGTGGTGGTGTGGTGTGTGCTGATGAATGATGATGATGATGGTGGTGATAATTCTCGTTTATATTTTTTTTCAGATTTCTTGGTGTTTGTTTCTCTTTCTATTCGTGTTTTGGTGATGTTTGGTGATGATAATGATGACGATGTTGATGCTCTTGTGTGTATGTGTGCATATATATATACGAGAATATATATATATATATATATATATATAATATATTATATATATATATATATATATATATATATATATATATATATATATATATTATATATATATATATATATATATACGAGTATATATATATAATATATATATATATATATATATATATATATATATATATATATATATATATATATATATAATTATCTAATATATATATATATATATATATATATATATATATATATATATATATTTATATATATATATATATATATATATATATATTAGATATATATATATATATATTTTTTTTTTTTTTTAGACTTATTTTTTTTTTCTCTCTCTCTCTCTCTCTCTCTCTCTCTCTCTCTCTCTCTCTCTCTCTCATCATCTCTCTCTCTCTCTCTCTCTCTCTCTCTCTCTCTCTCTCTCTCACTCTTGTACCTCCTCACCTCGCGCAATGACTTACTGTACCCATGAAGCATGACGTGCGTTTATACTACTGGCCTCATTATTAAAAAGACTCGGGATTATTCATGACGGTGATATATAATGCCAAGGTGCGTGTAATTATTCATCACGTGGCTTCTCGAGAGGACACAAAAAGTCACCAGTAGTTTGCCAGTCTCGAGCCTCGCAGTACAGTCCAGTCCACTAGGTTAGGTCTCCCCCCCCCTCTCTCCCTCTCTCTCCACCTCGCTGCCCCCCGCCCACCCTCAAAACTACCGCCCATATTGACAGCTAAACACGATCCTGACTTAAGCCACCACAATCTTGCTTATTCTCAGGATAAGTCAACAAAAGAGCATCGCCTCACAAAGGATCCAATCGTGTATGAGCGGCCCCACAATACAATAAGTACCTCCTGAAAGGGCCTCGACTCCATAAAAATGATCATCTGAAGTGATACGCTATAATCAAACACCCATTGATTCCCTATCGGGTGTGTAAAGTTGGTGATTTTTCCCAAAAACGGGTGAATGGGCGGGAAGGGAGAAGGGAAGGGACAATGCGTCGCACCCTTTGCCTTCCCTCCCTCCCTCCAGCTAGTCAGTCAGTCAGCCCCTCCCCCTCAACCCTCCATTTCCTCCCCTCCCTCTTTCACCCCTTCTGTCCTCTGCCTCTGCCCCAGCCCAGGCCCACCACCCAGCGAAGACCTATGGACGGGGAGCCAGGAACTCACACGCTCGTTACCTTCCTGAAAAAAAAAAAAAAGTAACATCCATGTCATATACTGAAAGTAACCATAGTTCATATTTCCAGATTTTATTTCCTTAGCGTAAGAAATAAAATAAGTGCTGAATACTCATGTGCCGCTACGAGTATGTAGCTTTGTAGTCATAAAATGTATGTTACTCTTTTTTTTATGCGTCACACATTCTTCAATCCTCGAGCGTTTTTTTTTTTTTTTCAACGTATTTTTTGCTCTGAGCGTCCGAGATATTGTTCTATTCACAACTTTTTTTCAGTAAGAAACAGTTTTGTGTCCTTTTTAGCACGTTTCACAAATGCCATATGTTCTTGTAGCATTCTGTGTGAGCTTGATGTTGTCACGAGGAACAGCCCTGTTGTTCTCGCTTTGGCTCTTTGGAGATGGAGCTGATTTTTTTTTTTTTTTTTATACTTAGCTCTAAGTATCTATCCTAAGTTTAGAAGAGCAGTGGACCAGAGTTTAGGAGTGCACTAGGGTTGTCAGTGTGTGTGTGTGTGTGTGTGTGTGTGTGTGTGTGTGTGTGTGTGTGTGTGTGTGTTCATATGTGGTTTTCGTATTCTTTAATGTTTAGTTGCCACACACACACACACACACACACACATACACACACACCATCGTGGCTCAGTGGTAACGGGCCGAGTCTGTGTTGGCCGCCATGGGTGACGTAGGTTCGAACCCCATTATGGACTAGTCACCTCTAGGATTTTTCGCTGACAAGCTGGGCAGTTACTGTCTAGGTGTGTGTGGTGTGTGAGGTCACAGTATTATTCAATGATCGATGATAATGTGCTCTGAGCTCGCACTGAAAGAGTAACGGCTGGTGGTTACGGATTCGCTCGTGATCAGGTCTTAGTGAATTACACACACACACACACACACACACACGATTATCAATGCTATAGCTCTTCTAAACTCAAGATAGCTATACTTATACCACATAGAGGTCTATGGCCAGAATAACGTGTAGATTACGAATGTGTGTGTGTGTGTGTGTGTGTGTACGTTTGTGCATGTGCAAGCGTGGATACGCATGGATTTGTGCATATTTGCGTTTCCGTGCGTGTCTATGAATGCATCATCTTACTCACATTGGATCAGAGTGTTGAGTTTTGCTACGTCGAGGTCAGTTTTGTGAAGCAGATTAAAAAAAGAAGAAAAAATCGTACAATATTTATTTTTGTCGTCTGCTAACACTACAAGATTACAAATCACAACACAGCAAATTGAAAAATCACTTACATAAACTATTATTCTTTGTCAGTTGTACTAAGTATAAGCAATGCATTAAAAAAATGGAGAAAATGGAGCGATGGCAACGAAATGAAAACAAATAAATAAGCAAGTTAGTGTAATTTATGATAAGTGAAATACCGCAAAGAAATTTCAACCTTTTAGAAATTAGATCATTCATTCAGTAACATTCAGTGTGTGCGTGCGAGGCGGTGCGTCTCTATGGTGGCGGGGAGCGCAGGGCCTGGTGTGGTGGCCGCCATGGTGACAGCTGGGTGTTTCAGAAATCCACGTTCTCCCCCAAAATCGGTCCAATGAGAGTGACTAATGACCTTGGGGACGCGTGGGATTGGTCAACCTCCCGGGGCACCCAATGGCCGGCCGGTGATTGGCTGGTCACGGCGGAGGGTGTGGCGTGGGGAGGCGGGCGGCGTGCGGGGGTGGCGAGAGGAGAGGATGGTTCGGCGTACCCACGGCAGGCACGGCGGGCACCTCCCCTGCGTACCCCCTCCTCCTCCCGTCACCCCTTGTGACTGCTCCGCCTGGTTCACTGTGGAATACATTTTACTGGAGTTTGTCACATCCACTGTAGCTTGTTTCCTTTCACAGTCGTTTAAGTTTCCTCTATGTTTTCCCCTCTACAAGTGAATTTATCATGGAATACGTAGTTAGGTATTTTTTGAGGTGTTTATGAGTGTGGTCGGCGACATTTGACATTTGTTGCGACGCCAAAAAAACAGCAATAGTCATTACAAATAAAGTTTGCTGTCAATATAAACAACATCAACTTAGTGTTAGTAAAAACGTAACAACGATATGATAACAAGAAAGTTGAAAAAAAAATCCCTATTGATAGAACATGAAATTGAATAGAAAAGATATGTATTCCAACACCACTGTAAGGTTTTCGTCCTCCCTGTGTGTGGTTTCTCTCCCTCTCCTCCCGTAGCGACGTTTGAGGAAAAATAATATGAAGGCTGCGGGAGGAGGGCGAGGCAGTGAGAGGCAGCTGAGTCCTCACAACTTCCCCACGAGCCGCGGAAGCCTGACGGGGGAGAGCCTCGCCGGCCTCACAATGGACCATTTCCTCATGCCGAGTCTGTCCGCAGCCCAGCCAATCACGAAGCCCGAGAATGTCCTCCGAGGAAGCACCGTGATATACCGCGCCAGCTCTTGTCCCTCCCTGTCCAAATGAGCAAATATTCCGCCCAGCTGAGGACGTAAAGCCAGCCATTCTCCACTCCACGGCGCTCTACACTCCTCCGAAATTCTTCTTTTCAACCACTAATAACGTCATTTTAAAATTACATTATTCAGAATCAAAGGCAGTCGTTGAGCGAAAAAGAGCCGAGTCCCCGTCCGCCGCAAGAGTGAGTCTAGCACACGCTGGTGAAAGGAGACGAAGTGTAATGATTTTGAGGCGGTAATATGCAATTTGTGGCGTCCAGGGGCCACAATGGACCGCAGGGGGCCACGTCAGCCAGACGGCACCGGGGCCATGTCAGCTGGTCTAGACGTTGCCACAAAGACGGCCGCCTCTGTGTCCGTCGGCGGGATGATAGGGAGCAGGCCGCCTCCCTCACCCTCCCTCACTCCCCTTACCCCATGTCTCTTGCTCCCCTCGCCCTCCCTCACCCTCCCTCACTCCCTTTACCCCATGTCTCTTGCTCCCTCATCCTTCCTCAACCCTTCCCCTTTCCTTCTGTTTCTTCTCCCTCATCCCCCCTTTCCCTCTGTTTCTTCTCCCTCACTCTCCTTTTCCCTCTGTTTTTCCCCCCATTTCTCCCCCTCCCTTGCTCCCTCACTCCTTCACCCTCTTCTTCCTTTCACTCAGTTCCTTGTTCCTCCCTCATTCTCTCCCTCATTCCTTCGTCCCAGTTTCTCCCTTCCACTTGCTCTCTCACCGTCCCCTCAGCCACTTCCCCATCAGTCTCCCTTGTCCCGTACTCTCCCATCGCCCACCCTCACTCTCTCATCTTTCCGTTTACCGCTTTCTGTGCCTCCCTCGTTTCCTTTTCCACTGTCCCTCACACCTTCCTTGCTCCTTCCTTGCTCTCCGCCAATCCTCTCTCGTCCCCTCATCCCTCCTCCCCCCGCCCCTTACTCTGTCTTGACCGTGATTTATTGACGTGACCCTTGTATCACTTCACTCTTTGCTGTTTATCTTCTCAACTGTAGAATATGTATTAGGGAATTTTCTGTATACATGTATGTCATTTATTTTCTGTATACTTGCACGTATCGTTTATATATATATATATTTTTTTTTTTATTATACTTAAAATTGTTATTATTTACTTATTATGTTCATTATACTTACTCTTATCATATGTATTTTTCAGTATACTTAAACTTATCGTTTTTGTTTTTCGCAGTATACTTAGATCTCTCATCAATTTTCTTTTTTTAGTAGTATACTTAAACGTATCACATTTTCCAGTGTTCACAGTGGATGCAAATTAAAGCAATACAATATACAAGTCACTGTTATTGACAGAATCTTGCAAACAAATATAAACAGTTGTGCAACCGCTCTAACTAGAGAGAGAGAGAGAGAGAGAGAGAGAGAGAGAGAGAGAGAGAGAGAGAGAGAGAGAGAGAGAGAGAGAGAGAGAGAGAGAATGAAAAAAAAAAAAAAAACGCTAAGGTTGTATTACATAAAGTCAGGTGGGCTGTAATATAAAAAATAACCACAAGTATCATAACCTTCCTCCCATGATAAACTCCCCCAACATAACCTAACCTCGCTAACCTAACCCATCTTTACCTAACAACCTACTGAGCCTAACCTAACCTGACAACCTAACCTGACTTATCGTGGTGCATCATGAAGGCAATTATTTTTAGAGAGAAAATAATGACTATGGAATGCGTTTGATTGGGAAGAGTTATCATAGGGAAACTTACGACGCATGCCTGGGAGAAGGGTAGGTTAGGAGAGAGGACGTGGCAGGGGGGCAGAGCTGGCTAGAGGTGGGTAGGCTTGTGCAGGGTTGTATATATGACTAGGTATGGCCGCATAAAGCTGGGTAGTACTGGCTAGGGCTTGGGTAGGTCTGAGCAGGGTTATGTATTTAACTAGGTAGGGCTTGGTAAGTCTGCGTGTGGCTGGGTAGTGCTGTGGAGGCATGGGTAGGGCTGGCTGATGCTGGGTAATACTAGAGCTGAATAGTAATAGTACTGGCTAGGGCTGGGTACTGGCTAGGGTTGGGAAGTACTGTGTAGGGCTGGGTAGCACTGGGTAGGGCTCGCTGGTGCTGGCTAGGGCTGGGTAAGACTGGGTAGGGCTGTATAGGGGGTAGCTAGGGCTGGGTAGTGCTGATCGCTCGGCGCCCACACCACATCCCCGAGGACCAGCCACGTCACGACCGCCGCTGTATGATTAGCTTTTGGTTTTAAGCTTCTTTTTTTAGTCCCATCGTCAGGGAAATTAATGAAACGTCACGAGGAGCCGCGAAGACCAGAGGGACCTGAAGGAGGGGACGAAGGGAAGGCAAGGGAAGGGAGGAGGGTGATAAGGCGAGAACGAAACACAAGAATTCACTTGTTTATGATCGAAAACGCTTGATTATTATATAGATTTCTGGGACTATTTGCTGATTTCTGACTATTATTGAAAAGTAGCTAAGTTGTTTTTTATTGCAGATATTTTATTTTCACATTGTTGTTTTGGTAGCGTGGTATTAGTGCGCGGCAACTGAAAACAACGTAAAAAAAATGTATGAATGAAAAATTTAGTAGAAATTGATGGATGAAGAGTGAGGGAGAGACGCCTTATCTAGTGGAGGGCGGTTGGTGGCTGGTTGGGGGGTGGGGAGCAATGGAGGAGGGGATGCCAGGCTCTCACCCCCGTCCCTCCCTGCCTCCCCTCCTCCATTCTCCTCACCCTCCCACACAAACCCTGCTCCGCCCCCTCTTTCTCCCACCATCACCCACCATCACCACCCCATTGTGTTCCTGGTCTTTCCTTCCTCCTCCTCCTCCTCCTCCTCCTCCTCCTCCTCCTCCTCCTCCTCCTCCTCCCGACGCCTGCCTTCCTCGTCTCTCCCGCCCCAAGTGATCACTCAGGAAGTGTCACTGAAGGCGACACCAACTCTTGTCTCCTCCAGACCCGCCACCAGCCAGCTCCTCCTCCTCCGCCTCTCCGCCTACTCTTTCTCTCTCTCTCTCTTTATCTCTGGGTCTTCCTACCTCCTACGCACACTTGCATTACATCCACTGGCTCTTTTCCTCTCTACCACACCACACCTCATTCTCTCCCTCACTCCCTCGCGCCCACATTCACGCCCCTCCCTTCCTTTCCCGGCAAGACCCACGCCTGAGGAATGGGTGTAGCATAAAAGCACTCGTCATGTGCATTAGAGGAGCAACTGAGAGACATTAGACTAAGTGTCCAAAATGGGGCTATTCTTCATTTTCCGACGGCCAGTAAGGGGAAGGGAGAGAGAGGTTAGGATGAGGGAGAGCGAGACGGGGGGAGTAGTGAAGCAGGGAGAGAGGTAGGGAGAGTGCAGGCCAGACAAGAGAAAAGGAGGGGCGTGTGTGTGATTCAAAGTTATGGAGGAGAAGGAGGAGGAAGAAAAGGAAGACAAAGGAAATAAAGGAATGAAAAAAGGTTACACATACGTAAGGAAGGAAGGAAAAGAATAAAATCATAATCGCAAAAGTTGAGAAAGAAAAAGAAAACATCCCCTTCTGATTATTTATAAGACATTTGCGAATTAATAAATACAAAAAATCCTGAAAATTGTTGAGAATACAGAAAAAAAAATATAAATAACAAATATGAGAATTCTTAAACTTGTCGAATATACAAAAAAAGAGACATTTTTAAGATAATGAAAATAACATAATAACCCAAAAAACTGCGGAGAATACGGAGAAAAAAACAGATAGTACGATAATCCTTAAAAACTGTTCAGTATACGAAAAAAAAAGTCACGTTTCCTCCTTGCGCAATGTATGTGTGTGTGTGTGTGTGTGTGTGTGTGTGTAGGTATAAGCGTACGTAAGTGGCATTTTGGACTCACTCAAGCGCGAACCTCCATGCGTTATCCTTTACCCTTAATGTCTAAACCTTAAAAAGTCTCGCCTCTTCCGTAAAATGGCGCCAGAAGGGGAGACAAGCGGGCCGTGGCGGGGCGCACTTACCCTCTGAGTGGCCTTCCGTCAGTAGCTGTCTGGCAGGAACATCACAGGCACTTCTCAGACAAGGGGGGCGAGTGACATGGACCGGCAGGCAGGGAGAGAGAGAGAGAGAGAGAGAGAGAGAGAGAGAGAGAGAGAGAGAGAGAGAGAGAGAGAGAGAGAGAGAGAGAGAGAGAGAGAGAGAGAGAGAGAGAGACTTGTACATACATCCTTAAATCAAACCTAGCAAGACATATACACTTACTCTTTATAAATTCCATCCACATTTGTCGTTGGTTCCAAGCCAAACACGACACTTTTTTTTCCTCCCTCCCTCCCTCCCTCCTTCCCTTTGCTTCCCTCCCGTGCCTTCATTCCCTTCGCTCACGTGTATGTAATTGCTTGATTTGATAATACATATTTGATTGGCGCTGTGTTATGCCAACTCGGCGTCCTCTATACGTATTTGGCGAGCTTCTTTCTTCCTCACAGTTTTGGCGAGTCTATCCAGCACCAGCCCAGTGGCTTGTGTTTGTTTTATGTTAGCCCGTGTTTGTTCTTCAGCCGCCCGTTCGTTGTGCCTGCTTGCTTGCTTTGTGTGTGTGTGTGTGTGTGTGTGTGTGTGTGTGTGTGTGTGTGTGTGTGTTTTCGTGTATGGGGTTTTGTATTGTCATGTTTCTGTTTGCTTATTCACTTACTCATCACTCACTCACTCACTCACTCACTCACTCACTCACTCACTCATACATTTGTTCCATCTGCGTTTCACTGTCTGACTCACTCACTCATTCAGTCACTCATTCACTCACAAACTTGAGACGAGGGAGGAAACCTTGTATATAGGAGGCCATCAATAATAAGAAAAAAAAAACGATCGGGCATTTAAATATACAATGAATAAAATGAATGCATGAATACAGTGTTTGCTTTACTACTACTACTACTACTACCACTACCACCATTACCATTACCACTACCACCACCACCACCGGACACACACACTAACCAGACTCTCTTCTCCCTAGCAGTTACCGAGGCTTCCCATAATGAGATCTGGGAAACCATTGCTTCTGGAGGTCAAACAAACCAGCCCCACTAATAGCTAAACATCATTATAATCCATTACGGGAAGGCATTTTTACCGCCCGTGTTTCCGCCGTGTTTTACCTAGGCCGTATTTTTCCCACAATTAGTGAAACGGGGGAGAAGCGAAGCAAGCCGTCTCGCGTCTCCAAAATTATCCGAGTTTTTCTGACCTCACCACAATTACGAGTTATTAATCAGGCAAGTTGGGAGTCGGCCTCGTGGGTTCCCGGTTATAGGAGTTATTTGGTTAAGTTGAAGTAGGGTCTGGGAAGGCTAGTTAAGGAGAGGAGAGGGAGCTAGTTGGAAGAGATTGGAAAGGAAGAACTAGTAAAGGTAGGTAAAGAATAGATGAAGGGAAAGGAGGGGAAGAACGAAGGTATTGATATGATAGTTGAGTGGAGCAAGAACGAACAGAGGAAGTAAAGGGGAAGTGATGAAGTAAAGAGGGACGGTTAATAGTAAATAAAGAGATGAAGAGCGATTGGAGAAATAAGAGGGGAGAGAAAGGAGGACTAATAGATGTAGATAAGGAGAAGGAAAGCGAGTAGAGAAAGTTGAAGAGGGGAGAAAGAAAGTTGAAAAATGGATAGTTATTTGTATGGAGCATGAAAACGACAACATTTTTCTTTATTCTTTATTTTCTTTTTTATATTATAGAAGGAAACGTACTGTATAGTGATCCCTTCATGTCTCGTGGATCTTTTATCCCTACGAAAAACAATCAGAAGACAATGGAAAACTGTAGTGATAAAACCAATGCTGATCATAAACTGAAGGAATAAAAATGTTGTCTGTATTATTTTTCTTAACTGGTAGCTTTAGCCATGAGGAATTTTTAAGGGGAAACTGAAACATAAACTGCCGTCAATGAAAACGAGGAACGAACGTTGTAAAGAAATGGGAGGTGTGGTGACATTACTGGTGGTGGTGGTGGTGGTGGTGGTGGCGGTGATGGAGGAGGAGGGGCAGCAGGGGGCGTCAGGGAACAGGACTCGTCACAGGGTCAGGGCAGGACATTAAGCTCGTAGATCAAAGTCGTTACATCCAGCCACCAAAATGGATTCGCCTACTTACACTGATGAAGCCTTTTTATCTCTTTAACTTTGTCCCTCCCGAGACGATTACCGCAGACGTGCCACGCTGGGGGGAAGACGAGCAGCTTTGGCCCTTACGATGACCAGCCGTCGGAGTCTCTTTACCACGGGAAGAAAACGTGGGATGTGTCCTTGTTCCTGGGCGCCACGACTCTACCCTCTTACCGGTGACCACTGAATTCTTGTGCGGGGAAAGTCTTATAAAATCCACACACATATCTATGGACGCCTGCCAGGAAGGTCTTCTGGATGGAAATATATCATAGCGAGGACTACTATAGTGTATCTCAGCATGGTGGCGGTGCGCGGAGGAACAGGGTGCCAAAAAAAAAAAAAAAAAAAAGTCGGGAGGAAGATCATTGTGGGAGGAGGGCAGGGAGGTGCGGCGTCCAGTGTTGTCAGTCAAACTGGTGATCAGATTGACCGACACGCGCCTGCCAGACGAATCCAAAACCCCGACATAAGCTTCCATCTCGCCTTCTGCCACTTCAGAACACTTGCTTATCGCCCTGCGTGGATCTGTGTGCCTCCAGCGCGTGTGTGGTGCTGGTGATCTGTTTTTCCGTCACGGTGGAGGGTCGGCTGAGCGAGGTAGTGGCTGTAGAGAGGAGGCGGTGGGTGGCGCGATGCGGGAGGCGGAGGTAATGGTGTCTGAGGAGGGACGAGGCGCGAGGGGACGCGGACACCCTCACGTTGACCAGATGGTTGACTAGATGGGAAACGAAATAAATTGTCAACACGTTCCTTTTTATCTTTTTTTTTTTTTTTCCTTTCCCTTTCCAGACCTGGCGCTTACCTGGCCACGACTTGCCTGACGTGCTGGGCCAACTACGTACCATGGGTGTGTGGGCTGTGGGCGACATGTGACGAGAATAAGAAACGGTGTGGGTCTTTCTTAAATTCATTTCATCATTTATTTGCGAAGATAAAAAAGGAAAGATTCAGGACAGTCATTTTCACATTATGATGAATTCTTGCGGTTTCTGCATTTGTCAAGGCAAGCACAGCAACTTACACTAAATTATTGTTGTTCTTAATAGGAAAAAAATATGCGGTTTGAATATAGAAAGAAAGACCAATTGCACCACAAGATAGTGAACTGAACTGCATACTCTTAATGTTCAGACCACATGGAATTTACCTGAATTTTTAAACTTTCATGATAATCACGTGAAGAAACGCTAAGGAAGAAGGAACAACAGAAGATATATTAGATATGATTGAGCTCTTTGTGATAAGCTAAATTAATCCAAAGTAAGACATGTGGGATGACAAAAAGCAAAGGCGAAGTATATGAAACAAGTACTCTCTAGTTTACTCGTATATTCCTTCAACTGTCACACGTCACGTCACACTGCTTGGCCTCGCACTGAAATGACTCGCCACTCGGCTCCCCCTCCCTGTCCTATTTGGCCACTCACCTCCTCGCCCTGCACTCCTCGCTCCTCGGCCGCCCACCTCCCCCTTCCTCTCCACTCGGCAAGAAGAGGTAGGCCGCCGCTGCCTCTCTGGACGCTAACAAGGCCGCCACTTCGGCTAAAAAGGGAACATTATTTTTTATCCATTTCTCTTTGTCCCGATTAAGCCTGTCCGGTGCTTAGAGAGAAAGAGAGAGAGAGAGAGAGAGAGAGAGAGAGAGAGAGAGAGAGAGAGAGAGAGAGAGAGAGAGAGAGAGAGAGAGAGAGAGAGAGAGATTGTAAGACTCCGCGGGTTGTCTTGAGTTGCGTTGAATGAAACTTTCTGACTCGTTAAAAAAAAAAAAGTACAGACGGCATCTAGAAGCAGGAGAGTTATTTGCTAACTAGAACCATTTAATGAGGAGGAAGAAAAGGAGAGAGAGAGAGAGAGAGAGAGAGGAGAGAGAGAGAGAGAGAGGAGAGAGAGAGAGAGAGAGAGAGGAGAGAGGAAGAGAGAGAGAGAGAGAGTTGGAAGAGGTGGGAGAGGTGAGAGGGAAGCTATTCTTGTACTGTTGCCAAACTAAACGCACTTTTTTCTTTTCTTTTCTTTTTTTTTATTTATTCATCCGCGTCACCGAGTTTTATCTTTTGTTCCTCATCGCGACGCCTTTGTGGAGTGACACTGTTTTGTTACCGTGTTATTCTTTTGTCAGCATGTCTTCTTCTTTTCATTATTCCATCATACGAGTGTGAGTATTTCAATGTGGTTGGCTGTGTAAGATTCGCTGCTTCTTGGTTTTTTTTTTTCTGTTTATTTTTTTTATTTGTTTCTTTCTTTCTTGCTTGTGTTCTTTCTTGTTTTACTCTCCATTCCATCCTTTTCTTTCGTTGTTGAAGTTTATCCTCAAGAATTATAGTTGCGAGTTATTGCTTTTTTCTTCTTTCTCCGTTCCTATTTCGCTTTCTGTAGACCCTCTCTCTCTCTCTCTCTCTCTCTCTCTCTCTCTCTCTCTCTCTCTCTCTCTCTCTCTCTCTCTCTCTCTCTCTCTCTCTCTCTCTCTCTCTCTCTCTCTCTCTCTCTCTCTCTCTCTCTCTCTCTCTCTCTCTCTCTCTCTCACTAGTTAATCCCTTCCTCTCCCTAGCACCTCTAAAACAAACCACCGCTTCCCTTCCCATACACTGCTATGCCTTCCCTTCTGGGCTCTTGAACTTAATCAGTCCTCCTCCTCCTCCTCCTCCTCCTTCTCAGCTCCCTTCCTGGCTCCGTGAAGTAACTCGCCACACTGTCAACACAATAATGATGTTTTGATTGTCATTACTACCTCAGGGCGTCCCACTCAAGGACTCTCTCTCTCTCTCTCTCTCTCTCTCTCTCTCTCTCTCTCTCTCTCTCTCTCTCTCTCTCTCTCTCTCTCTCTCTCTCTCATCGTGTCCTCCGGTTCCTTTTCCATTCCCTTTTATGTCTTTGTTCTTTCTAGTCTTGTTTTTTTTTTTTTTCCTTCTTTCTCTCTTTTTCTGTTTGTTAAGTAAAGAAGTTTTGTTTGTTAATTGGTGTTCTTTTGGTGTTTTGAGTTTCACGGAAAAGAAATTAAGTAAAGAGGCACCATACATGCAAGTGCTCTCTCTCTCTCTCTCTCTCTCTCTCTCTCTCTCTCTCTCTCTCTCTCTCTCTCTCTCTCTCTCTCTCTCGTGTGATTGACTCGTTAATTAACTCAGTCAGTGGACGCGGTCATTTCGTCCCTCTGGCTTCTGAGGACACACACACACACACACACACACACACACACACACACACACACACACACACACACACACACACACACACACACACACACACACACACACACACACACACGGTGGACCCTGGTCGTCACACTGTTTTGCAAATCAATTAACTCTTTCAGTACGGCATGTAACACCTCACAACACTAAAAACAACGAAATCTTATTAAGCATCGAAAAGTTAAAGAAAAAAAAAAGGGGGTGTGGGAATTAAAAGAACATATTTATCAGTTTTTAGCCAGTGTAATGCTTAGAAATGGTTGTGGAGCAAGAGGAAAAGTCTCAGAATGGTTAATGATTAGGGAAGACTATACCAAGTCGCAGGGAATGTGTTAGAAATGTGTCAGAGGAACAGGAAAATTATTAAACATTGTAGATTCGAGAGATGTTTTTGAGTCTCGATTTTTTTTTTTTTTTTTTTTTTTAATTCTACGTTTAAGATTTTTATTCTATGGCATGGTAAGAAGGATAAGCATGGTTGCCAATTCCTGACTGTACTGAAACGGCGAAAGGAGAAGAAGAAAAGGAGGAGGAGGGAAAGGATAAACGTGGCAACATCAATGTACCAGTTAACAATGTAGAATGAGCGCCATGTGACCCTACATTCGTAAACGTGAGAATTTTTTTCTTTTCCCGTCTTCCCTCTCTCTTCATTATCATTATCATTGTTCATTATTTGCATATTTGTATATTTTTCCCCTTTCTTTTGCTCTTTTTTTTCTCTCTCTGTACGTTCTTTCCATTTCCTTATATTTTTGGACTATTACTTCGTGTTCTGTGTTTTTTTTCTCTTTATTTTGCAATAGGAAAACAAAAAAAAAGACAGGAAAAAACGTACCAGGAAACACCTAAATAAAAAAAAAACATACATTAGTCTTCCCAAACAAAACCTCCAAATAAAGCAAAAAAAAAAAAACAATCTGAAAACGAAAATAAAATTAAAACAAAAAAACACCAGAGCAGAAAGAACATGATGTAGTATTTTCGCCTTTTTTTTTCTCTGTGTGTGTATTTTCTTTCATTTTATCTTCATCGTGAGGGCGAGGCGACGTCCAGCCAACATTTGCCTAAGAGAGGAGCAGATGGCTGGGGGGCGGCGCTCATTTATATGGTGATGTCCTAAGATTGCCTGATTCCCGGGTAAATTGGTCCTGTGCGTATGTTTGTGTGTGTGTGTGTGTGTGTGTGTGTGTGTGTGTGTGTGTGTGTGTGTGTGTGTGTGTGTGTGTTTGTGTGTGTTCTCGACAAGTAATGTGTTTCTTTATGTTCTCTTTGGGTCGTTTTCGTTCGTGATTTTGTACTTTGGTATTTTTGGGTCACGTTATGATTTTCTTTTTATATCTTCTGTGTGTGTGTGTGTGTGTGTGTGTGTGTGTGTGTGTGTGTGTGTGTGTGTGTGTGTGTGTGTGTGTGTGTGTGTGAGTGTGTGTGTATGCCAGTGAGTGTCCAGTGAAACGAAGTCACTACTATTATCTTCTACAAAGTAACACGAATAAAAAAAATAAAAAAGATATAAAGAAAAGAAAAAAAAGACGAAAATCACCAAGAGCATTTACGTAAAGTTTACAAGTTTAATATTCTTTCATTTGGAATTGTTCTGTCAGGATGTGGTGAAGAGAGAAATAGAGAAATATTTTGAAACTTTTATGGTTTAATACAAAATGCATATACATACATTTTTATGAACAGAAAAAAAAATCCTGTGAAGTAATTGTTTTTCATTACCACGAGCGTGTTTATTGATGAGTCCAATGATAAGCCGACCTGATGAAAGAAAAGATGACGCGTGACACGGCAATAAAGAAAAGATAAGAAAAGAGAGACATTACGTTGAGAAAGAAAAAAAAGAAAGGATCCCCAAGTCAGAAATCGTGGTGGAGAGAATAAAGAGGGAGATAAGAAAGAGTGAAGATAGAAGCAGAGAGAAAGGAAGGTGGGAAGCTGCAATAAAGAAAGGGAAAGGAGGAAAGCGAGCCAGAGAAATTAATTAAAAGAGGGAAGAAAGGAAAAAAATAGATTAATACATAAATAAAAGTAAAGAAAAAGATTAAAGAAAGTAAATAAGATAAAGCTTATAAAAAAGAATGGAAGAGGAAAAAAAGAAAAGATGAATGAAAACAATAACGAAAGAAAAGGATAGGGAGCATGAGGAAATGGAAGAAGATAAAAGGTTAGAGAATGTATGGAAGAAAAGGAGAAAAGGGAACATGTAAACTAAAGAGGAGAAAAAAGAATAGAACAAAAAATCTGTTCACAATTAGAAAGAAGAATAGGCAAAGAGGAAAAAGAAAAAAGTGACAACGACTACAAAAAAAAACAAAGAAAACAAAAGAAAAAAAATAAGAGGAAGAGTCAACAAACATGAAGAGAATAGGATATAAAGAAAAGAGAAAGGATGAGAAATTGGAAGAAAAATTCGGAAGAAAAGAAAAGAAACATGTAGGGAAGGGAAAATAGAGAACAGAAAATAAAAAAAAAAGTCTGCGTACAACTACAAAGAAGAATAAACAAGAATCAAAAGGAAAAAGTGCATAGCAAATGGAAGAGGAAGAAAGAAGAAAAGGGGAGGGTGAAATGTATGGTGGACAAGAGAGAAGGGGAGAGAGGGAGGGAGGGAAAGGAGGAGGGAGGAAAGGAGGAAGGCGGCGGTCATTACAAGAGTGACCAGTGACCAGTGGCCAGGGCGGCGCGTGGCTTGCCCTTGTGACGTCAGCCAGACACGCGCGCCCATTGGTCACTCTAACTAGCTCAATCAATATGGCCGCCGTCCCTTCCTCCCTTTTTTTTTCCTGCCTTTCTCCCACTGATCTGATGAGCGGGGAGATGCGCGCCTTTGTTGAGGCAAGAAAGCGCCATTATGTTGGGCCCACGCCACTGTCATCGTCACTAGCCCTCGTCCTCGCCGCCTGCATCATTGTCACCATCAGTCATCGTTGTTATTGTTGTTTTTCGTGTTCAGTTTTCATTGTTTTGTCTTTCACTATCGCCATGTGATTATTATTGTCATCATTGTTTTTTATCATTATCATTATCATTATATCATTTTCACTATTCGCCACTGTCATTGCTGTTTGTAACCATTTTCATCCCTCGTTCTTCGCTATTATTGTTCATTATTCATCATCATTCGGGTTATTTTATCCTCGTTTTTCATTTTAATATTATCACTTTACCGTCATCACTTCAGTCACCACATTTATTATCACCACTACCACCTCTAGTCACCACCACCACCATTCCTAATCACCAACACTCGTAACCATCACCAAATTTAATTCATCACTCTCAACTTACCCTTCACCAACACCACCACCACTACTACCACAGTTATTACCACCAATATTGCTCCTAATCACCATCACCTCTGCCACCACCACGATCACCATAAACCGCAGCTCCTCTGAGGCTTCATCACCATCTCATCACCATCTGTCGTCCGTCACTGCTCTTCTGAAATACTGAAAGATAAAGTAACATGAAAACAGTGAAGCTACATAAAGAAAAGTGTTAAAAATGATAAATACTGCACATGTTTTTAAAAGTCTGAATCAAGTTTGCTATTTTCATACTTTGGTAAAAAAAAAAAAAAAGTAATTCAGTTTATGTTTCCATCATGAATTTTAAAGTAAACATCACACACACACACACACACACACACACACACACACACACACACACACACACACACACACACACACACACACGCACACACTTTTGACTTTGACAAAACACGTAGTCAGGAGAAATCAGAGAGAGAGAGAGAGAGAGAGAGAGAGAGAGAGAGAGAGAGAGAGAGAGAGAGAGAGAGAGAGAGAGAGAGAGACCAGGAACAGTCCGGCGTGATGGGGCGGGCGGCAACACAACACATCCAGAGAGAGAGAGAGAGAGAGAGAGAGAGAGAGAGAGAGAGAGGGAGAGTCTATCGCTCATCATCTAAATCCTGCCCGGGCCGCCCTCGACTCTCCGGGGGCGCAAAGCCGATCACTGTCATTATTTCTGAGGCCGCCATGTTTGGGTGGGGAGGCGTGGGGAGGGAAGGAGGCCGCTGGGATGACGGGGAGGGGAGGAGGCTGCTGGGGTGACGGGGTGGTGACGGGGTGATGACGGGGTGACGGAGGCAAGAGTGAGGAATGGAGAGCAGCGTGGGATGATGACGAAGGGGAAAGAGGGATCTGCTGGGGGTCTGCCGAAGGGGGTAATTCAGAAATGGAAAGCGTATGTATAAATATGTATGTATAAATGGAATGTTTAAGATGAGAGAGACTATGAGGAGAGGTGTTCATGATGTGGGCAGGGAAGGAGGGGATGGGTGCATGAGTGAGTAGGTGAGTGAGTGGGTGAGTCCGTCAGTCAGTCAGTGAAGGATTAAGAGAGGGGATAAGCTGAGTGTTTAACTGAGTGATGAGGAGAGGGATGGTAAAAGCGTTACGTAGACCAAGAGGAAAAAACAATCGGATAGATATAGTGTAGAGGATGGTGGAGGATGACACAGAGGAGGACATTTGAGAGAAAGATTTGAAAAGCATTGAAAGATGAGAAGTAAGAGGGGGAATAAAACAAACAAATAAAAAAAAACAGACGAAGAGAAGATAATAGAAAAAGGAAACGAGATGAAGTAAGAGAGAAGGAAGACAGACATAAGTACCAGAGACAGAGAGTGAGAGAGAGAGGGAGGGAGACCGAATGAATGAATGAATGAAATGAATGAGCAGATGAAACGTGAGACGAGGGCTGGACGGGCCGGAACGCGGAGAGGAGAGTGAGAGAGTGAGAGTGAGAGATGGTACCATTGGCGAGAGGGAATGAGCGTGATGGAAGGTGTTATCAGGGAGAGAATGTAAGGGAGAGCGAGGAAGGAAGAGACGGAGGAGCTATGGATGGGGACGGGACGGGGAGATAGGAGGGAGAGAGGCTGGGAGAGAGGCTGTGTGGGAACTGAGGTATGGGAGATGAGGGCAGCGAGAAAGGGAGCAGTACAGGTGATGGATGAAGCTGTGGTCTCATCCCTCTCCCCTCATCTCCCCTGCACCTCCCCTCATCTCCCCCTCAATCCCTGGCCGGACGCTCCATGCTAGGGTGTGGAGAGGAGGAGAGGAGGGGAAGAGGAGGAGGAGGAGGAGGAGGAAGAGGATGTATGAGCATAGTCAGTCCCTCCGAGGTGAAAAATTGATGCAAGACACAGTCAGGGTAAACTCAAAACAAAATCAATCATCGTCAGAGTCTGCTGCTGCTGTGCTATATAGGAATAATGTGACTGAAGTGAGTGTGAGAGTGTGAGTGTAGTAAATGAGTGCTTTGTGGGAGGGACTTGTGCGGTTGTGATTGTGGTGTATGTAGTGTTGCTGGTGGTGGTGATTGTGGTGGTGGTGATATGAAGGACCTGTGTGGCGTAACTGGTGGTGGTGAAAGTAGAAGTGGTGATTTTTAGAACAGTACTACGTATGGAAAATTGTATTGTGACATGAGTGGTCATTTTAATTGGTTAGCGTTGTGTTCTGGATCAGAGTCTGGAACCATGCGAGTGTTGTTTAAGGAAAGTGGTGGGAAGGGTTGACTCTGGGTTGGTTTTTGTGGAGTTTTGGACAGTGGAGAGCTTGAGTGGATACAGACAATAACAGGACGTTCGAAATGCTGACTGTGGGTGCACTGAATAACTAAAACTGTTGGAGACCGTGTGTACATTGTGACTAGGGATGCTTGAAAATTTTACATAAGGGAGTACTAAGTGACAGGGAGCGCTGGAGATCTTATGCGTGTGTTTAAAGAGGACTATGGAGTGTATACAGTAGCTGAGTGTGTGTTGTGTATAGTAACAGGGGTGGAGAAGGGCGGGGGCGGCGTCGGTGGGTGCGAGCCAGGATAAAGGCCGTGGCAGGGTTCCATCACTCACGCGGTGTGTCACGGCTCGGCCACCTCCTCCATTCATCTTCACTCTCCAGCCTCCCAGCCCGCCCCTCCCACGCCTCGCCCCTCCTTTGCGCTGCGTCCGTCCCTCACCCCTCCCCTCATCCCTCCCTCAGCTCTCCCTTCCGTCTATTCCATCGCTGCCCCTCCTTCCTTCGCCTCGCCCTTCCTCTTTCTCCTTGCTCCCCGACCCATCCATGCACCCATTTCATCCCAATGCCCTCTCTCAGTCTCTCTCTTCTCTCTTCTGTCAGTAGCTTCCTGCGTTCTTAATCATGTTCCTCTACTTCCTCAAACAATTTTCGTCCTTTAGTGGCGTTTACGATGAGTCATGAGAGAGAGAGAGAGAGAGGAGAGAGAGAGAGAGAGAGAGAGAGAGAGAGAGAGAGAGAGAGAGAGAGAGAAAGATGGGAGGGGAACACGCCTCTAAATTCTCACTATTAATACATTCAGGTTCAATACAGCTTCATTGCAGATTCCCTTCAATCACCTCAGTCCACCTCGCGTTTGCCAGCACACTCTAGATTACTCGACGCCCCCTGGAAAGATTGAAGGGCACGAGGGGAGGGAAGGGGCGCGAAGGGGAGGAGCAGGGAGCACGCGAAGAGGGGGGAAAGAGCAGCAGAGGGAGGGAGGGGCGTGAAGGGGGAGGAGAAAAGCGTATGAAATGGAACGAACAGAATGAAAGAGGAGGAGGTAAATAGGTGAGGATTATGTGGAGAGATGAGAGGGTCCATAGAAGGTAATGCAGTGATATCATGAAGAATGGAGAGAGGGGAGGCGAGTGAGTGGAGTGAGGGAAGAGGGACTGAAGATGTGAATGTAATAATATGAATATGTGACAAAGGAAGTTTATGAATGAAATATTTGAGATTATACTGAGAAAAAAAAAGATGTAAAGATGGTCATTCTCTTATAAATCTCTCCTTATCCGTTTTTTTTTTTTCTTTTTTTCCAGTTCACTTTTTTATTTTTTTTTTAGTTCTTTCCTTTCTTTCTTTTTTTTTAGTTTTCATTTCCTTCCCCTTTCGTTTTTTTATTATTTTCTTTCCTTTCTCTTTTTTTCTTTATTTATCATTCCCTTTGCGTTTTGTTGTAATTTTTTTTCTTTTCAATACTTCTCCCCTTTCCTTCCTCCTCACTATCTTCTCCATTTATACCCCCTATTCTAATTCCCTCTTTATTTATGATTTTCTTTTACTTCCCTCCAGTTTTCACCATCTTTCTTTTTGTCATTGCCTTCTCTTTCCGTCTTTCTCTCCCTTTCTTCCCATCTTTTTTTTATGCTCTCTTCTTTTCATGTTTCCTCTATTCCACAGTTTATCTCCCTTTGTTTCTTTCCAATTCTCTTTCTCCCCCACACATATATAAACCAATCCATTTTCCTTGCATTCCATTTCTTCATCTTCCCTACCTCTCCCCCTCTCTCCCTCTCTCTCCCTCTCTCCCATTTCTGACCCTTACCCTTCTCTTCTTTCTCCTATCTATCTCTCTCTACCTCTCTCTTTTCCTCTTCCGCCGCTTTTAGTTTTATTCAGTTTCCTTTTCTTCTTTCCCTCCCATTTCCTTCTCTCTTCCTTCCCTCTCTTCCTTCCTTATTATAGAGTTCTCCTCCTTTCTCAAATCCTTTTTTTTTCCACTTTTTTCTCTCCCTTTATTTCATTTCAGCACTCTTTCCTCATACACCAATTCATTTTCCTTATACAGTCCTCTCTCTCTCTCTCTCTCTCTCTCTCTCTCTCTCTCTCTCTCTCTCTCTCTCTCTCTCTCTCTCTCTCTCTCTCTCTCTCTCTCTCCTTTTTCTTTCTCATACCCTTCTCTCCCTCCCTCTCTTCCTATCTATCTGTCTTTCCCTCTCCCTCTCCCTTTCTCTCCCGTTTCTCACCCCCATCCTTGTCTTTCCATCTCCCTCTCTCTCTCTATCTGTCTCTCTCTCGCCTTTTCTCACCCGTATCTCATCCCCTACCCTTCTCTCCCTATCTCTTTCCGTCTCTATCTATCTCTCCTTCTCCCTTTCTCACCCGCTTCTGACCCCCACTCTTCTTTCCCTCTTCTTCGCCTTTTCTCTTCCATTTCTGACCCCCACCCTTCTCTCCCCTCTCTATCTTCCTCTCCCTTTCCTCTCCCGCCGCACACACTCACCTCTCGGGGCCCAAACTCAGACTGACATCCCCACACGCGACTTTAATTTCATTGGACATCGAGTCTCGTCCCTCTCCATATTTTATGCGACTCAGCGTCACTTTTTATTACCTAAATTCGGGCGGACGGCGCATTAAAGGCTGCGTTGCCCCGAGGAGATCCAGTCCCTTTGTGAGCGGGGCGAGTGACCGGGGCTATTTAGCAGGACAGACCTCGATGCCTTTGATGGATCGCTAAAGGGATTGTAAACTTATATACCCAAGGCGCCCGGCCACTCTGCTCGTGTACTGGGGATGGAGGGGGGCAGAGAGAGTGAGAGAGAGAGAGAGATTTTATGAAGCTCAGTGTAGGCATTACAAGTTGTATTTAAAGTAATTGAACACCGAGCAATACGAGCCCACTGAGAGAGAGAGAGAGAGAGAGAGAGAGAGAGAGAGAGAGAGAGAGAGAGAGAGAGAGAGAGAGAGAGAGAGAGAGAGAGAGAGAGAGAGAGAGATTTGAAACATTTGTCACTACTAATTGAACAATATAAACACTATACAGTATATTAGTATAAGTACAATTCTAACTACCCTCGCATATAAAGACAGACAGACAGACAGACAGACAAGCAGGCAGGCAAACAAATAGACAGACAGACAGACAGAAGCAGAGTAAATTATTGTTCCCAGATTTACGACTAAGTACAAGATTATTCGTAACTGCATCTTTTTTTTATATGTATTTCTGGTCACGAATTGAAATCAAGGGAGGATGAAGAAGAGAAAGGAAATCATAGAGAAGAATAGTTGTTTATGCGAGAGGTATTGTTGAGAAAGTGATCAGAGGAGGAGGAGAAGGAGGAGGAGGAGGAAGAGGAGAACGACGACGAGGAAAGAAAGAAAGAAACAAACAAATAAAAAGGAACAAGGAAAGAATGAGTTGTTTCTGTAGCCATAGAAACATAGGAAACAAGTGATTAGAGGAGGACAAGGAGGAGGAGGAGGAGGAGCATGACGACGAGGAGGAAAGAAACAAACAAACAAAAAGGAACAAGGAAAGAATGAGTTGTTTACGTAACCATAGAAACATCGGAAACAAGTGATTAGAGGAGAACAAGGAGGAGGAGGAGGAGGAAGAGGAGGAGGAGGAGGAAGAGGAGGAGGAGAAAAAGGACGAGGGAGCTACGACAGGGAAGAACGGATAGTGATGGATGCTTCCTTCATTTTTTCCTTTTTTCGTATCTCCCTTTTTTCCATCTCCCCTTTCTCTCGTTTTCTCTTTTCCCATCGAACCTTATCGAAAAGGAATAAAAAGAGAAAAAAAGAAAGAAAGAAAATCCCAAAAGTGTTCCATAGTTCACCTTCCAAATGCTGAAAAATAACGAAAAATGTAAAAAATTGAGAAAGAAAATCCCAATACTGTTTTTTACCCTCCCTTATTTATTTATTTATTTATTTATTTTACTTTGCTTAGCTCAATTTCTTCTACCTCGAGCCATAGTGACGAAGAACATAATAACCTGACCAATCACCTTTCATAATTACAAAAACTCCTTAGTCAAGCGTTATTTCACCTACAAATCACACACCTTTAATTACAGTCATGGTTTTAGTGGCACAAACAATACAGTTACTTAGGATCGAGGTTGAGAGGGTAGAGAGGAAGTTGATGAAGGAAGACCTGCTGTAGTAAAGCACGGAGGTTTTGATTGACTGACTGATTGTTTATTGTGTGTTTATCGTGTAATTTTCAGTGCAGCACATACATGACCAGGTCCATTGAGACATAGCTCTCGTATGGACCAAGTTAATCAATATTTATGAGCGAGCAAGGAGGGGGTGAAGGAAGTATAAGAGAGGATGGCGGTGGAAGAGATATTCGTGAATGAAGAGGTGGATGTGACAGAAAAGGAAGAGACGGGGGAGTAAAAAATAAAGACAGTACGATAAGAAGAAAGCGAAGAAGACGGTAGTGTTGGCATGAGGTGAATGACAGCACCTCTCTTTACCCCCCCCAGCCCACACAACCCCTCCTGCCAGCGCTAACGGGGGTGAGGAGGTAGGGAGAGGGTGGTGACGCCTTTCCATCACCTCCAACAACAACAACAACCCCCTAACCTCTCCCGCACAAAAAAAAAAAAAAAAACTACTGAAAAAAAGGAGAGAAAATCAAACTCGTGCATCTTCCGTCAGAAAGGAGAGTTTAAGGCGGGGGTTCCTCTCCTCCCTCAAGCCGGAAGTTCTCACATTCATCAAAAATTGGAGACGCTGCCGGCGGTGATCAAGCAAGCGTGACTGTCTGTCCCCGGGTACTCCAAGGCTGCCGGGATGATGGTGAGAGAGAGAGAGAGAGAGAGAGAGAGAGAGAGAGAGAGAGAGAGAGAGAGAGAGAGAGAGAGAGAGAGAGAGTCATCCACCGTGCTTGCTTAGAGATCAGCTTCATTAGGTATCGGGTATGTCTGTGTTCTTTATTTCATCTTTAATTTTGTTTTCTTTCTTTTCGTTTACCTCCTTTCATCCGTCTTCTCTTCTCGCTCCGTCAGTCCTCCTTTAGATAGATAATGGCAACCTTGCGAGGATGGATTCATGACACCACCTTCCTTAACGGCTGTATGAAGTTCTAAGTGGACCGCCAGGAGGTTGTGGTACGTACATGTTCTCAAATAATCTATTCCCAGCGATGATCATGACCAGGGTTGGAATATACGTACTTCTTGAATGCCACCTCTCGAAATATACATGTTCCATCATCAGACATTAAAACGAATAGAATCATTTGAAGTAAGAAAAATAAATAAATAAATAAATACGTAGATAAATAAAGAAGTGTTTTAGCATATTCGTACAGGTTATGTTTAAGGCAAAGAAAGATTTACATACGACGAATGAAGCTAAGACACCACACTGAACCCCTTAAAAAAAGAGGTATTAATTAGTAAACTCCACAGAAGATTCTTTGTTGTAGATTGTGGGGGAACTGAAAAGGTTTACTCGATATTCTGACTCGCACTTACTCTTATTCGTGTTTGTTGAAGAAATCAGATCGACGTGGGTGTTTTTGTAGGCACGAGTAAGCGGTGAGTGAGTGACGAGAGTAAGTTAGTAAGAGAGGACAAGACTTAACTTTACTAAACCATCAAGGACAAAGTTAGGAGAAAGAAACAACAATACTGAAGGAAAAGAACATTACCACATCACCACTCCCTTATATTGCACCTCCTCCTCCTCCTCCTCCTCAACACCCCCGGGCCAAACCATGTGGTGGACGTAACACTCGTCTCCCCTGTGGCTGCCTCGGGGCGCTGATGACCGCGGGGCCGCGAGAGCCTGTTAAGGGTATGCAATCTGAGGGGTCATTTTCTCCCTCCGTAATGTCTTCCTCATGTGGTTGCCCCCCCCCCTCTCCTCCCATCGAGTGGGTGTAATCAAACCCA
>NC_087154.1:26444526-26447026 GCF_035594125.1 Scylla paramamosain
GGAAGGGACGCCGCCGCTGGACACGAGAATTACTTTTGGTGTGCAAGGCGAGAAGAGAAGAATTTAATTAGAGGCGGAGTTTCTTGTTCCCGGCGCGTGTTTTCCTTGAGTCCGGGAGGGGCGGGGATAATGGAACTCGGGGATCGCTTTGTTGCTTCGTCGATTTCGAGTCTCCTTCCTTCTCTTGCTCCTCCTGCTCCTCCTCTTCCTCACCTATATACTTTCTCTGTCCCTCCATACCGTCTTCACTGCTCGGTGCTTTGCTTCAGTTATGGTAGAGTTATTAGTGGGACGAGTGCTTATATTAAATAGTTTGTATGTGGTTTCGTGTTGATTTATGGGAGGTTCTTGTATACAGGGTCTTAAAGTGAGTTGGTCTTTAAGTTATAATGAGTGTAGACCTTGCTGGTACGTAATTTCATCAAGGTAGTATGAAATCGTGGGAGATCTTTGTCTCTTTTTCGGATTCTTTGTTTGTATGAGTTTCCATTGGTCATTGTGATCGTATGTTTAATAAAAAGTAAAATGACGTTCGTATATTTAATAAAAAGTAAAATAGCAATACCTGCTTGTGATCGTATGAAGATGATGGCCGAGAAACACACGAATGTACTCCCTCTATTCATTTTCTTTCGTCTGAGTTTTATCCCGTGCACTTGTTAACGAGAGAAGTCCCAAGCCGAACCACAAGGCCCGAGTCAAGGAGGAGGAAAGCGTAACACACGGAGAGCAGCATCCACTTGTGTCAATAATCGCTATTCAACACACGCCAGTAATAAAAGGAGCTCGTGTTGCTTCTCTAAATACGCCAACACGGGAGGGCCGACTGGACATCCCCGCACGCTTCAAAAACAGAATAAAAAAAAAAAACGAGAAGACTTTTATGTTTTCTCTTCTTTCTCTCCTTTGAGCGATGGGCAAGCCGCCTGTACAGAGCCGGTAGTCCCACACAGACCTTCGGCTTCCCCTCCAGCGCCCCCGGGAAGCCAGCCAGGCGGTGCCGCTGACGTGGACAGAGGGCCGTGGTCATTCCGGTGGAGGGGGGCGTCGCTATCACCGCTGGACAGGCTCTCTCTCTCTCTCTCTCTCTCTCTCTCTCTCTCTCTCTCTCTCTCTCTCTCTCTCTCTCTCTCTCTCTCTCTCTCCTTCCTCTTCTTGCTTCATCTCTTCTCATCCAACATCCCTGACCTATTCTTTCCTCCTCCCTCCCTTCCTCTCTTCCCTCCCTGTACTATCTACTCGCTGCCCCTCGCCTCCCTCCCTTTTTTCCCTCCCCTCCTGCGGATCATATAGGGAGGGGGACGGGGGAGGGACGCTGACCACGCCCACCACTGCCCGGAGGGAGAGGGACAAGTTTCGCCTCTGGACTAAGAAATTTGGTGTTTGACTGCAAAGGTTAATCACAATATAAACATCTTTGGCCTCATTGTTTGATATAGTTTTTGACATGGGAAAATCGTTTATTAAGGGACATGTATTCCTCTCACGCGTTGTTGTTGATATTGATGATGGTGTTTTTGTTGTTGTTGTTGTTGTTGTTGTTGTTGTTGTTGTTGTTGTTGTTGTTAATGCTTTTGTTTGTTGTTTGTTCATTACTGGTCTTGTAGCTGTTCTTGTTTTGTTGTTTTCGGACAATTACTGGTGCCTCAGAAAACGAGAATAACGGTGGCGGTGGTGGCGGCGGCGGCGGAGTGTCCGAGGCGCAGCACGACCCACACAAAAAGTCGCCCCTAATTCGGCTCCATATTATTTGTGCTGAGGCTTAGGAGGATCTCCACCCTACGTATGAGCCGCATCATGAGCCGGGATGAGGGAGCGAGGGGACCATTGGTTACTCTCCCAGGGAGGGTTTAGGCCTACCCCGCCACCACCGAGAGACCCGCTCCCCTCCCATCACCCCCTCTCGACTCCACAATTCTGGAGGGTGACAGAGAGGGGCGTCGAAGAGAGGGGAAAAAAATAATCACTCATCGCACAGAGGTGTTGTCCCGGCGGGCCGTGAGGGACGCCGCGCCGCCGCTCCCCGAGGTGCGCACTTACCGGGAATGAAACACATCTATAGAAATGAGTGGAGGAAGAGAGAATGCGCAGACCCCCTTTCAATGACCACCGTAACTCCTAGAGCCTCTAAAGCTTAAGGCGAAGAGGGACATTGTCGTAGTGTTGACATCCTGCCCTGCGCCGCCACGCCATTCTGGCACCACTCAACCTCGCACAGAGAGGCTAAACATTTTTTCTGACAGTCGCGTGGTGTTGGACTTTCAGGTTAGTTTGTCCTTTAAGGCCTTTGGACCATCGGCTAGTTGAAGAACAGAGTGCGTTTGAACAAGTTACTTTTGACTTTGCTGAGCCGCGCCCACAGGTTTATGTAATTGCGTGTTTTTTTTTTTTTTTTTTTTTTTTTAAGGAATCCTCAGCAGGAACTCGTTTTAGAAAGCGAGGGCGAGCGTTCGGAAGTCGCTTTTATCGCTAGTCTGAAGAAATGTGTGCTTTGAATAAC
>NC_087154.1:26452026-26507026 GCF_035594125.1 Scylla paramamosain
TCTGATCTGCCTGACGACTTTTTTTTTATTTTATTTTATTATTTTTTTCAGGAATGTGTTTGGGGTGAATATTACTTTGCGTTTTCAGAATTTTGTCGTCACGTGGTTCTCCATCATTTATTTTAATTTTTTTTCAGGAATGCCGAAGCTGGTGTAGAGACGGTGAGTGCTGTATATTGCTATATACCAGCAGTATAGTAGTAGTAGTAGTAGTAGTAGTAGTAGTAGTAGTAGTAGTAGTAGTAGTAGTAGTAGTAGTAGTAGTAGTAGTAGCAGCAGCAGCAGCAGCAGCAGCAGCAGCAGCAGCAGCAGCAGCAGCAGCAGCAGCAGTAGCAGCAGCAGTAGTAGAAGTAGTAATGGTGGTGGTGATATTTCGTAAAAAATGGGAAAAAAAAGTTATTTAAGCCTAAAAATCGTGATGGAAGTAAACTTTCTTCAAGTATCTCTACAACTTCAAGTAATTAGTTCACTTCCTGATAGGTAAAAGACTTCCAATGACAAGCGATTAATATTACCACAAAAATAAATAGACAAGTTAATTAAACAAATCAAATAAAAGTAACGCTGAAGTTTTTTCCATATCGCAATACATTTCTCAGCTAAAACCTACATCAACAATATAATTAACGGGAGAGAAGATTACTAGAAGAATATAATTGTGTTGAATCCTTTCAGTGTGCATTACTCCTCATCACGGAGCACACGAGGACAGGCTGAAGTGACCCAAACAAGCAAGGTCTTTTCTCCGGCGTGAGGATAATGCCGAAGACAAATTGAGGGCGGGCGAGGGTGTGTGTCCCCGCGGGCCGCTGCGAGGGGGCACGATTTTGTCCGAGGCCACTCTGAATTATAGGAATGCGAGTAGGAAATGACACCAATATTTCATTTTCTGACAAATGACACGGTTACGGCGGAGATAGGAGGGAGGGAGGGAGTTAAAGGGGGGGGCGTGGGTGTGTAGTGGGAGGAAAGAAAGGGAAGGGGAAGGGAGAGGAGGAGAGGGGCTACGTTGAGGGATGGTGGTGGAGAGGGGCAGGGAGAGATGTAGGAGGAAAGTTGTTATGGCGGCGGAGAGAGAGAGAGAGAGAGAGAGAGAGAGAGAGAGAGAGAGAGAGAGAGAGAGAGAGAGAGAGAGAGAGAGAGAGAGAGAGAGAGAGAGAGAGAGAGAAAGAGAGAGAGAATACTGGAGGAGATGAGAGGGAAAACCCAGGGGAGAAAAGAACCACCACCACCCTCATCATCATCACCGTCACACTCTTAGGAATAGAATGCGAGCAAGAAAACGAAAGGTCAAAGAAACTGTGGACACTGGAGACGTAAAGGTAAAGAAGAAAAGGAAAGGAAGAAAAACCAGTAAGTATAATATGAAAACTGACAAAATTAACAAGAAAAATTCAAAGAAAGAAAATAATCACTTCGTCCTTTTCTTTTTGGCGTTACACACACACACACAAAAAAAAACCACGCAATACAATGAAAAGATGAAAAAAAAAAGAAGGAAAGGTAGGAAGAATGTTATCGCTCCGTTTTCTTTTTAACATAATACACAAAATCAAGCTAAAAAATAAAAAAAATCCCACATATAGCAGAGTACAGTTATATATATAATAACATTACTAACTCAACATAATTCTTGTGAACGTATCTCTTGTGATGCAAACGCCGCCCCTCCACCTCACTGAGTCTCGCCGCTCCTGCTGAGCCAGTAACACCCAGCAGAGGGACTCGCGAGGCAGTTGACCCTCATCTCACTTTCATGCTGCATTTACAGGTCATACATACAGACGGAGGTGAGACGGAGCGAGCCCCGCGCGGCCACATAAAACTTGCAGGCCTCGTTCAACATTGCGTTCATTTCTCAGCGCGTGATTACTCTGAGGTGGCGCGGCCTGATGGAGCACTGAAGGCCGCGGTAAATGCTCGCACAGTAAGCATCCAGGTCTGGCGAATGCGGGGAAAATTGTTTAGATTATTCAGCTTTTCCCGGAATTCAGTTCATGCAGGGGAGTATTTTTATGAAGGAGCATCGAATGGCAACAACGCTCCGCTGACCCCTCGCCGCCGCTGCCTGCCTGATGCCATTTCACCGGAGTTTTATTTCTTTATTTATGTTTCCCTCATAAATATTTACAGTTTAAAAAGGCAGCAGGAAGGAACATCTCGCGTGTAATTCTTAAGAAGAGGAGGACATTAAGGAGGCGAGGGTCGGTGGTGGCCAGTGGAGGGAGGTGTGGTGCCCGAGCTGGCAACACTGGCCACCGCCCTTGTTATTCTGAAAGGATATTAGAGCGGGAGAAATATGTCCATCGCCAAGGGTCCGCGTTCTGCCATTTCCTCGCTCGCTGAAGAACATAAATCTAGAAATTCTTCCTTTACCATGAACATCCCACGGCGGAATGGAGAGGACGGGAGAGGAGAGGAGGAAACGGGAGAGGAGAGGAGAGGGGACAAGGAGAGGGAAGGGGGCTGGTCAGGGAGGCGGGAGAACCAGACAGGCAGGCAGCTCCCTCTTGGTCCCTTCCATTCACTTCCCTCCCTGCTCTCTCTCCCTTCCCTCCCCTCCCCCCCACCAAGCCTCGGAGGGAGAGTAAGGGGGGGGGGATTAGAAGAGAGGATGGACCACACTGATGCCACTGTTGTCATTTCGTGTTTTTTTTTTCTTTTCTTTTTCTGTTTCTTTCCCCCCCCCCCCGTTAATATATTTTGCGCGGTGGTCTTGGCTCCTGCAGGTTTTGTTGGGAAAGGTCAGGTTGTGTTGTTATTGTTGTTGTTGCTGTTGTTGTTGTTGTTGGTTTGTGGTGTTGGTTGTGAAGTATATGTAATAATTATTTGTTTATTATTTTTTGTTTAAATGTCTTCATTCCCATTAGTTTGACACACTGTAAGAGAGAGAGAGAGAGAGAGAGAGAGAGAGAGAGAGAGAGAGAGAGAGAGAGAGAGAGAGAATGCACAATGAAAAATAGGTCTCTCTCTCTCTCTCTCTCTCTCTCTCTCTCTCTCTCTCTCTCTCTCTCTCTCTCTCTCTCTCTCTCTCTCTCTCTCTCTCTCTCTCTCTCTCTTCTTCACCACCTCATCTTGCCTCTCCCTCTCACTCTCCTTCCTACTCTCCCTCTCTCTCACCTCTCTTCTCCTAATGCCTCCCAACGGACACAGCTTCCTCGGTAATGAAAACACATCTACAACATTGATGCTCTTCCCTCCTCCTCCTCCCCCTCCTCCTCCTCCTCCTCCTCCTCCTCCTCCTCCTCCTCCTCCTCCTCCTCCAAGCGTCCGCTGCCCCCTGGACTCCCATTTACTTCTCCATTTTTTTCTTTCTCTTTACTTCTTCCCCTTCCTACACTTCCTTCCCCTCTCCTTCCCCTCTTTTTTCCTTACTTCCCCCAAGAACGTTCTTCCTCAGAATCATTTATTTCCTTACCTTTTTTGTTATTTTATTTACTTTCTTTCTCTTCTCTTCTTCCGCTTTCTTCCTTCTTGTTTTTCTTTCCTTCCCCTTCCTCATCCTCTTCCTCTTAATCCCCTTCCCTTCTTTCCGTCTTTTCCTCTTTATTCATTCCCATTATTTTCCTTCTGTTCTCCCCTTCTCTATATTCCTCTCCCCTTGAAGTGTGTCACCCACCTTTTTTTTTTTTTCTCTCTCTCTCCCTCTCACGCTTTCTTTCCTTCTCCTTCAGCCTTCTACTCTTTCCTCTCTTCTTCTCAGTCCACTTTTCTGTATCTCCTCTCTTTCCTGCATCATTTACTTTCCTCTCTCTATTTTTTCCTCTTTATACTCTTCTCACTCCTTGCTCCCCACCTACTTTTTTTCCTCCTTTTCCCCCTTACTCTCTTTTCTTTTCTATCTCCAATTCCTCCTATTCCTTACTTTCCACTTTTCTTCCTCTCTTCCTCACCCCTTTGCTTTGTGTCGCTTTTACTCTTTCCTATCTCCATTTTCCTTCTTTCCTCCCTTTTTCTCTCCTTCCTTCTTTCTCCCTTTTTCTTCCCTTCCTTGGCTTCTACCACTGATCGTCCTTCTGAGAGGCGTGAGGGAGAAAGGTGGTGGTGGTGGTGGTGGTGGTGGTGGTGGTCAGGGTGTTAGTGTGGCGTAAAGAAAATGGGGAACTATCATGAAGAAAACGTAACATAAATTGGAAATATAATTGAGTGGAAAGGAAAGAAAGAAGGAAAATGAAAAAAGGACTCGTGCCTTCTTTTTATTACTATAAAGGAAGGAAAGAAAGAATAATGTGATCGATTCTTTTTAAATTTCCCTCCTTGAAAAGAAGTTGGGGGAAAAGAAGGGAAAAAAATGCATGTCAGATTCATTTATTTGTTTATTGAAGGAGAAAATTAATAGTAAACATAAGAAACACAAAATTAATAAGAAAAATTGAAATATTATATTAGGAAAATATTCAAATCATTAAGAGAGAGAGAGAGAGAGAGAGAGAGAGAGAGAGAGAGAGAGAGAGAGAGAGAGAGAGAGAGAGAGAGAGAGAGAATAACCTGTGAACTCAATACTAACAAACCAAAATCTGTCCAAAATCAAATACGAAAGAGAAAGACCTAAAAGAAGCAGAGAGAGAGAGGAGAGAGAGAGAGAGAGAGAGAGAGAGAGAGAGAGAGAGAGAGAGAGAGAGAGAGAGAGAGAGAGAAGCTAAAGAGCAGATGAAGCGGCGAGGCGGTGGATGGAGTCAGTCGTTTGGGGGCAGGAGTGTAAAAGCCTGTAAGGATGTAACGACGGCATTGATGTGTAGCCGAGATTATGGCCGGCGCCTCGGGGGACCCATGGCGGGGTACTACATGGTCTCTCTCTCTCTCTCTCTCTCTCTCTCTCTCTCTCTCTCTCTCTCTCTCTCTCTCTCTCTCTCTCTCTCTCTCTCTTAAAAGTCTTAAACTGGTGTCTTATTGTCTTGAAACCATTGTTTTTATATGCACTTCAACCCTCTCTCTCTCTCTCTCTCTCTCTCTCTCTCTCTCTCTCTCTCTCTCTCTCTCTCTCTCTCTCTCTCTCTCTCTCTCTCTCTCTCTCTCTCTCTCTCTCTCTCTCTCTCTCTCTCTCTCTTGTCACTTCATGCAGACTATGCTCAGTCATAAGCAGAGAGAGCGAGAGAGAGAGAGAGAGAGAGAGCAAAGAGAGAGAGAGAGAGAGGAGAGAGAGAGAGAGAGAGAGAGAGAGAGAGAGGGAGAGAGAGAGAGAGAGATCGCAATGTTTGGAATCATAGAGAAAAACAAATCAAAACAAAAATTCACTACATTTGTACCCGTGCAGAAATAAACAGAGAGAGAGAGAGAGAGTGAGAGAGAGAGAGAGAGAGAGAGAGAGAGAGAGAGAGAGGTCCCACAACTTGACCAAGCCCCATTTCAAGAGCCTTCCCGTAGCGACCATCCCAGCGACCCCCTCCCATCGCTCCCCCTCTCCTCCCCCGCCTCCTCTCCCTTCCTTCCTCCTCCTCCCCCCATCAGCGGCCGTCCCCCTCGTCCATAGTTTACCGAGAGAAGGTCACCGGGGGCCCTTTGCCTTCTACCCCCTCCCTTCCCCTCCCCACCTCTCCCTCCTCTTCTTCCTGTATACCTCGTTTCTTCCTCCTTCCATTTCTGACCTTCCATCTTTTTTTTTTTTTCTTTTTAACTTAGTTTTTTTTCTTACTCACTGTTCCACAACCTTTAAGTTCCCTTTCTCTCTCTCTCTCTCTCTCTCTCTCTCTCTCTCTCTCTCTCTCTCTCTCTCTCTCTCTCTCTCTCTACTAATGTATTTTTTTTTCCTTTTCTTTCATTAGTTTAATATATATTGTTATTTTTCCTTTTCGCAGTTAGTATTTTCTTTTCTCGTCTCTTTTTTTCGTTACTTTTTTAAGCTTCTCATTGATAACTTCATCGTGAGAGAGAGAGAGAGAGAGAGAGAGAGGAGAGAGAGAGAGAGAGAGGAGAGAGAGATGCGTGATAGAGAGATATGATAATCTGCAGAGAGGGGAGGGAAGGGGATGAAATAGAGGAGATATGGACACACTTAGGATGGGGTGTGAAGGGACGGGGAGTAAACTTAACCTTCCCCTCCCTTCATCCCCCCATCACCCCATCACCCTATCGCAAGGGGAAAAGGGGCTTGTGGGTAATTGAAAAGCCCTTTCCCTCACGGCTCGTACAAGAGGAGAGGAGGAGAGGAGAGGCACGGGAGGAGGAGGAGGAGGAGATGAGGGGAATGAGAGGAAGTGGATTAGGAGGACGTAGTTTCCCCTCGCAACCACCCTGAGAGGTCTTAGTGAAGGGAGGAGGAGGGGAGGAGGAGAAAGAGGAGGAGGAGGAGGAGGAGGAGGAGGGGTGGAAGTTAGAAGGTTAAGACTAGAGGGGTACAGAGACAGACTGGACTTTGGTATAGGAGGAGGAAAAGGAGTTGGAGGAGGAGGAGGAGGAGGAGGAGGAGAAGAAGGAGGAGGAGGAGGACTAGAACCAAGAGGTGGAGGAGGAGGAGGATCAGGAGGAGAGGTAGGCTGGAGAGTAGGTTCGATTGGCCTGCGTCTATTAATTCAGGAAATGGAGTATATTTATTAGGGTGGAGGCATAAGGGGCGGCTCCCACGGGTGGCATCGTGAACCAGCGGCTATTGGAAGCTGGAGCGGTAACTCTGGCCGCCTCTTGTTCCGGGCCACTCTTGCTGCAGCTCGTAATGGTGGCGCTTCGGTGCTCCGGTGCTCGGGTGCTTGGGTGCTCGGGTGTTCCTGTTGCTGGCTCTGTATGAAGGATCTTTTTTTTTTTCTCTTGAGTCTCTTCACGTGCGTTCCCGTAAGTGTTCCTGCTACTGCCTTGAGCGTGAAGGGTATTTATTTATTTTTTTCGGATTTTTTTTTTACTTATTATTATTATTTTTATCTATTTATCTATTTATTTATTTTTTTATTTATTTATTTATTTTTTTTTTTATTTATTTATTTTTTTTTTTGCGTGTAAATGTGTGAGTTTGCGATTTGCACGTGTACTGTCAGGATGTAGAGGATGGAGGTACAAATTATGGCAGTATATCTAAGGAGAAATGCAGAATTGATTGATTTTTTTCTATTTATTTATTTATCCATTTATTTACTTATTTAATGTACAAATTTATTCTGTTTTATCTTTTTTTATTATATGAGTTTGGATTTGCGACGTGTACCATTGCTAACAGAACCTGAGGATGGTCTCTCTGGATGCACAAAAGCTACTATAACTGTGAATAATGTGACCAATGAGTTTTTTTTTTTTTTTTTACTTTATTCTAATTACGTTTGTGTGTGTTTACTATCAACAACAAAAATAAAAAAAGTATCCGCTCTCTGGGCAGCAGACGAGACAAAAATTACAGCTGTGAATGATAAGAAATATAAAAAGAATCTTGCTGTCGTAAAGATTGATCATTATGAATGTTGTCTGGTTAAGAAAAAAACATGAAGTTATGGCATCCTTGAGTACAAGAAAGAATAATTCACTGATATAAAACTAACCAAACATACTGGAACACTTTTCTTTTCTTTTTTCCGAGCTGTATTTTTAAGGACATTTTCTTTCTAAGCCTTTGGTCAGTTTCCCTTGTACGTAAAAAGTTAAAATTCTACCTAAGGTCTAACTATTAATTAATAATCTTTTCTCTGTCTTATATTCTGTACGTTTCAATGTAGACTCTCGTGATCTTTCGCACGTCTATTTACTTCCCTTCCGGCCATTTTGTTCCGTCTCCCCCTCAGTGACCCTTGTCCAGTCCTAATGGATGTCCGAGAGAGAGAGAGAGAGAGAGAGAGAGAGAGAGAGAGAGAGAGAGAGAGAGAGAGAGAGAGAGAGAGAGAGAGAGAGAGAGAGAGAGAATTACTAAACCACCGAACCAGAAAACGATGATCAAGAAACTAACTAAAAAAGGGAAGAGAGAATTTTCAATAATCTCTCAGCCTCACTTCCCCTTCTGTGAGTCCCCCGCCCTCCTTCCCTCCCCTGGAAGCTTGTTGCCAATTGCTTGATGCATTTTGATAGGGGGGAGAGGGAAAGGAAAGAGGGAGAGGAAAATGAAAATTGTAGAACGGCCGCCGGAGGGAGAAATTATAGTGGTCAAAAAATTATGCATCGGAGGGTAAAATCTTCGGCGGCGTCCACTCCCTTCCTCTCCCTCTCTCTCTCTCTCTCTCTCCCCTCTCTCTCTTGCTGCGTTCCCCTCGAGGTGCCATGTGGCCGATTTCCTATTCACTCTTCCCCTCAGCGTTCTTTTTAGCCTTTGAAATATGTTATAGTTGAGTCATGTTTCCCTCTTCAGCCATTAAGATGATCCTAACTCCTTACGATATCCAGAGAGGAAGGTCTGTAGGTGAGGAGTAAGTTTCCGAAAGGTGTAATTCTCGTGCGGTATTATCGATTTTATTCCGTGAGGGTAACAAGTCCCCATAATGAACCTTGAATCCATTCCCGGCCCAGAGACGCGATTCGCCAGACTCTTACAGTGGACTTGGAACCTCTTTGCGTAATTTGATGGAGCGCCATGTTATTGATAATGAAGGAAAAAATAAAGGAAAGGAAAGGAAAGTGAGAATAAGGTTAAAAAAAAAAAGGTTTCGTATGAGATTCACCAAACCCTTAGTGGACTTGGAACCTCTTTTCGTAATATGATGGAGCAAAACGGTACTGATATTTAAAGAAGAGAGAGAAAAAAAAGAAAGGAAAGTAAGAAGCTGGTATGACATTCACTAGACTCTTAGTCGACTTTGAACCTCCTTTCGTAATATGACTTGTCAAGGAACTTATAATGAAGGAAGAATAAAAAAAAGTAAAATAAAGTAAGAATAAGTGAAAAAAAGGTTCGTTGGCGATTTGCTAGACGCTGAGTGAAATTCGAACCTCTTCCTGTACTATGGTGAAGTGTCACGGTACTCATAATGAAGGAAAAAAGAAAAGGAAAGTAAAAAAATAAGTGAAAAAATAGAGGTACGTGTGAAAGGTTGGGCGTGAGACTGGCCAGGCTGATAACATTTTTTCCCTCTTCTTTTTTTTCGTCAGGGACAATTGTCAATTACGGGACGCCATTTTGCCTGGCCGGCCATATGAATGATTCGATACAGGCTATCTGGGGGACACACCGCCAGCCATCCAGCCAGCCACCAGGACCCCGCCTGATTAAACTGGGTTATAAAATTTGAGGGGACGGAGAAGGCCTGGCTGGCTGTCTCTACCAAGTGTCACTGCCTCCCTGCGACGTGCGTGTATTTGCTGTTGCTTCTTGTTTTCTGTTTACTCCGCTAAAAGAAAGGGAAGAAAATGTGAAGGTCTCTCTCTCTCTCTCTCTCTCTCTCTCTCTCTCTCTCTCTCTCTCTCTCTCTCTCTCTCTCTCTCTCTCTCTCTCTCTCGCAAGTTCATTCTGATATTTAACCGAGCCAACCGAAGCAAGTTATACGATTTTTTTTTTTTTCTTTTCAAATAGTATAAAAGTAAACAAAGAAGATATATGCACGAAAATATGAAGTTCAGTTCTTTTTCAAGATTATTCTGATATACTAGGGAGACCGAAGGTAGTCATCTATGTTGTCTGTTGTTTTCTTTTTTTCTGTATACTCCTAAGAGAAAATAGGAAGGAAATTCTATGTTCACTCAAACCTCGTCCTTCTGATTCGATGCTGAGGAAGCCGAGACTAGGTACAGTACACATATTCCGTTTCTTCTCTCGTTTTCCATGCACTCGTTCAAAAAGGAAAGGAAAAAGAAAAACGGGACATCCACTTACTCATGTTCGTAATTTTGATGTGATATTGATATAAAATGCATTTTTTGGTCAATTTCTTTGGAAAACGAAGAAAATACTCACTTCACTTATTTTTCGTATATACTCTGATATGCTCCCACGTTTCTCGTTTTCTTTTTACTCTACGGAAAAAAATACCCAGTTCACTTATTTTTCGTACTGTCTTGATATATTTTGATATGATACTGATACACTCTTACGTTCCTCGTTTTCTTTACACTCTACGATAAAAAAAATAAATAAAGAAGAAGAAGAAGAAAAATACCCAGTTCACTTATTCTTCCTTGACATAACACTGAGAAGGGACCGAGGCACCAGGAAGGGAGAAGCATATAAATCATTCTGGGTTGGTGAGGGAAGGAAGGCAGGCAGAGCGGCGCTGACAAGGGAGCCGGTGACCAATGGTGATTTACTCGCTCCTGTCGCTCGCCCAAAGGGAACTGTTTAAGCAGCGTCGGTCCGGGTCTCAGTGAAGCGTTCCGGGACCATCCTGACGAAGGGAGTCTGTCCGTGGCCGGGTAGCGGGGGGCGATTTATAATACATTGTTGTGTAAATGTTATGTCCGAGTTAGGCGCCGTTATTGGCCAGCGGGAACCGAGAGGGAGAGGGAGAGGGAGTCAGTGTGGTAGTGCACGGGGAGACGCAAGTGGGGGTGAGTGGGTGGGAGGGTGAGGGAGCGGTGGGGGGTGTGGGAGAGATGAGGGAAGAGAGAGGGACTGGACTGCACTGGTATATCTGTCTCTCCCTTCTCTCTCTTCTCTTTTTTTTTCTTTTGTTCTGTTTTATTAGCCTTGTCTCTAGTTGCTATGCGTTTATTTATCTCCTATTGTTTTTTTTTCGCTTCCTTTTCTCTTCTTTCTTGCTCCGTTTTTACTTTGTAACCATTTTTCGTTTGTCTGCTAGTGATTGTGTGTTCATTTATCTACTGTAGTCATTCTATCTTCATTTTTCTTCCCTGTGCTCTTCTCCCAGACGAACTTATGCAAATTTTGGAATTGGATATATCCCCGATGATGAAATGAACCTGCATATGATATGAATAACACACCTAAACTAGATAAAAAAAAATATAGGGATACGACAGTAGATTTATTGACCGAGTGAAGGAACCAGAACAACTGGGTCATATTGCACTCTGAATAAATCAAAATACCTCTCTAACTCTATTCCGACTCCATTCCATCTCTCCATCCTCCTCAGCCATAAGTTTCCATATCTTTCATTCAAAAGATGGAAAAAAATAAATAACAGGTCAACGAATTACTTTATTAACATTCAGATTATCTTGTAACTATAATAATTCTGAGTAAATACCGATAAACTATAGCAAATTCTGAAACTCTCATTTTTTTTTTTTTTTTTGTATTCCTACGACTTAAATTGTTTTAGAAGAGAAATTATTTAACTTTTTCGAATCTCCTATAACTGAGAAATTTCTTTTTTCTCTCTCCATGTGTTGTGCCTTCAGCCAGACTCCTTATGGCACACAAAGTTAAAAATATATAATGTCTTTCGTGGTAAAGAAATAAGTGAACGGAAGGTCCCTCTCCCGAATAGCAGTGTATATCACACCGTATACAAAAAGAGCGCGTTACAGCTCCCTCAGCGCGCGGCGTCCAGCATACAAACAAGGGCCAGTACAGCAGGTGCCTCTAATAAGTCTGGCGGGCCGCGCGGAGAAGGTTCGGCTAGTGATCAATAGCGTTCAGCTGAGCCGCGTCTCCAGCCAGGGAGGAGATGAAGTGGCCGCGGTGCAGACTAGCTCCTTGCCGCGAATAATAGATGATTCTGCGGGGCGAGACCGAGGCACTAAGACCTGAGGGACTGGACGCGCCTACACAAAGCCTCTTAGGGCCAGTATACGGCTACATGCGCGCGTACACACACACACACACACACACACACACACACACACACACACACACACACACACACACACACACACACACACACACACACACACACACACACACACACACACACACACACACACATCTCTCTCTCTCTCTCTCTCTCTCTCTCTCTCTCTCTCTCTCTCTCTCTCTCTCTCTCTCTCTCTCTCTCTCTCTCTCTCTCTCTCTCTCTCTCTCTCAAAGCACACTATTAATATTTTGTATGTGTCAGTTTTACTTTTTTCCTGCTGATGTTACTACTACTATTACTACCACCACCACCACCACCACCACCACCACCACCACCATCACCCTCACTGTCATTCTTCCGTCATTGCCATTGTGTTTCTTCACCTGCCTGCACATTACCACACGCTCCTTCCCCACACCCACCCCTCAGTCCCACGCCTCTCCCAACCCCACTCCCTCCTCACCACCACCCATCCCTCCTGTCCCAACCCCGCCAACCCCACCACACACTCCCTTCTCACCACCAGTCCCTCCTGTCCCAGCCCCACAAACACTAGGAACCCCACCACTCCCACCTCTATCCACCCAGTCTATGCCACCCCGAACCTTCTCCACCCCTCCAACACGCGCCCCTCGCTCGCCTGTCACGCGGACTGGCACTAAGAACGAAGCGGCTCGACAAAGCTACAAGGTAATCCTCGACAACACACCACCACAGCGATACCCGCAGACAAGACTGAAGGGAGGAGCGGGTCAGAATCCGGCTCCTTCCTTCCTTCCTTCCTTCCTTCCTTCCTTCCTTCCTTCCCCCTCAGCTCGCTCTCGCTCTCTCTCTCTCCACCTGGCAAGTCTGCTTATATATATATATATATATATATATATATATATATATATATATATATATATATATATATATATATATATATATATATATATATATATATATATATATATATATATATATATATATATATATATTATATTATATTCAGCATTGGGGAGTTTCGATTTTTTTCCAAGTTGTTATGCATGTATATTAGTTTTTTTATTCTCTCTCTCTCATATGTGTGTGTGTTTATAGTATAGGGTACAGAGTCTTCGTTCTTTTTTATTTGTTTGTTTATTTTTCGTTTGTATATTGCAGTGTTTTGTAATGGTAAGCAAAATTTTCGTTCTGCTATTGTGATTTTCTTTTTTTTTTGTATGTGCCTGTTATGGTTTTGTTTACACTTTCCTTAAATATTTTCGATGTTATGACTTAATTTGTATATTTATGTATTGTTTCTTATGTTTTCTTTGTTTTTTTTCTTTTCCCTTTTTTGATTCGTGTGTACACTTGACTCAAAATTTTTCTTTTTGCTCATTTTCTCACTTTGCTTGGCTTTCTTTTTTTCTTTTTTCTTCTTAACTTTTGCGAAAAATTACACTTTCTAACCACCTCCATTTTCTTTTTCTTTACTAATCACCATCCAATCTTTCGCTCACACATTTATACTACAAGATATAAACAGATACATACGCCGTTTTCTTTTTACCTTCATTCATCACTTTCCATCTCTCTCTCTCTCTCTCTCTCTCTCTCTCTCTCTCTCTCTCTCTCTCTCTCTCTCTCTCTCTCTCTCTCTCTCTCTCTCTCTCTCTCTCTCTCGTCCCTTCACTTTCCATCTCCACAACATAATGGAAGACGTGGCTGGAGGCGGTGGTGGCGGCCAAGGTGTATTGGATGACCAGTTGTGGGAGGCTGAGGGTGGCTGGGGAGAAGGGAGGTACTGTAGAGGGGCTGGGAGGAAACATATGGGAGGGTGCTGCGGGAAGTCGAGGCAGGATGAGGAGGAGGAGGGGGACGTGTTTCGGGCGTAGAGGCTGAAGAAGATAGGTAAGAAATGGGTAGGGAGAAGGTAGAGAGAATGATAGTGGGGTTAGGTAAGAAGGGGATGGGTAGGAAGGTAAGGGAAAGAGAGGAAAGGTAGATGGAATGATAGTGCAGGTAGGGAAGGTAAGGAGAGAGTAGAGAAGGGAAAGGAGGATCTAGGGAACGTGGAATATTATGGTTTTGATGAAGTTATACCTGTTGTTGATTACAGAGTGAATATTGAACGTGAATTTACAGCATCTTGCCCTTAAAAATAAACTTGGCACTTGACTGTTGCTTTGTGTACTGTGCGTATTTATACTTCAAGGCTTTTTTTTTTTGTGTGTGTGTGTGTGTGAGCAGCAGAGTAGCCGCTATTTCTTTATTATTCTTTGACTTCTTTCTTTTTTTTCTTTCGTGCCCGCTGTCCTGGTGTCTTAAAACAGGGAAAAGATGTTTGTCTCTTTCCTCTTGAAGTGTTTGAAAGGTATGTTTTTATTTATTTGTTATTTTTATTTATTTTTTATTATAGATTTTCATTATGATTGTGAATGATCGAAGTGAAGTGGTCATTTCCTATTGCTGTTTTATTCTTTTGTCTTTTTTAGTCATTTACTTATTTATTTGTTTATCTATTCTTTGTCCTGCCCTCCTTACACGAAAAATAAATAAAATAAATAAGTAAAATAAAAACTTTACTCTTTCGTCTGGAAATGCTTGCACGACAGTTTTCATTTCTCTCTTTTTTTTTTTTTCTTCATAATGACGATGCACGATCAGACTTGCTACCTGTAAAAAACACCAGTCCAAAGGTACACCAAAGCATCAAATTCCTAGTTTATTTTATATTTACCACGACTGCACGAAGTGAGGAAGATGGAGATTGAACAATTGTAATACTGGGGGATGTCTAATTGTTAGTTACCAAAGTATTCTGAAGGCAGGGAGGAACACTGGGAGGCAGAAGAGTGACACCGTGAGTAATTGTAAATAAATGTGTGGCGTGACGAAGAGGAAACGGATTAAAGTGAGAGAGAAAAAAAATGGTTCTGAAACTCCCCTTCTTATGTCGCCACCATCACCTGTTTCTCTCTCTCTCTCTCTCTCTCTCTCTCTCTCTCTCTCTCTCTCTCTCTCTCTCTCTCTCTCTCTCTCTCTCTCTCTCTCTCTCTCTCTCTCTCCTCTCTCTCTCTCAAGAAAGTAAGTACTTCCCCTCATCTTATTTTTATTTCCTCTTTTTCCCCTTCCCCTGATATTTCCAAATGGTTCCCCAAAGTCCTACTCCCCCACCCACCACCTTTCCTCCACCTCCCCTCCCCTCCTTTCCTCCACCTCCCCTTCCCTCCTTCCTTCTTTCCTTCCTTCCCTCCCTTGGGCAACACTAGGAGGGGCCCAGCCAGCTCTTGTCACCAGCCGCCTTGGACAGAGAAATTCCCACAGTAGCCACCTCAAGGCTCCTCCTCCTCCTCCTCCTCCTTCTCCTCCTTCTCCTCCTCCTCGTCGTCGTCGTCTTTTCTCTTCCTCTATTTCTTATCTTTCTAGAATATGTAAATGAGGTCCATACCAGATAAATTCGTTTTGCAGGTTCTTTTTCTTTATTTGTTTTATCTGCATTTTCTTCGTTTTTCTTTTCTTCTTCTTCTTCTTCTTCTTCTTCTTCTTCTTCTTCTTCTTCTTCTTCTTCTTCTTCTTCTTCTTCTTCTTCTTCTTCTTCTTCTTCTTCTTCTTCTTCTTCTTCTTCTTCTTCTTCTTCTTCTTCTTCTTCTTCTTCTTCTTCTTCTTCTTCTTCTTCTTCTTCTTCTTCTTCTTCTTCTTCTTCTTCTTCTTCTTCTTCTTCTTCTTCTTCTTCTTCTTCTTCTTCTTCTTCTTCTTCTTCTTCTTCTTCTTCTTCTTCTTCTTCTTCTTCTTCTTCTTCTTCTTCTTCTTCTTCTTCTTCTTCTTCTTCTTCTTCTTCTTCTTCTTCTTCTTCTTCTTCTTCTTCTTCTTCTTCTTCTTCTTCTTCTTCTTCTTCTTCTTCTTCTTCTTCTTCTTCTTCTTCTTCTTCTTCTTCTTCTTCTTCTTCTTCTTCTTCTTCTTCTTCTTCTTCTTCTTCTTCTTCTTCTTCTTCTCTTTAAAAAGCCGTCTTTACAATGGTTGTTTCTAATTTATCACCGAGTGTCAAAATTAATTATCCTTATTTCCTCCTCCTCCTCCTCCTCATCCCCATCCTCCTCCTATATTTTTTCCCTTTATTTTTAGTCCTCCAGTTTCCTATTCTACTTGTATTTATCTTTTTTTTTCTTTCTACAGCACAGTTTTTCTCCCCTCTTTCCCTCCCTCCCTCCTTCCCTCCTTCCCTCCTTCCCACCGTCCTTCCTTCCATTCCGTCCCTCCCTTCCTTTGGCCACTATAAGAAGGCAGCGTCTCCTCACTGTTTGGTTTCGGAGTTTATTGTTTCAGAAGATGCAATCAAAGACGCTGCAGGGAGACTGGATCCCCTTATTCTGGTGTTCCCCGTGTGTTATTGTTTCATTATGCGATGCTATTGTCTTTTTTTCTGTTTATTTATTCATTTTTTTAGTGGTAGTGGTGGTGGGTAGTGGTTTGTGGTGGTTATGGTTGTGGTAGTAGTGGTAGTAGTAGTAGTAGGAGGAGGAGGAGAAGGAGGTAGTAATGGTAGTTGGTGATTGTAGTTGTATTTGTGGTGATGGTGGTGGTAATTATGGTGGTGGTATTGCAATAAAAAGATAAAGATGAAGAAATAATGGTAGAGAAAGAAAAAAAGATGAGGACAAAGAGGAAGGGGAGGAGGAGGAGGAGAAGTGACAATAAAGAACACAACTAATGTGTCTGGAAGGAAAACAGGAGAGAGAGAGAGAGAGAGAGAGAGAGAGAGAGAGAGAGAGAGAGAGAGAGAGAGAGAGAGAGAGGAAAAAAACAGTAAATAAAAAATTGGAACAGCGATAAATAATGACAAGAGGGATGAAGAAGGGGAGAGGAGGAGTGGGACTGATTGGATAGGCCAAGGGTCAGAGAGAGAGAGAGAGAGAGAGAGAGAGAGAGAGGATGGGGAAGGAGGAAGGTAGGGAGAGCTTGAGGGAGTTAAGGTCGAGGAGAGGGAGGGGGTGACCACTTTGCTACAAGAGTCTTACCTCTCCCCACCACTCCCCCTTTCAATTTCCTTTGCACAGACGGTATTTCTTTTAACGTATTTTTCCCCACTTTTTTTTCCTGAAGGATGTACGAAACTTTTTATTTTTTGTGTCACCTTTAAAAGAGTGAGAGAGGAAAGAAAAACAAGACTGACAGCTGCGATATTGGTCAAGATAAACAAAAAAGAAGCAAGACTAACTAACAGAAACAAAAGAACAGGAGTGGACAGTGTCAAGGAGGGGAGATCAATTAGGTGAAAGTGGCAATTAGAGCAGAGTAAACAGTCAGTCTTTCAGGTGTAAGCAGTGGCCGAGATGGTAGAGAAAGTGGAGTAAGGAAAAGTAGCAATAGGAGGAAAGTAGAATATACAGTCAGGAGTAGGTGGCAGAAGTAGGCAGTGGCGGGGAAAGGAGATCGATTAAAATAGGGAAAAGTAGCGATATAGTTGATTAGAGTAAACCAGTCAGTCAGTCAGTCAGTCAGTCATTAGGCAGTAGCGGGGAAGGGAGATGGATTAAAGTAGGGAAAAGTAGCGATACAGTAGAGTCAGTCAGACAGTCAGCCCGTCAGTCAGAGGCAGCAACAGGGAAGGGAGACTGAGATAGAGGCGAGGCGGGGGCGGAGAGCCATAACTAGTGATCTACATGCAGGTCGCCGCGTCCACCAGATAATAAACTTGAGATCACAATTTCACCCCAACGAGGCTTTCGCGGTCTGCTTTTCCAACGTTACTTTTCCTTCCATTTTTTCTTACATCTCATATTTAACTCATTTTTGTTTTTTTTTCAGAAGGAAACTGGAGTGACGGTCAGTAATATGGCGTTATTGTTGTTATTTTACTGTTATTACTATTGCGAGTATTATCATTGTAAGTGCAACTGTGTATTAAGAATGATATTTAAGCTGAACAAGGCAAGGTGCAGCTGGGGAAAGTGAGAAAGGATGAGACTGAACTAGATGATATTGGGTAGAGCAAGGCAGTGTTGGGCTGTGTTGAGCTGGGTCGGACTGGATTAGACAGGAGAGTGCTGATTTTGGACTGGATTGAACAGAGTGATATTGAACTGGAACGGGTTAGAGTGAATTGTGTTAGGTTGGACTGGGTTAGGCTGGATGGTGCTTGGTTGGGCTAGGTTGGATTTAGTTAGGATGGGCTAGATTGGATTGAGCAGGGTGATGCTTGGTTGAGCTCAGTTGGCATGGGCTGGGCTGGGCTGGGCTGGACTAGATTTGAGAGAGTGATGATGGATTGGTCTTTGATAGGGCGAATTGGGCTGTGTTAAGATAAGGTTGTCCTGGGATGGGTTGGCCTGGATTGGGATTTGCTGGGACGTGGTTAGGCCGGGCTGGGTTGGTCTGTCTGGGCTGGGTTGCCCTCAGTCGGGCTATGTTGAGACGTGGTTGGACTGGATTGGAGTGGGTTGGGTGTAGTGTATCAAGTATCAAGCGGAAAATAAACAGATACAGCAACGAGCGGACGGGGCAGTGTTGCCAGATGCCTGGGTCTCTTTATGGCCTCGTAAAGCCCGACAACCATTCGTGCCTGATAACATTTCATTTGAATTTGAGTTTTATACGTGCGAATGTTTTACGAGGGGACAGCGAGCGAGCCTCTTCCCCCGCCACGCCTCCTGCTGGGGAAGTAGGAGAATCCTCGACGTGGTGTTCAGGACTCCCGACTGCGCCTCTTACTGCTGATGGGAAGTGAGTAACAAGATGGGTCAGTCGTGAAAGTAATATTGTTTTACTGTTGCTAGTATACTCATGGCCATAAGTACAAGTAGCCTTCTGCTCGACCTGAAGTCCTCTTGGTCCATGTTTTTAAACACTTTGTTCTCTCATCATGAATATTTTGAAAGGCCCCAGAGATTATAAGGCAGACAGTAATATTTTTTTTTTATTGATGATGCAAGATACTTGTTAAACTGTCACTAAAATCATGAAAACACTGCCACTACATTTTAAAAAGGAGCCGAGACAAGATAATGTTTGAGAATACTGTCCCTCATCTCCTTACAAGCTTCTTACAAAGCCTGGCAGGTGATGGACTCTTAGCACATCAAGAGGCTTAAAACAGAAGAAAAGCGATAAAGAGTGGAACAAAGTACGGTATATTACTTGACTTGCGATCTTGAAAGTACAAGCCACTATGGATTACGGTTCAACTGCAATATTAAAAATAAATGAATTATGTCGGGTTCACATGATGTGGAGGAACAAATATTGATAAACAATGAAAATTTACGAATTATGATGATTTTTTAGTCCTTGGTTTAAAATGAAATGTAGTTTAAAACTTTGGCGTACCATTAAGGTATGGCTGTGATAGTACACACACACACATACACTACTTAGTTGTTTCAAGTACAGGATCCTTGAACATGAATCAAGTGAGTTAACACAGACTTCCTTCGTTTCTTATTTCGTTGCGAAAATTGTAGTTTGAAATTATATAAACGTGTAGGCTTTCCTTTTTTTTTTTTTTCTTACACTTTGCATCTCACAAGGTTTCGTTCACCACATAACATCATTCCTCCTCCTCCTCCTCCTCCTCCTCCTCCTCCTCCTCCTCCTCCTCCTCTACCCCCAAAGCCAGCGCGGCAACTGGCCCCAGAGCTGCCCTGGTCAAATATGAATGAGTTCCCTCAAAACTTTTGTTCTTGGCTCGGGTGGAGGAAGTTTGTGGCCTCAGTGTATGATCCGAGCAAACCCTCAACCTCCGCCGCTGCCCGCTTCCCTGGCCGCCCCGAGTGCCTCCTTCAGCGAGGGGGAAAATAATAATAAAAAAAGACGCAGTGCTCCCCAGCGAGACGAGACGGAGTGCACTGGAGGCTCAAGTAGCATAATAAACGTCTTAACTCGCCATCAGTCTCGGGTCGTGGTATTTATTTTGCCTCTTGATACATGCTTACAGTCATGGCCAATAGTTGAATGACCCACCGCGCTCACTGTTACTGTCCCTGGTGTTCTCCTTCGTTCTTGAGGTCCGTTTGTGTCGAATAGTTCACATGAGGGGTTAGTAGTTGATGAGAGAGAGAGAGAGAGAGAGAGAGAGAGAGAGAGAGAGAGAGAGAGAGAGAGAGAGAGAGAGAGAGAGAGCAGATGATAAAAGACTGGGCTGTGGTGGTGAAGGCTACGTAAAATTAATGAATCAAGGCAGTGATGAAAAGATAATAGAGAAAAATGTGCCACGTGGTACTGCACGTGCACGAATTAAACTAACAAAAAAAAGAAAAAATTGATAGAAATACGCATAACTGTAAAAATAATAAACAAAAACAAAAAAAAATTATGATAAACGTAATGATAACGAACGAAACAAAACTTAGAGAAAGAAAATGAAGAACGCGAATAAGAGAGAGAGAGAGAGAGAGAGAGAGAGAGAGAGAGAGAGAGAGAGAGAGAGAGAGAGAGAGAGAGAGAGAATCCGAGGTCGCCACACAAACTAGTGTAGATAAAAGAGAATGGCGGGAGGGAGAGAAAAAGGGAAAGAAAGAGAGTGAGCGAGAGAAAGGGAGAGATGATGGTATGGGGGAGTCAGGCCGGGAGTGGACGGGTCGCGTGTAGGGGAGGGAGTGGGGGGGTTAGGGGGCGAGTCTGGACAGTGACAGAGACCAGGGGCTTGATGGGTCTATTCAAATTTCCCCAACACGCAGCACAAGTATCTGCCGCCCTGACACTGACGGCGGTGAGGGGCAGGGGAGGAGGCAACGAGAATTGGAGGGGGAGGGGGAGAGAAGGGGAGAGAAAAGGGAGGTCAGAGAGAGAGAGAGAGAGAGAGAGGGGACAGAAGCTCTCGTGGCCAGCCAGTTACAAATAGATCGACACGCCAGATCTGAAACACTTCTGGCCGCCCCTCCACTCCTTTCAAAAGGCTCCACACTGTTGAAGTTACACCGGTTTTTAAGCCTGTTTTATGGTTCTAGTAACAAATAAACAAGATTTCTATAGTATCAACTGGAGAAACACTCTTGAGAACTGGCCTAATTATATATGTGGCCTTTGAAAATAGCCGTGGGGAGAGAGCAGAGCGTTTCAGAATAAAAGCCCAAGGAAGACACGTCCCTCACCACCACCACCATCACCACCCAGAATCCGCCGCCACGTCCAGTTGGAGCAAATGGCGCGTGTCAAGCGAGCCAATGAAATATACATGACGCACCTCAGAGCACAATCCTGCCTTACCGCCGATTCTTGTGTCCCTGCCAAGAGAAGATGAGAGAAGGCCGGGCCGGGCAGGGAGATCGGTTGGAGGAGGGAGAGAGAAAATGGGAGAAAAAAGGGGGGGAAAAAATAATATTCTTATCTTATATTTTTCTCTTTCCCACACAAATGAGAAGTGTCAGATGATAGCGTCGGGGATGGTAGGGAAGGAGGGGTGGTGGGAATGAGGGTAGGACACGAGGAGGAGGAAAAAGAGGAGGAAGAGGAAGAAGAAGAAGAAGAAGCAACAACAACAACAACAACAACAACACCAGCAGCAGCAGCAACAGCAACAACAACAACAGCAACAGCAACAGCAACAACAACAGTGACAACGACAGAAAAAAATTAAACGAATAAATTAATGAAAGAAAAATACTTCAAAAAGAGGAAGAACAAAAGGAAAAAGCAACAGAGAAGCGAGCGAACAAGTGCATGGATGAACAAATAAACATAAACTGAAGCAAGAGCATGACCTAAAGAATAAGAGTAAAACCACCCAAAACAAAAAGAGTGACCACCTTCCCTCACACATTATGAGTGACCAAGACGACGAAGAAACAAACCCCACAGCTTCCTCACGATGACTGAACCCTGTCAGCTGAGCGGAGGGTGACTTGCGGAGTGTGCGAGAGAGAGAGAGAGAGAGAGAGAGAGAGAGAGAGAGAGAGAGAGAGAGAGAGAGAGAGAGAGAGAGAGAGAGAGAAATAAGAGTTGTGTTGCAAGAGATGGCCACGCGCGAGGGAGAGAGAGAGAGAGGAACGAGTCAAGAGTCACACCGAGTCACAGAGTCACACAGACAACAACGGGAGATAAAGAGAGGAGTGCAGTGAGGGGTGGGGAGCAGCACGAGGGGCGCGCATTGTGAGAGGGGAGAGTTAGCGGCATTGTGGGCACCGTGAAGGATGGACGTGGCTACCCAGGGATGAATACAGTTGCCGGATTGACTTGTGGAGATAGAAAGGGTGTCGGGAGTGCAGCACGCGATGGCTGGCCGGCTGCTCCCATAGTGTGGCCGTGGTGTTGTTATTGTTATTATTCATATTGACTTTTGTGAAGATTTTGAGGGTATTTTTTTTTTTTTTTTTTTTTACAGTGGTTTCCTTCACCAGGCAGACAATTCCATATCGGTCGCCTGGTCAGTGTTCCCCTCCCATTCGTGAGCACGTGATCGATGGATTGAGACTGCGCATTCATGAAATAATAGAAAAATAAAATTAAATAAATTAAAGAAAATAAATAAGGGAAAAAACACATTCTTATTATGTTTTTCGTTTTATTATTATTTCATTTATTTATCTATTTGTTTGTCCGTCTATTTATTTTTGCGCTGTGTGTTGATTTAAGTAAGAACTGACACGAAACATTTTCCCCACCCAAAATAATTAAATTAATAAACACATACCGAACTTATTTTTCCACATTTACGTCCCTCTTCACCTAAATCACACAAAAAAAAAGAAAGAAATAACAAAAAGAAACAAGAAAACTGCCGTCCCCCTCCATTAAAAAGAAAGAAAAAAGTCAATAAATCAAAACTAAATGCGACAAATTTAAACTCGAAATAAAAAAAAACAGATGAAGGAAAGATAAAGACAAGAAGGAAAAAAAAATGTACAGGAACCAATAGACAGAGGCGGTCAGACAGAGTACATATACGGAAGTCCGACGCGCCTGGGAGAAGAAAGCGACAAAAAAAAAAGTGGAAAAGATAGAGGGAAGAGGAAACAGGACGGGACAGAAGGCGACGATAAGAAGAGAGAGGGAAAAAAATGAGGCAGACAGGAAGATGACATAAAGGCGCGTGGCCGAGAGAGAGAAAGAGAGAGAGAGAGAAAGAGAGAGAGAGAGAAAGAGAGAGAGAGAGAGAGAGAGAGAGAGAGAGAGAGAGAGAGAGAGAGAGAGAGAGAGAGAGAGAGAGAGAGAGAGAGAATATTCGAAACAAGATAAATACAAAACTCGTGGAATTTATGGAAAACAGTGAACATATGTATTAAAAAATGCAGATAAAAAGAAAAGAATAATTAAAGAAGAAAAGACAGGAAAAGAAAAGAAAGACATAATGAGAGATATACACAAGAAGAGTAAAATTAATAAAAAACTAAATTCAAATATAATTAAAGATGAGAAATAAACACAAAGAAAAAAGAAGAAAAGAGAGAAAGGGCGGGAGGCAGACAGAGAATAAGAAGAGTAACATAAAGAGGCTGAAAGAGAAAGATCTGTTAAGAGAAGGAAGAAGAAACTGAAGAAGAAATATAAGAACAAGCAAAGAGAAAGAGAGGGAGATGGACAGAGACGGAAAATGAAGAAAACGGATAAAAACTGAAGAAAACAGAGGGAAGTGAAGGAGGATGGAGGGACAGAAGAACGAGACAGAAAAAAAAGAAAAAAAAGGACATATAGAGAGGATAGAGAAAAGACGAGAACAGAAGGGAGAAGAGAACTGAGGGAAGATGGAGACAGAGGCAAAGAGAAACACAGAAAAAGAAGGGGGAGATAGATAGGAGGGAGAAGACAAGGGGAGGGAGAGAGGGAGGGAAGACGAAGGGACAGAGGTGCGATACATCCATCATGCTTATCACATTTCCAATTCTGGCGCGTGAATGCGACGGCCGGGCTTGGACAGCGCGGCCGCGAATACGTAATGGTCGCGCTGGGACGTGGCCTTATCCCGCCTCCCATCTCCCAACACGCCCTCGTCCGCCACCCATCGCTGTCCTCTTGCCTTCCTCTTCTCTTCTTCCCCTTTCCTACGTGCTATCCGGTTCTCTTCTCTCTCCTTTATTTTCTTAGTTTTTTTTTTACATGTATCTCGTTTTCCTTCTTTCGCTTCTTCTGTTTGTCTTTCTAGTGTTTATTCTTCTCTTTCTCACGATTCTATCCTCTGTTTTTTTTTTTTTTCTTAATATGCACTTTTTTTTTAGTTCTCTTCACACTCATTTTCTCTTCTCACTTTCTGTCTTCATCCTTCCTTCTCTTACTGCTTCTCACGACTCTGTTTCCTTCATCTTTCTTTTCCAAACGTGCACTTGTTCTTGTTCTTTCCCTTCCACCCCTCAGCTTACTGTCTTCGTTTCCCTCCACTCCATTTTTTTTTTTTTTTTTTGCATTTTTCTTCTACGTCTCCTTTTCTCTTACAGTTTTTCTCCAAGCTTGATCTGCATCTTTCCTTTTATTTCATCATTACGGTTTTGTCTTCACCCATCATGCTCTTTAATTAATTATTTATTTATTTATTTATTTATTTTCATCATTAATTTCTCCTCCTCCTCCTCCTCCTCCTCCTCCTCCTCCTCCTCCTCCTCCTCCTCCTTCTCCTCCTCATCCTCATCCTTCTCTTTGCCAGTTTTCATTATATATCAAAGGGAGTAACATTTATAAAAAAAAAACACACATTTACATTATTTACTCATCGATTTATTTTATTTATTCATCTATTTTATTCATTTATTTTACCTGAAGTTTTAATCATGTATGTATGTAACTCATTCCACCAATACAACTCCCAACTAGTGAAGTCTGACTCGCCCTGAGAATTAAAATCATGAGGGTGATAGAAAATGGAAAAACGGATCCTATATACGCGGCTTTAAGTAAGAGGTGGGTACAGAAACAGGAGCAGCGGAAGTAACAGCAGCAGATCACGAAGCAGCATTTTGAAAGAGATTGATCTTATTTACTTGTCCACTCAACATTAAGACATTGATCAGTTCGCACAAGCAGTTTTAGTCTTATTCCCTCTTTCCCTTCGTCCTTTTCTCTCTCCTTCACTCATTTTATCCCTCCTTCCTTTCTCGAGGGTGGCCGAAGCGACTCCATCAGAGAAGGAAAAAGGAAGTACCAGAAACCCTCATCCTTTCCATCCCTCTCTTCCTTTCTTCTCCCCTTTCCTCTTCTCTCCCTCCTTGCTCTTCGTGTCCTCTCTCCCCTCCCTCCCCTGCTTCCACATCCTCCCCTTTCCTCTTCTCTCCCTTCCTGCTCTTCGTCTTCTCCCTGCTGCCTCCCCGTCCTCCTCCAAGGTGGGACGCGTCAAGCCAACAGGCGTCGCGAGGGTCTGGGCTATCAAGGAGATTGGCCAGAGGCGAGCACAAGACAGCCTTGGCCAGCGGGTGTCAGCCAAACACGGACTGACGCCCTCGAGACTCCCTCCTCCTCCTCCTCCTCCTGCTTCCCCTTCTGTCTCCTCCCACACTCTCCCCTTCCTCCCTCCTCTCCCGCGACACGTGAAGTCCCCTGACACTTCTCGGTGATGCCTCCATTTGACCTTTACTGGCACCGGGGAGGCTCCACTGCGTGACTTAAACTGACGCAGGACAATCTCGATGAGACGGAACTAACTGGGTTTTCTCTCACGCCCACTGTCACCGAGCCTCGACTCTCAGTAACGACGCCGCCTCACGCCTCATTTACCTCCTCGGCCTCCACTTCTCCGCGACACGTTTTCCTCATAATTGCTGCACGAGAGAATTTCATCTTTCAGAATTAACATGCTTCAGTGAATATTAAACGCTGTATATATAAATGACTATATGCATGTCCTTCGTTACAAATTTTGCATTGATATCAACATATATTGCAAAAAAAAAATATTCTGCTGCTGAAAGTTTAATAAAAGTTTGTTGCTACAAGGATGTATGTCTCTTCACCATTTAGTTCGTGTAATACTTGACACCATAGATCATACCAGTGGCTTAGTATTAACATTCAACAAATCTGGCGACATTCCACATTTCCACGCTCCCTCCAGCCCCACGCCGCGAGCCGCTGGTGGCCGCGTACCAGGCAAGTCTCCCCTTCCTTGCTGCAAACGAGAATATTGAGCCTCGGCCACACTGGAGTCTGAATTGTCATACCTTAAAGGCTTTTGGCCGCTGGGGGCGCGGAGCCCTGGGAGGGGAGAGTAAGAGAGGAGGACGGAAAGAAGGGAGAGAGAGGGAGGGAGGGAGGGGACAGAGGCCGAGGCGTGGCTCTTCTCCCTACACCACCTCGGGCCGCTCCCTGCCCCTGCCTCTCCCGTGGCCCCCAGAGGGTGCTCCCCAGCCCCCCGTGACTGGACATCAAAAGTCCGCGGACCGCACACCAGCCACGATGCGCGATAACTACCCTTCACCTGCACCACCAGGCTTGTCGCGCCCTGACGAGGGGAGTGACGTGCCGCAGCGTTACCTGAGCCATCCCTCGCCCCCGCCTGCCCGCACCCGCCGTGTCAGTAGAGTGTTGAGGGCGCCTTCAGCCATTATCTTACCTCGACAACCCCGGGCGGCCGTCAGAATTTATGAAGGGTCTGGAACAAATAAATATTTCTTCCAGTGAGGGGGAAGGAGGAGCATGAACAGAATGCACAAAATACGTTCTCAATTTTTTCTCTTTCTCTCTCTCTCTCTCTCTGTGTGTCTCTCTCTCTCCCTCTTTCTCTCTCCCTTCCTCCCCCCACCCCGGTGTGTGTGTGTGTGTGTGTGTGTGTGTGTGTGTGTGTGTGTGTGTGTGTGTGTGTGTGTGTGTGTGTGTGTCTCCGATCTCATTGTCGCCTCAGTGGTTCTTTGTCTGTTTGTCATGTTTCTTTATATTTTGTGGATTCTGAACTTTTATTTATTTTTTTTTCTTTTTATCTCGCGTCGGTAAAGTATCATTGTAGTTTGTTGCGTCTGTGATGGAAGTATTGGCACGCACATACCCACCCCACCCCCCACCTTCCACACACACACACACACACACACACACACACACACACACACTGTCACCACATACACCTACAAACACACACATGTACCTGTCTTCCTCACCTGATCCCTCTTTACCTCTGACCTTCCACCTTTCATCTTCTTGATCGTCCTTCTCGTCAGCTTCATTCCCACCATTTCTACCTTTAACCTCTTTACTGTTTATCCTTTCTCCTGGTTCCCTTTCGTCTGTCCTTTACTTTTTTTTTTTTCTTTTTTTGTCATCCCATCCTCACAATGTAGTTTACTGATGATACAATTACAGTTAAAAGTTTCAAACATGCCACACTTTTTTTTCTATCTTAAACATTTTCATTCAATCTCAAGTCTTCTAATCTGCTGACAGTCTTATTACAGAATCAAACAATTATTAGATTCAAAGTAGATCAGAAAATGGACTTCAGAGTAAGACTAAGCTTTTAGATGATCCTTTTGACCTCTCGTTAAGGACTGGCATTCTCACTGGGCCTTTTTTTTATCGTACATTTTGTTACCTTTGGTCAGTGCCCCTCATCCACAAAAAAACAAAAAAAACACAATGCAAGTAAGTATGGCAGATTATATGACTCCTAACCATGACTAGTACTTGAAAATATGTCTTCGTTATAGATCAAGAGGCTTTCTGGTACAACAGCGGTCATAAGTTGTGTTTTGCTTCGTCGACATGATGAATCGGAATCACCTCAAGTTTTTTCCCCCTCGCCGGCACCTCGCACTCGTCCCCTCACGACGCACCGTTGCTCAAACCTTCTATCCTGATTCATTATGGTGACGAGGCAGGACACAAGTTATGACCACGACAGCATCCTCGTCCTATGTATTTATATGTGCTACTTCCCTCCACCTCTCTGTGTGCTGTGATAGGAGAAGGATAATTTTCCTTTTATTCCCGTCATTTCAGATGGTAATGTGCAGTCCTGTTATTATGAAGATTTTTTTTCTTATCCTGTCTTCTTTTCTTTTTCTTCTTTATTATGTATTTATTTTCATGTACTATTTTTTTTCTTTTCCTTCTTTTCCTTTTCTTTTTATGTATTCTTACGTACTATATTTTTTTCTGTTCTTTTCTTCTATTGTTTTTCTTCCTTTTATGTATTCCTGTACCTTACTTTTCCTCCATCTCTTTTTACAGTAATATGGGAATTATCGTTTTTATCCTCCTTTCAACTGGCGATGCAAAGTCTTTTCACTCCGGGGGGTGGGGGAGGAGTTTTTCTTCTTTTATTTATCTCTTTCTTTCTTCTCCTTTCCTCTTTTTTTATTTTTTCATCCCGTCACCCGCCCGTGCAGCTGACAGCCAAGTATTATCAGTGATCGTATCAAGGGCGTGTTTATAATCCCCTCTAAGTAAAAACAATGGTGGCAACTGCAAGAATGAAAAGGGAATGCAAGTTATCAGATGGTTATTCTTCTCATTGACCGATTCTCTCTCTCTCTCTCTCTCTCTCTCTCTCTCTCTCTCTCTCTCTCTCTCTCTCTCTCTCCCTCTCTCTCTCTCTCTCTCTCTCTCTCTCTCTCTCTCTCTCTCTCTCTCTCTCTCTCTCTCTCTCTCTCTCTCTCTCTCCCCTAACGTACATGTTTTGCTTTCTTTTATATATTCCTCTTTCTTTCTTTTTTTTTTATCCCCATCAGTTCTTCATCGCTCATTTTTTTTTCATTGTTTATATTTTCTTATCGTTATTCAGCTTTTTGTCGTATGTTTATTTTGTCTTTGTTTCTTCTTATATGCACGCTCTCTGTTGTAGTATTTTTTTTTTTTACTCTTTTCTTCAGTTTCCTTATATCTTTTCATGTTTCTTTTTTTTTCCTGACGTGTGTATGTTTCTGTCTGTCCACCTGCTCTCTCTCTCTCTCTCTCTCTCTCTCTCTCTCTCTCTCTCTCTCTCTCTCTCTCTCTCTCTCTCTCTCTCTCTCTCTCTCTCCTAATCGTTCATTTCGACTCTATTTATTCAGTCTCTCTCTCTCTTCTCTAAATGCTTCTCCAAGATCACCTTCTTTCTTCCTTTTCCCTCCATTTTCCATTTCCCTTTCATTATGCCTTCCTTCACTTGCTCCCCTTCTCTTGTGTCCATCTCCCTTTCTCCCTCCCCTCCCCTGCCTCATCTTTATTCTTTACCTGTCTTCCTCACGCTCATTTTCTTCCTTTGGCGTCCCTTTCTCCTCCCTCTCCCTCCCTCAGTGTCCTCACAAGTCCTACCCTCTCTGTCTCTGTCTCTCACACATCTGCACTCACTCCATCCAGCGCATCCATCTCATCCATCCACTCCCCGAGGACTCCAGGAATGCCCGTCCTTCTTAGAGCTAATAATGATGTCTTTGAAACGCGCAGGTCATGTGGATGGGGACCCGAGAGAGGAGTGTCCTTTTGATCCATTCCCTTCCTGTCCCTTCCCTTCTCCTCTCTTCTCTTCGCCTCCCTCACCTGCACAACCCGTCCCTGGAAGCTGCTGCTGCTGCTGCTGCGGCGAAAAATAAAACCGAACTAATAATAACGGTTCGCGAAACAAAAACAAACACGCCCGGAATTGAAGACTCGATGGAGGTCGCTTGGTCGTAACTCCTCCAAATCCACAGTTGCGCTAAAGGTCGTGATTCCCCGGCGCGAACTCGTGATGTTCGGCCTTGCGGGTGGGGAAGGTGTAGCTGGGTCTTGCCGCGCGCCGCCTGGAATTCTTCTTCGAGGGGCTGAATTTCTTTGTGGGGTTTGGACAAAGAGGGTCTGAGGGCGTTTCTTTGAGCGTCTTGTTTTGCTTGGCGGTGGACAATGACCATACGAGGCTCTTTTGTTTTACCGATCGTCAGGGCTTCACAGTGTATGTCGTTCGTCGCTGGAGCAGGATTCGAACCCTTAACCCCGTCCTTTCTCCTAACTCTACCTCTCTCCCTCGCCTTCTCTCTCCGGGTCGTATTCAGAAATGACTCGCTCTCTCATCACGACTGTTTTCAGAGGCCACAGATATGATTAGCCGGGTTCTCAAGACTGTTTCTCCTATTTATAAAGTAGAAATCGTGTTAATCTATCACTAGAACAGTAAAAATATCCTTAGAAACTCGTGCCACCTCGACTAGAGCCTTTTGAAATAGTGGAGGTGCGGCGGAGAAGTGGTTCAGAATGTGGCCCACTCTGTCTCGTCCTCACCACAGCCACATCACCTCCCCCGCTGTGCATTGTCATCCCCAGACAGTCTTAGTGGACATGAATAACGTTGACTGCATTAAAACTTCTGCCATGTGGCGCGGCGATAAAAAACGGTACGAAGTGTAATATTTTTGTATTATTTAAGTATTTTTTAAGAGAAATTAACGCATTTATATTGTGTGGTCGTAATTATTCTGGTTGTTCTTTTTTGTGTGTATGTGTGTATATTTGTGTGCTATGTTTGTTTTTTTGTTGTGTATACATTATTGCTTATTAAATTTTTCGTATTTTCGTATAATGTAATTCTCTCTCTCTCTCTCTCTCTCTCTCTCTCTCTCTCTCTCTCTCTCTCTCTCTCTCTCTCTCTCTCTCTCTCTCTCTCTCTCTCTCTCTCTCTCTCTCTCTCTCATCACTTCTCCCTCCCCCTCCCTCTACCCCTTTCCTTTCCCATCTCCTCTCTCGTGTTCCCACCACCATGAAGATTAATCCGACTTCATGATGTCCACACACGTAAACATGTGCCCCGTCCATGTGCGTGAGAGAGAGAGAGAGAGAGAGAGGAGAGAGAGAGAGAGAGAGAGAGAGAGAGAGAGAGAGAGAGAGAGAGAGAGAGATTATGCCACAGGTTGTCAGTTATAACTAACTCTACAAAATGTAAATGTCGCTCCTTCAGAATCGTCAAAATACTAAAACAAATTTAATCTGAAGTCTTCGTTCATTTTCCTTTCTTATTGATTTATTTTACTCACTTTTCCTTTTACTACTGTTATTTAATCCTAAAAGCGAACGACTGAATAGATTTACTACGGTTTTTATCATCATTATTATTATTATTATTATTATTATTATTATTATTATTATTATTATTACTATTATTATTATTGCAGCTTTTCATTACAGCGTAAGTCATGCGAACATTTATCAACTTTTTTCCATTATATTGCAAGTGGTTTTTAATTTTCCTTATCTTAAACATACGGACATATAACGAATTTACTTCAACTATCATTCGAACTTTCCTACCATTTGCTCCATCAGTTAGATTATAATATTTTCACCAGATTTACTATTGCAGCTATTTACTCCTTTTCCATGACTTACCGCTAGATATAAAAAAAAACGTCTAACGGATTTACTACTACAATTAATGCAACTGTTTATTTACTATTTTTCCATCACCGGATTATCATATCTTTCCTTAAATTTACAACTGCATCTATTTACCTCCATTCCGTAACGCAAGACACCAAGATTTGTAAGATTTAACCTAAATTAGACTGAAACTGAAAACGTGCACTTCCTCTTGTTTTACACCGGACAGTCTGCATTTTTATCGCCAAGGGAAGTAGAGCGAAGGAAGAAAACGGAAGGAGGTATGGAGGGGTTGAGGTGGCAGAGAAAACGAGTGAATTAAGCTAGTGGGAAACTCTGGGCGCCAAGACAATAGAGCATCGCACTTCAAAGGCCTGACCACACAAAAAGTAGAACAAAAGGCTCATTAACCTCGATTCAATCCCTTCCATATGCCGGCAGCGGTACTCGATCCTCTCTCTCTCTCTCTCTCTCTCTCTCTCTCTCTCTCTCTCTCTCTCTCTCTCTCTCTCTCTCTCTCTCCACGCTATTTTTTCTTAGATTCCTCTTCTCTTTCCTGTTCTATCATGTCTCTTACTTCATTTTCACATTTTCTGTTTTATTTTCTACTTATTTCTTCTTCATCGTGGTATCTTATTTTTCTTTTTCCTTCTTCTTTACCGCTCTTTATTTTCTATTCATCAATCAATCATTCAATCAGTATTTCTATTCTCTCTCTCTCTCTCTCTCTCTCTCTCTCTCTCTCTCTCTCTCTCTCTCTCTCTCACCGGTAGAAGCTTACACCCCGAAAAAAAAAAGAAAAACACGAAAAGAAAAAAGTATCCTTAAAAAGTATCGTTGAGATGGCTAGGTGATGCCTGACGCTCCCCTTCCACACACTGAGGTCCATTTCTGGCTGCGTTGTGGCGGCAAAGCTTCAGTTTACGGCCGGGGAAACTGTCAAGCTTAAGAGGTAAAAGAGGTGTGATTTGCAGTCCGTCCGTTGCGTCAGGTATTTTGTTCTCGTGGGTGAGTGAATAATGGAGAATGTTTACTTTGTGTCTATGCGTTTGTTGGTTAGGTTGGTTGGTTGGTTCTTTCAGGGGGAGAAGGAGAGGCGTGGAGAAATTGTTGTTAAAGGGAAAAGAAAGAGCTGTTAACTGTTATTATTTTGTAGCAGTACGTAGGTAGTGGCAGGAGTTATCATTGTAAAGTAGTAGTAGTTGTAGTAGTAGTAGTAGTAGTAGTAGTAGAAGCAACAGCAGCAAATCAAAGTCATCATGAATCGAACAGCATAGAAACAGCAATATCTGAAGGGAGGCAGCGAACAGTAATGGGAGGAGGAGGAGGAGGAGGAGGCCCATAAGCAAGACCACCACCGCGCCTACTCGCACGGCCTCCCTCTCCTCTCCGCGCTACCAATTACGGCCCGAAATGCATGCTCCTCCTCTCACCAATTAATTCGTGGAGTCCGCTGTATTGATCACGCGGGAATGTCACTTCGGGACGTGCAAATGAACACCTTCCAGCCTTTGAAAAGTCCTCGTCAGTCTTCGTCACGGGGAAGAAGAGACGACTGCCACCCCGTTTTCCTGGCGCCGGCTTTCAGGGGAGTCTCGTCTAGATTGGGAGTTATTTATAGTTGACGTTTACTGGCTAGTTTAGTTAAGTTAGGTTAGTCTAGATGTACTGGAAGTGAGGTGTTAGGTTAGGTTAGTCTAGAAGTACTGTAAGTGAGGCGTTAGGTTAGGTTAGTTTAGAAGTATTAGAAGTGAGCCGTTAGTGTTATTGATAGGATAACTTTACTAACTAGTCTAGGAATATTAGAAGTGAGGTGTAAGTGTTTTCAGTTTATCTTTAGTTCTTTCTATGTCGTTAGTTCAGCGACGCATGCGCAGCACATGTCATATAAATATTCACAAACTAGTTTAGATATACTGGAGGTGAAGTGTTAGTGTTTTCTGGTCACCTCTAGTTTCATCCAGTATTTTTCACTTTAATCCAGCGACGCATGCGCAGGACACGTCATACAAATATTTACTGCCACAATAGTTGAGTGGGAAAAATGTTGTGGTGTTTTTCTTTAGTGTTTATCTTATATTCCGCATTGACGTGACTTGAGAGACTTCTAATTGAACTTTGGCGAGGAAAAATACGTCCTCATCTATGATTCACATTATTAAACCACAAAAAATTAAGACGGTAAACGAAAACTGGGCAATTACAAACGTTCGGGACACGAGTGAAAGATGGAAAAGATGTATTTTTAACTTTTTTTTCACTTTTTGTATCAATTAAACAGCACTGTCTCTCTGGCGCCTGGTAACTCACTCCATTACCAAGATTTTCTTAATGGTTTTCCAACAGTATTAACTAAGGGCGGGGGCAGGAACACGCTAAGCACCACCAACACAAACACGTGACTGCCGCTTAATTATGTCTCAAGAAGTGAAGGTAAATTTGACTCATTCACATGATTACTTGATCTTTAAAACCCTCGCCTGCCTCGTTAAAGACGCCCGTTCCCCATTTTTTCTTCCTTTTTTTTTTTTTTTGTCTCATCAGGGAGAGAATAAATCAGTTGCGGTAGGAAGGCGCAATTATATAGAACTTGTCATTAATATTATTATCAGATTTAGGTTTTTCTTTGATTTTTATGAAAGTGTCTTGTTTGCACGAGCTGTTTTCGGATAACACTTGAAGATGTTCCTGATAAAAAGACCACTCATCATCATCATCATTACTTTTCATTATTATTATGAAATCTAGTTTTTTTTTTTTTCCCTTAATTTTTAAGAGCGTATCAATTAACACAACTTGTTTTCAAATAATGATTGAAGATCTTCCTCACAAAAAGATATAGAAAATTATCAATATATATATATATATATATATATATATATATATATATATATATATATATATATATATATATATATATATATATATATATATATATATATATATATATATATATATATATATTTTTTTTTTTTTTTTTTTTTTTTTTTTTTTTTTTTTTTATTGAAGAACATGAAAGCCTCACCAACTTGTATCTTCCTCGGCATTGTAATAAACTGCAATGAGTTCTTTAGCTTAGTAAGAAGAGAAGACCAGTAACCGATTAAAAGAGCCTGGAGAAAACCAGCTGAGGAAAGAAGATCGAGGGAAGACAGAGTGAGATGGAGGGATAGAATTGCGGTAGAGCTGCAAAGGATGGGAGTCACAGAGGAAGATGTAAGGGACAGAAACAACTGGAGGAGATTAACATGGGGCATGCCAACCCCTCTCTCTAGATAAATGACGAAAGGAGAAGAAGAAAAAGAAAAAGTCCTTTAGCTTCACGAACCTGACTGCCACTTGGTACACCTTTCCCTGATTACCAATCACTCTAAGACATATTTGCTTGCTTATTGCCACTTCCAATCTTTGAACTGGAAAGAAATTGCAAAATGTATTCTTTTTTCCATCGTTAACTCTCTTGTATAAACTTATAAAGACCACACATTGCTTCTGGTGCTGCTGATTTTTCTTGTCGCATTGAAAGGTTTAAGCAATGGCTCTATCACCAAATCTCCCTAGGTGGCGAGAGTTCGGTACCCGCGACCTTCCCAAGACGGCCGCCAGGACCTACATTGTTCATCAACGACGAGAGTTTTCATATTTTTTGATGCCTTTTTAGCCATTGTGGACGCGGCTGACGGATGAGAAATAGAGCTTTTGACCCTTTTTATCAAATTTATTGTCTGGGAAGATGAAGGCACCGGAGGGAGAATGAAAGAGGAGAGAGAATGAGAGAGAAGGGTTACAGGAATTCACCGTAATAACGAAGAGCAGGAGGAAAGGAAGGAGGCTGATAAAAAAAAAAAGAAGATAGAGGTTGAAAAAAAAAGTCCCTCTGTACCTAAAGGATCTCTCACACACAAAAAACGGGTTACAGTTGTTCCCCGAGCCGTCGCAGGCCTCTCTTCCTATGTCCCGCCTCACAATGACGCCTCACACAACAGGTAGCAGCAAAAACCGCGCCAAAGAGAGGATGGGAAGAAACCCGACAGTGGCGTAATTTGATAAAGCAGGTAGGCAGGCAAGAGGGGGGGAACGACGAGGAGGAGGAGAGGGAAGCGCTCACAAAAACCAAAACTCATGGATGTAGGCCGAAAGGAAGGGTTGTAGGGTTGTAGGGGAGAAGAAAAAAATGTTCCAAGCCATTTCCCGCCGCCAGTACGCTAGGAGGGGAGGAAGGGAGAAGGGGAAGGCTACAGGGACAGAGACTGGGAGGAGGAGGAGGAGGAGCGGATGGCGAGGAAGGGGAAAGGAAGCTGAAAAAAAGGGCGATAAAGGAAGTGGAAGTACGGGAATGGAAAGAAATAAGATAGGGTTTCGTAAGGAACTAATTTTTTATATAGATTCGAAAATATGGGGCAGAAATGAAAATAAGATGCTAGAAAGAGCTGAAATAATATACCACGTGCATACATATGAACATAAACGAGTTAAAAAAGGAAATAAGTGCAAGAGGAAATCATTATAATTTTAGCAAGAGTTACCAAACCGTAACGAAGATAAGTAACGATTTGTAAAGTAAACCAGGTAAAGAAAAAAATATTAAAGGACGGACGGTTAAACAGCGAGGCATTAGTACAAAAAACAACTATAATGATGTTTGGCTCTTTGTAATGGTGCTTTGAAATTAATTGGTTTCTCTTTGCTTCCCTATTATTCTATTCATCTATTCATCTATGCAACTATAGTTAGATAAACACACACACACACACACACACACACACACACACACACATTTAAGAGAGAGAGAGAGAGAGAGAGAGAGAGAGAGAGAGAGAGAGAGAGAGAGAGAGAGAGAGAGAGAGAGAGAGAGAGAGAGAGAATTTTATTACTAATCAGTACTCATGCAACTTTTTAATTATTGTAAAAATTGTAATTAATGTTATGTTTAAAGCTGTACGGTCTTGTTACAACAAGAACAGCAATATTAATAATAACAATAATAATAATAATAATAATAATAATAATAATAATAATAATAATAATAACAATAATGATAATAACTATAAAAATCATTATAATGATAATTATAACAATATTGGTCATTATTACTGTTATTATTATTATTATTATTATTATTATTATCATTATTATTATTATTATTATTATTATTATTATTATTATTATTATTATTATTATTACTATTATTATTATTATCAACATCATCATCATCATCATCATCATCATCATCATCATCATCATTATTATCGTTATTATCATTTATTGTAATACTAACAACAAAACTACAGCAAAAACAAAAGCATAACCACATAACTAATATATTTCCATAATAACGGCAACATAAGTAATAAAACAGTAGTATAACTTTATTTTCGTCAGTAACCATTTGTGCAAGAGAGCAAGCTGCAGCAAACCGTGGAGTATTTCACATGTGGTAATCAATCATTTGACCTAACACTAATAAACATTCCTGCTCATTACTCCCACGCATCATTCAGTCATTGTCATGCACCCGCCGCGGCCTCGCTGCCCTGCCGCCTCTCCGCTGCCGGCCACACGTAAACAAACAAGACCTGGCGCTGAAAATATTCCCTGGCACAATGTGTTCGTGGCTGGCTGAGTATATTTCCCATGTTTTCTAATCATCCTCGGCGTTATTGCGCATTTCATGGCCAGCGGTCTCCCCCATCGCGGCAAACGAACCAAGAAATCGACGGAATAACCTACCTGACTTGCTGGGGAGCGGGAGATGCCTCGGCCATTTTGATATATGCAGCGGGAGCGGGGTTGCCGACCGCGCGCTGCTCCCGACGCCTATACGGGACTGTATTTCGATCGTGTGTTTTTTTGAATACTGGTCTGGTTTTTGCTGGGCTGCGAGAATGAGTTTTTAGGATTCATATTTCTTTATTACGTCTTATGAACATCTTGAGTGATGTTTCATTAAGTTTGGGGTGAGTTAAGTTGCCGAACGCTGCAAACAGATGAGAGAGCGGTGGCGCAGACTCTGAGAGACTGTGAGCTGGTAATGACCACGGTGGGGAAGAGGGAGGCTGGCCACACACACACACACACACACACACACACACTCTCTCTCTCTCTCTCTCTCTCTCTCTCTCTCTCTCTCTCTCTCTCTCTCTCTCACAATAGTTTGTCATCGGGAACTACCGTTTTCTTTGCCATTACACTCTCCAGTCCTCACGGGAAGCGAATAGGCTACTCAGAAGGTGAAGATTAATGCGGGAACGATATACTGCGTGAACAGGGAGAGAGTAGAGGAGGACATCGTGCAAGGAAGGCAACACTTTAACCCTTTTAGTGCCACGGCATCAGTTTCATTAGGTTCTGGATGCCATTACCTTTGAAACATTTGTCCATCATTTTAATTTACAAGTGCACTCTCTAATTTTAATGAGACACACGATTAGATAATTATTTTTTTTGAATTAGAGTGCTTGATTAAGTTTACAGAGATATTTTTTTCATACTAGAGTTAATAATCATCTGACTCATTCGCTATAATGCAATATTTATTCTATTTTCATGAGTAATAGGAAATTTTAAGAAGTTTGGAAGTTGCATGTAGCAGTGGGTGGGTTAAGACTCAACGCCGCTCAGTACTCGTGACATTAGAATAATTTATCGACTGACTTCTCTAGACTCGTACGTATTGAGATTCGAGGATATTCAGATGCATATGTCACCTTTCTTTCAAGACGTCCTCCCTGCAACATGCTTATCGTGGAACCTGAGGTCAACCTATAAACAGCCATTAGTAAACTACAGAAATGCGTAAATAAATACTGACTGCGTTCAAGATTCAAAATACTGGTGATTTTCCTTAGCTACCCGCACGCAGAGCACAGCGCCGCATAACTTCGTAGTTGCGGCGCCAAGCATTTCATTCACTCAATTTTACAGGCCAACTGAGTCATGGCTGCGCTTTTCCTTCCCCAACACATTCAAGTTTTCAAAGATGACTTTCTACGTTGGACATTTTAATAAGATACCTAAAAAATGGATGGACTGATAAAATGTCAAATACACACCCAGCGGGCACGAAGAGGGAGTGGCGGTGGTGGTGGTGGTGGCGGTAGCGGTGGCGGTGTGTCTGCAGCACTCAAGGGTCGTGGTGTATCCTAGGGTGATGCCCAGCCGATGGCCGGGCTACGTCTGCCGCGTGCCCACACCCCTACCCTGGCCTGCTGGGGGAGCTGCCACTGCTCGCCAGATGCCCACGTGCACGGGAACACGAAGGCTCACAAAGGAAGAACAAACAGTAGCAAATTTGTTGGTCCTTACGAGACTCGCTGTATTACTGGAGTGCCTGCTGGGTGATGTCGGCGACCAGGGCTCTCCATCGCCCTTTCTCGTCTGGCAGTCTGACGAGATCCTCCGCTATCTATTTACCTCCAAAGGTGTTCCAATATCACATCCAAGACTTGATCCTGTCTTCTTGCTCTCCTTCCAGCTTTCCAGCAAACTTTCCCTTTGGTTGTATTCAGCAAACTTTCCCTTTGGTTGTATTAAGTCTAAAGTAAGATACATAATAGTAATGGCGAAGGCTCCTCGTCTATTGTAGCAGCATGTCTGATTCTCAGCCTTATCAAAATAGAGTGTTTTCAAGCGTATCCTTGATTTAAGTCTGGAAATAACAGAGCATTCCAATGGTAACATGGTTTAAATTTATTCAGAATAAAATGAAAGAAGAAAAATAGTGGCACATCATAATGGATGTAGAAGAGAGCGGACGATTATGTTGCTATTAAATTAATTGTATGAAACCAAAGCTCAAGAGTACGAGATTTGTTTAGTCATTTAAGTAATGAATATAGTTAAGAAGAGATAAGATAGACTGGATATCTGACCAACAAGACTGATCAAAAAACATCAAATAGATTTCCTTTATTATGAATATTATCATATTATAAAAGGAGATTACATGAAATGCTTAATTTTAGTAGACGCTCTTCAGAGTAGCAAAGCATGGCGAATGAACAAGAGAATTACATATTGAAAACACAGGAGAACGACCAAAAACTCAAGTGGTTCCTACAAATGACTAACGGCGTGGATTAATAAAAAGAAAAATGCTTCAAAGCTTCCACACTGTTTGAGAACTTAAAGAAAATATGAAACATCAGAGGAAAAAACAAGAACGCAAACCTGTGAGAGAAATGCAGGTGAAGCTCCTCCCTTGCCTGCCATGACAAAAGGACACATACGTATCACCTCCTCATTCGTAATCAGTGTGTTGGTTGTATTTCCATGCGTGTGTATGTGGTATTCCAATTGTATTCTATCTATGCATTGTATTTTAGAACATCAGTATTTGTTGGAAGAAAGCCACAGTAGACTTAAGATTGCATGTAGTAAAAGAAAATAAGTGTTTTAAAGTTTTAGAAAATTATGGGAAACCTTACTTACCACTGAATGGGTTTATAGGCATCTATCAATTAAAATAGTCTCTCTCTCTCTCTCTCTCTCTCTCTCTCTCTCTCTCTCTCTCTCTCTCTCTCTCTCTCTCTCTCTCTCTCTCTCTCTCTCTCTCTCTCTCTCTCTCTCTCTCTCTCTCTTTTCATTTGTCCATCATTTTTCTCTACGCACCCTTTCTCCTGTCCTTCCCTTGCCTTCAGTCATCTGGCCGTTCTTCTCGCCTGAAAGAAAGGGAAGGTGAGCACTGACCTGAGGACTGAGGTGGTCGGTGCGAGTGGCCGCTCAGGCAGGGACACTAACGTCACGTCACAGAGGCAGGTGGCTGAAGAGGAATCTGTAAATGTATCCTCTCTTTTCGCTCGTTTCTTTTCCACTCCCTCGTCTTTCCCTTTTTTTCACTTTCTTTTCTTTTTTTTCTTTTGCTACTTTATTTGTGGTTCCTCATTTTTTTACTGATGGCCATGTGAAGTGTTTGAGTTTTTTTCTTTCTTTTTCTATGGTTTTGTGTCGTGTATAAATGGGTTGCCACGTTTCGTAACTTAAGTTTGATGTGTTGCGTGTGTACTGTGCCTAAGTTGCTCCCTTAGAATACTTTCTTGTTTGCGTCTAATCTGTGGCTCCCCCCCTTTTTTTTGCACCTCTTCCTCCTCCTCCTCCTCCTCTTCCTCCTACTCCTCCTCCTCCTCCTCCTCCTTGTGTTTGTTCTTGTTACGTAAACTGCTGATATGAAGAAAAGTATCTACAAAACATTATCTTACGAGGTGCTCTAGTTATTTTCAAAGTATCGCAACACCTGTAGATCATTACCTTCCTCTTTCTTCCTATACCAAACTTTTTATTCCCTTCCTCACCTTCCTTCCTTCAGTCAACTTTTTTTTTCCTTTCCTCTCTCCTTTCCCCATCTGTCTCTTGTCCCCTCTCCCTACTCTCCCCTTCCTCTCTTCTCCCTCACCCATCATCCTTCACTCTTCATCCCTCACTCCCTCCTCTCTCCTTCCTCCACCCCAGACAAGCACTCCCTCATTCATTCACTTCCTCCTTTCCTTTCTTCCATCACCCCTTCCTCTCTCCTCTCTTTCTTTCCCACCACCCTTCCTTTCCTCCAACAAGCATTCCCTCCAGGTAACGGGGTGAGAGGGAGGGAGGGTGAGAGTAAAAAGGGAAGGGGAAGGATAAAAAAAAAAAAAAAAGAAAAGAAAAAAAGTTTTGAGGATGCGGTGTGGGAAAAAAGGGAGGCGCAGGTAGGCTGGGCTGTCCTGACTGTGTGTGGCGGGTGACCGATTATGACGGAGAACAAGTTGACGTGTGTGTGTGTGTGTGTGTGTGTGTGTGTGTGTGTGTGTGTGTGTGTGTGTGTGTGTGTGTGTGTGTGTGTGTGTGTGTGTGTCAATCCATCTGTGCATCTATGTATTTGTATCTACCTGTCTGTCTATCTTTCCATCTATCTATTTGTCTGAGTGTGTCTATTTATTTGTATATGTCTATCTGTCCATAATTCTCTGTCTATCTATCTTGTGAATGTGATATCTATCTATCCATCTATTTATCTATGTGTGTGTGAGGCAGGTGTAAAACAGTGTGTGCAGTTTTTCCAGTATTAGAAAATTACAAGAATCAAAATACATGATGATGATGATGATGATGATGATGATGATGATGATGATGAAAACTCCTTACATTTTAATAGCAAATTTCTACATTGATTTGGAGAAACTTTATACGTATGTAAAATAAATAAATAAAGAAAGAAAAAAATGATAATATATAAAAAAAAAGGGATGAACTTTTAAACATACCTAAAAAGTGAATATAAGATACGCTACGTATGTATATTTCTCAAACAAACTTGGTAAGATCATTGTAAGCACATTTTTTTTTTCTTTTTTATGACAACTCGACCCGTGAAAAGAAGTAAATATGTGGCCTTTTGTTAGCTCCACCTGGCGTCCTTGTTTACTTTACGCCCGCCCTTGAAGAACAGAGAGAGAGAGAGAGAGAGAGAGAGAGAGAGAGAGAGAGAGAGAGAGAGAGAGAGAGAGAATGGAACAGTTAAAAAAAAAAAAAAAAACTGGGCGAGAGGAGATACTATTGTAAATCCAACTTTAAAAAATACTACAAATAAATATAAAAAAAAAGTAATAGTAAATAAAGATAAATTATTCATTGTCCTTCTCTTACTGTTTTTTATCTTCTATTTATATATTATGCTTCCTTCTCCTCCTCCTCCTCCTCCTCCTCCTCCTCCTCCTCCTCCTCCTCCTCCTTCTCCTCGTCCTCGTTGTCCCTTCGATCATCTATTACGTCTTCCTCATCCACTCCATCACTCTCTCTCTCTCTCTCTCTCTCTCTCTCTCTCTCTCTCTCTCTCTCTCTCTCTCTCTCTCTCTCTCTCTCTCTCTCTCTCTCTCTCTCTCTCATACGGCTTCCTTTTGTCACCTCAGCCCATCCTACCTCTTCATCTTCCCTTTCGCTTCCCCAAAGAGAAGATGAAGAAGAAGAAAAAGAAAAAGAAGAAGAAGAATAATGAAAGGGAAAGGAAGTGTAGGCGGAAGAGGAAGAGACGGAGAAAGAGGAGGAGGAGGAGGAGGAGAAAGAAAAAGAAGATTAGGTGATGATATTGATGGAGGAAAGGAAGAACAAAAACAAAACGAGCCAAGAGGAAAGAAAAATGAAAAAAATAAATAAATAAAAACTTAAATAACATCCTTAAAACAAAGATGGTCACTTTTAACTTGAGTTGTGCAATAGGATACCAGGTGTAGGAGAGAGAACAGGTGTGATGATCAGCCGTCAGGTGTAGGGAATTATACCTGAGCAGCTACCACAGAGTATAATGCTCTTCCCTTGACGTAACTTTCCTATCTTGTCTCCATATAAAAGCGTAAATCATATGAGGTTAGGTTAGGTTAAGTTAGGTTCGGTTAAGTTAGGTGAAGTGAGGGTAGGTTAGGCTAGTTTAGGTGAAGTGAGGTTTGGTTAGGTTAGGTTTAGGTACGGTTGTCCCAAGCTCTGATGTTACGAAGTCCAATCTTGTTTAGAAATCGAATAGAAGTGGAAATAAATCGAATGGTGTGTCTGTGTGTGCGTGAGTGTAAGAGGGGCTCTGACCAGGGATGACAAAGAACGGTGGATGAAAGGCTCAGTGAAGGTGTCTGTCCCTGAAGACGACTAATGAATTAATACTAAGAACTCCGCATAGACCAAGAACTGGGGGTGTGACAGTGGAGGTAGTTGTCAGATGCTGCGAATAAGAAAATAAGAAAGTGAGAAAATATAGGAAGCTACAAGAAACCACCAGGCCTACACGTGGCAGTGCCTTTGTGAAACTTACATACCTATTTCTTTTTTGTCTTAAACATATTATAGCAGAATATGATAGAAGTTCTTAGCGCAACTGTACACTTTTTTTTTCTTCATTATTATTATTACTATTATTATTATTATTATTATTATTATTATTATTATTATTGTTATTATTATTATTATTATTATTATCATCATCATTATCATCATTATCATTTTACTTATTTATGGATGTATTTATTTATTCTTGCTCTACTAGCGAATATTTTAAAGGGTGACTCGTCGGGTATTAAGATCAGAATACAGGTAAGGAGATATAATTTAATATAATCAGGTATCCAAGTATGTACTGGGTGTGGTAGAACAGGTGTATGAATGTTAGTTAAGTATGGCAGGTGCGCGAGGAAGGTCAATTGTGCTGAAGTAGGTTGGGTGTTTTGAGGCAGGTTAGGTGTGTGAAGGTCAGGTTTGTGGGTCAGGTTGAGTGTGTGAGGCAGGTTAGGTGTGTGAAGGTCAGGTTTGTGGGTCAGGTTGAGTGTGTGAGGCAGGTGAGATGCGTGAAGCATATTAAGTATGTTGGGTGTGTGAATTAGGTTTAATGTATGAGGCAGGCCAGGTGTGAGAGTTTCCACTTACGTATTACATGGATGACTTGATGGATGAAGGTGATGGCTTGTTGAAAGATTATTATTTCTCTTAGAACTCACCCACTTAATGTTAATCCATTCTTATTACATCTTTCAACACTTCCTTATACCTCTACATTCCCATTTAGTCTCCACTCCGCACCACCTCCTCGTCCTCCTTCTCCTCTTCTTGTTCCTCCTCCTCCCCTAAGGCCACGGTTTCAGTATGTAAATGTGCGGGAGTCGGCGGGCAAGACGCTGGGCCGCGGGCAATCAATCTCTTGCCAACATTTATCACAGGACGAGCCCCCCACGTCCCCCTTGCCCCTAAAAAGATGGCGTAGTGTGGAAGGAAAAAGTGAATAATAGATCCTTGCGTCAGGGATTCCTCTCTGTAAATTATTTCAGAGTTTGACTGTTAGGAGGAAGAGAAGGAAGGAGGAGGGAGGAAGGATAGGAGATGAATGAAGAGAGGAAAAGATTTTGAGATCCTCTGATTTTTGTTTATGTTGGCTATCAACTGACTCGCCAGGGAGCTGAAAGAGAGGAGGGGTCTCTATTTCTCGCACCAGTGTGAAGTTAAACTATCCTCAAGTGTTGTGTTGTTCAGTTCAAGGAAGAGACTACATATTGGTTCAGTCCGTGCGTGGGGAAGGAGGAAAGGGCCAAGGGATCATGCACATCAGGCACGGAAAGAGAAAACGATGTAGAATTATTGGTCATTAGATTGTGAAGCCTGTCATATCAAGCACACTTTACACATGATAAGGTTTCGGAAGTATAAAGGCGAAATGGTCATAGTGTACTATAAATTATATATCTGTTATTGTGCTAACTTTATACTAATGGAAGAGAACAAGAAAAGAAAATAACGAAATAAGAAGAAAACAAGAAAATAAAAGACGTAAAAAGAAAAAGTAAGGAAGAAGAAAGAGAAATAGAGAAAACAGAAATAGCCAATACCAGACACAGATCTCAGCCACGACATTATCACTCATCGGTAAAAGGCAGTGAAGATCCCTGGGAGAAGGAAGGCTGCTTGGAGATCCTCCCTTCTGTGTATTGGACAATATTTCTCAAGTTCTGGTAGGTTAGTGACCAGACCCGGACCAAGTTGTGGAGCCTTTCGCAACTGTCTCCATCCGGCGGCTCCTCGTAACGCAGAGTCGTGCATCAGGCGGGAGATGGAGGAGCCCTGCAACAGCCAAACTTTGCTGCTCGACCCGGCACCACCTCCACACATGACTCCGCCCCGCCTCGCCCTGTCCGAACTGTTTAACCTTAGCGAGACTCTAAAGATTCACCAGTCGATTTCCTGTTTAGTGACGTTTATGAACATTCAATAAACCGTGTAGAAGTTTTGATAACAAGTAATGATGAGAACAAACATATTAAAAAAAAATGTGGTGGTGAGAGAAGACAGGGAATGAAGCAGATGTACTTTGCTTTCTGCTTTGTCTGGGCCACCCCGTATGGGATTGCTCGCCAGGTATATAGATAGACTTTGCTTTTCTAACGTTCCAGCTGTTAACTTCAGATTGTATCGCACTCTACAAAAGACAACCGAAACGCGGGAGAAATAAAGTACCTCTGCCTCATCCCCTGTTTGCTTTCACTGCCACACCCCACACGCTTGTCTCGTTTGCACAACATAAACAGATTAGTTATTAAAGGTAACATGAGGTGAACCTGGGGGAGAATCACATGAAGTCGTCGGTTTGCACACTGACAGAAGAGTTGCGATGTTTTGACAGCCTTGAAAGTAAAATGTGCGATGTTTTGTATGGTTTTGTGGAAAACTTTTACATTATCTTGGTTTTCTGTACATTAATTTAGGCGATAGTGGTATAAGGAAGATGGGAAAGGAACGTATGAAAAGAATCTCGTGTCAAAAACAGCAGGTCCATGACTACATCTGCATTGGAAGCGACAGGGAAGACGGTAACAGAACTGTCTTCGCATCGCCGCTTGATCTCTCACCTTGTTGGAAAACCTGCTCCCCTTGCAACCGAAATGATCAAAGAGCTGTAGTCAGTGGTCTGACACGTGGTGAATACACCTGTTTCTCTATTCATGAGGACTGTGCTCGTCCCCTCAGCCGCCAGCACAACCCTACCCGTCGACGCCGCCCCAGGATGTTTGAAATAATCTGGCGACAAAATATAACTGTGTGTTCAGTGCACCTTTGAAGTGCCTGCTCCGCTAGCATCTCTGCCATGGATTGTGCTGAGCGCTGAGCAAAGATGAGCCGGTGTGAGAAGGCAAACAGCGCGTGTTGAATGGCCGGGAGGTGGGGTCGTGTCTCCGCTGAAGGCCACGTCAATAGCCCTTCCATTTCCATCCTTCGAACAAACGCCAAGACCACGTCGCTGGAAGAGAGACAAGAAAAAGGACATTAAATATTGAGCTCCACTCCGCTGGCTAGCGCTCCCACCCAAATGATCTCCCGGCCGCGTAAACTCGCGACTCATGGAGAGGCCATTTATCTTGAATTTATCTTGGGGGTCTCGCGACGGCCCGGTGTATTGAGGGTGTCGCTCCCCTCGCCTGCCCCTCGCGGCGAGCTGCAACACACAGAATGTTTTCACGCACGGGATGAGCAGCCTCAGAGGCGGCGCGGTGACTGGATGGCCTTTGGCATTGCACAATGGGGAGTATTTTCACACATGGGTTTTGCGTGTAGCAGAAAGAGACACAGTCATATTTACATTACACAAGGATGCCCGCGGCCAGCATTTCTGTTGACACTTCATTTATTTACCATTTTCAAATGCCACTCGCCGGATGGGGCCGAGTAGCGAAGCAAGCGAGACGTGGCCCCTCTGCCTCCACTCGACAAGGCTTTGTGTTATTTCTTTGCCTTCACAGTACTTGCTCTTGAAATAATAAACATGCCGTGTATTGCATGGTTAGCGTGAGTTATTCTCACGAGTCGGGTAATATTCAGATATGGACGATACATTCTTGCCATTTCTGGTAAAACAGCTGCTGCACCGCGATGTGGCTCAGAACAGAGGAAAGTCGATAGACACTCATTCTTTCTTCCCTCCTTTGCCTTATTCCTTGGCATTATTTATATTTAATAAAGGAGAAATGTTCTACAAAAACAAACATAATTATACAATGATATGCTGTTATAGTGATGTCAGCACACAGGCATTACGAAACTATGATGAAATTAAAGATTATATTAGATTCTGACAAAGCTTTATCAAAATTAAGCTTATGAAGGGTTATTTTCTACGGAAGGGAACATGGTATAATATTTTGTGGAACTCGTGTATCTGTATCTTGAACTTCAAGATTCATAGAGATGATGGAGGGCGACGAACTGGGAAGCACCACGGCATGGCTTCACATGGCTTCACTACCGTATGTTTCAATCAGTCATTTCAGTATTGGCTAGTTTAATTCACAACTTACTACTTTGAGGGTATCTCTTTTTTTTTTTTTTTTTTTTTTTTAGTTCTTTGTAACTTCAGTTTCTCATTTTATAAAACTGTCGGACGAATGTGGATGGCACCCCCGTCATTTCGGATCCCAAGGGCGATTTCTCCTCTCCATCTCGACACGGGGTCATCCATCGCCTTCTCGCCCGCCAGCTTACAGTCGCTCCCACAGCCTCCTTCGCTCCTTATCCTTGTCCTCCCTCAGCAGTGGTACCCTTCCCTCTGCGTTAGTCGTGTGGGTAGAGTTGGAGGCGTTACAGGGAGCGCCACACCACTCATTTGCACTTCAGCACAAGTCCGCGTCAGTTGTATATTTTCCAGTGTTGAAACTCCCCGTCCACTCTTCCGTTTTTTTTTTTTTTTTTTTTTTCTCAATGTATGGGTGAGAGCCTGTTGTCTTAATAGCAAAAGAGGAGAGCGGTTGTTCATATCTCTAAATGCCCCTATTTATTAATTGTTCTTCCAAATTAAAATCATCAATAAGTATATTCAATAATTGTTTTCTACCTATTTAAAACAAAATAAAGTGATAATAGGTGCTTTGTCAAAATTAATCATGTTCAAGAAAATCCCATCGAATTCAGCATTTCTATAATAATATTATGTTGCCTTCTCTGCATCAGTCTTCCTCCATAAATGCAAAAAATATATATATATATAATAATAATAAAATGAATAAATAAATAAATAAATAAAAAATAAATAGATATATAAATAAGACAATTTTTTTTCCATTTGTTTGAGGCTAAATGAAGTATTTTTATCAGCCCGCAGAGAAGAGGGAACGTGAAAGGGATTGTTTTGGTGGAGTAAGCGACGTCAACAGAACTTCTCCCTGCTCTGCCTTAGTGTCTTGTGCCAGCTGGATTGTCTTGCTTTTGAGGTACTGAAAGGCAAATTTGTCTCATATACTGCCTGTGTGTGTGTGTGTGTGTGTGTGTTGAGCTATTTTAATATTTTTAGTGGCCAAAAGTACATTTTTTCTATATTGTTATGCTAAGGATGAAAGTCACATAATGACCGTCGTAAACCCCTCACTTTAAGAACTAGTTATCAAACAAAGGAAGTGTGACATCGGTGAACACTGTGACAGAACTAAAGTGGAGAGCAGGTTAGTGGCATGAAGTGAGACTTTCAGTCTGCCCTCCTCAAAATTACCTATCTGCACTCGGTGATTCATTTTCTTGGAGGATTATGAAATAGCCTACTGATTTCCAGTTACTGACTGTTTATTTCTGAGCAGAAATATGATGCTTTTTAGCCATGATCTACACAATGAAGGGATTTGCAATGATGATAATGAACTGAATGACTCCAAACCTAACTTGATCCTTAGAAAGAAACACTGATGTTATTCCAGTATTATCCCACTTTTACACACACACCTCCAAAATGTCTTAATTCATCAGTCTGTTGGTTTTGTAACTCAGTCCCTCATTCTACCAAACCCTCAACATTGCTGCCAATGGACTGACAAACCTGCAGACTTGAGCTACTCTGGTATTTTACAGACAGTTTCCTCTCCTTGTTTGACTGGCTAGAATAACAGGGTAGCCAACCTGGTGAATAGACACTTCTTCCTGCATGACCCCCTATGGCACAGCAGCCCTGGCTGTGCAATATTTACCATAAGTTGCATTGTTATTTTACAGTTAAAGGAACCAAAGACCTATTTATTCCACAGGTTTAGGCAAGACTAGTCTTGCAGGGCTAGAAGTTGAGTTAGGTTAGATTTGGTTAGGTTAGGTTTGGTTTGATTGGCTTAGTTTAGGTTTATTGTGCTTTGGAGTTATGGATTGTTTTTTTAGGCTAACTTAAATGTTTTTATATATATATATATATATATATATATATATATATATATATATATATATATATATATATATATATATATATATATATATATATATATTATATATATATAAATTTTTATTTATTTATTTATTTTTTTTGGTGACAAAATTCAGAATGTGATTTTTGTACAAGGTTTTTAAAAAAATAAATACCTCCAAAAGAAAATACATTAAATTTTGTAGCTAGAAAAAAAATGTCACTGAAAAAAAAAAGGCTGCTAACATCTGCAGAATAATTACGAGTTAACTTTAGTTTTTAAATGGCTTTCAAGGTTTCATTGCCAAGACTGAAACATGACAGTTAGTTTAACACTCAATACTTAGTACAACTTTGGAGGGGTGGGATGTAGGGGCACAAAACAAGATATATCAGAGTGTTTTGAAGAACATTATTCCAAAAATATCTCTCCTCACTGTTGAATTTACAACTTACATTTTCAATATTTACATATTTTTTTTAAAGCCATACTTGCATTTTCTATATTTACCTGTATTTTTTGCAGCCATACTGTGCAACATTAATGTGGCTTTTGATGACAGTCTGAAACATGAAGAGCCTGCAGTTTGGTGGATGTGATTAGGAAAGAACTCAGATTACTCTGGCCAGCATCAGAACCATGGGGAAGGTCAAGCACCAGGATGATGACATGGACTGAAAGACGGCCTATGACATCCGTCACCAGAACACTGCACACCAGCCCAGTGAGAAGTAATATTAGTTGCTTATTGAAGCTACTTTTGCTACCTTACCTTGTGATGCTGCTGTTTCCACAATAGGGTTTTTATTAATATTTTTTTATTATTATTATTATTATTTTATTTTATTTTTTTCTACATTTCATGTGGCTGCTCACCAGTCTGTCTGTTAGGAAAGCAAGGAAAGGTGTGAAATGGTGTTTGTCTTGTGAGATGGGGGCAAGGTGTAGCAGTATTTATAATACCAGAACTACATTTAACCTTAAATGAATCATCAGAATGTCATGACTAACAAAATTCCTTTTATTTCTTGAACAAATTAATGTTTTCTTTACAATCCATTAAAAACAAATTAATGTACTTTGTGATTCATCTGTTTGTTTGGCAGGTTTACCAAGGTATGTGGTAATGGCGATATCAACACAACTTCATTTTCAAGCTTCCCAAGAATTTTGGAGAGAAATCATTCAAGGTGTTTAAGTAGTTTGCTGTTTAATGTTTTCTGCTTTAGTATTAGTGAATATGGTATTTTATTGTTGATACTTCTTAGAATACTATCTTATGTATAAGGAAGGGCAGGTATTAAAAAAGAATGAATAAGAAAGGGCTAGTACTAAAAAAGAAATGTGTCCAGTTTATGACTGAGAAGATGCCTCTTGGTGCTTTGATGAGTAACTGTTTCTTGTTTATTTTCCAGGGTGTGTAAAGAAAAAAAAATTCTTGGTGCACCAGTTTGCATCAGCTTGCAACTACTACTGGTGTCTTGTGTCTACTCGTGGAGAAATCAACAGGTTCTCCTTTGTATCTTCCTTTCTGACATCTGTTAAGGATAATCAATTATTATTAAATTTTGCTGTTTTCCTTCATTAAAGCAGTTTCCACCAAATTAAATGCATGGAAACTGAGGAAACAGATTCTGTATGGAAACTGAGGAAACAGGTTCTGGTCAAGAGACTCCGGTATTTGTTAGAATTTTTCCACATTGCTGTAATATATTGTAGTAATATGAATCCCTGTTTACTTTTTATGCTTGAAATTTTACTTTATGCTTTATATTGTAGTAATGCAGTATATTACTATGTTAAACTACATACAATGCTAATTCAGTGAAATTATTACAGGTACACCTCATGTCTTCCACACATCTGCCACTACTTTGCCTCCTTGATGTCTCAGGTGGCTTGGGCTTCCCTGTGCAGAAAAATCACATTTCTTTACTGTAGGAGACTACAGTAGGGAGACTACTGTTTTTTTTTCTTTTCTTTTTATATATATAAAGGTGGCATATTTGCACACGTTCCATATATCATGAACACCTTACATCCAACATTAGTGTCTCTAATGGTCCTCCAACCCATCTCAGTTCAACTATTTCGCATTTTTTTTTTTATAGCAATAGGTGGTTTCCAACATTAGAGTCTCTAATGGTCCTCCAACCCATCTCCAACTATTTTGCATTTTTTTTCTTTTATAGCAATAGGTTGTACTACTGTACAAGACATTATTATATTCACGACAAAAAGATGCTGCATTAAACAAAGACAGGATGGCATATTGAGAGGATGGAGGAGAAGATTAAGTGTAGTGTAAATAAATATTAATGCATGCATGCAAGGATGGCATATTGAGAGGATGAATGAGGATTTTAAGTGTAGTGTGTAAATATGAATAACTGCATGCATGCAAAAGAGGGGGAAATAAGAGGGAGGGCAAGAAATAAAGGGAGGATGCATATAGCCATTAAATAGAGGGAGGAAAACAGAGGGAAGATTAATTTGAGGGAAGATTGAGAGGCAGACAACCTGTCACATTTGGATGGGAGTGGATGGTGTGTAAGAGTTAAGAGACCAAGTGTGTCAAGAGATTAAGCTCACTATATGCACTATAAACACATCCTAATCTTTAGGTCTAAAATTCATGTAACACTAGAAATAGCTTGTCACCTTTAAAGTTGAGCCTTTTGGCCACCATACACAAAACACATTCAGCAGATAAGTACATAGGCACCCTGATGACTGGTTGGACACCGTTACTTAGGTGTCAATTGGAAATTTGCGATACCTCCAAGAGCCTCCGGAGGCCCGAGAGCAAGTTTGTGATACTTCTAAGAGTCTCCAGAGAAAGATAAGTGCATTTGTGTTCAAAATTTTTATTAAAAAAAATAAATAAAAATCACAATAAAGATTGAGTCTCTTGACTTTCTCGTACCTTTGCAGCTTTGTTACCAGCATCTTGCCAGTCCACAAAGTCTAACACACTGGAGGTTGTTAGCGAGATATTTTACTATTGTTACTAAAGAGCCTGAAGGTTACAGCAGCAGTACACCATAATCCCAAACAAATCCTGGAAGAAAGAACACCAGATCAGTATGATATAAAGTTGGTCGGAGTAATAATATCTTCAGATTAACAGGAATACTCAATAGCAAAAATATACAAGGTCTTGCAAGTGCCATGAGGAATAACATTCAAGATATTTTTATTCTCTAATGGCAATGCTAAACAGTAAAATACAAATGGCTTGCAAGTGCTATGAGAAAAAAAATATATAAAGAGACCTATTTCCCCAAGCCCTCAATTTTGGCAATGCTCATTTCTGGGCATACTGGTAATTATGATGCTACAGGAAGGGTCAACAAATAACTATACAGGTATAGTATATTTAAACAATTTGCAAAGCAGATGCAGTCATGTCCTGGGATCCATTGAACCGAGTCATCTGCCTGTCAAGTTCGTGGCCTCCATTGGGCCGAGTCATCTGCCTGTCAAGTTCGTGGCCTCGTAAGAAGTCTGCTTCCGTACATGACCTGCAGTTGCAAAGTGAATTTTACTGTCATAATACATCTTTAAAACCCGTCTATTGCATCATGGTCAAATGGCACCTTACTACTAATGAGAAGTTTCATTTAATACCTCATCTTTCATACCTTTTCATACTTATGGAGAAATGGTGAAAACATGCATGCAATTTACAGATTGGAGGCACTCATGACCGAGCAATACATAACAGCACAATCTCAACAAATGGAGTTCAAATACAGTAACTCAGGGCATACCAAAGCTAAAATTAACAAAAATGGTACCGACTGGCATCCTTACACTATAGGTTCCACACTTACGTTAAAAGAGGGTGGTGATAAATACATGCACATGGCGTTAAAAAATGTGCACATGTCAGGTATCACTAGGAAAATGGTAGGTGAGAATACTGATGAAACCATGGAGTTGTCTTACCAATGTACATACACGACGAACATACTGAAATGCAACAGTTTTCCATGAACACAAATGTATTAGTCTTTCCACACATTTCCATATTCAAACAAAAACGAGATACGCAATAGTTTTCCATGAACACAAATGTATTAGTCTTCCCACACATTTCCATATTCAAACAAAAACGAGATACATGTACATCCCAATGCCTAGGAATGCAGCAAAAAAATTAGCAAGAAATTATGTAACTAAAAGCTCCGGAAAAAAATAGTGGAGACATGATCAGGAAGGGGACACGGTTCGAGGTAGAAACTTAGTATGGGTAGAAACCAAGTACGAGTTGAATGACGGAGAACCAAGAACAGAAAACTGGGTAGAAAACTCTAGGAGGAGCTAAGTAAAATACAAGAAGTCACCGCGTTATCCTAATTAAATACTCACATCCACTGGCCAAGTATGACCAAGTATGAATAAGGCTATCTTTATCCCCACTTTGATATGGCCTAGAGATTTATCACCATCACTTCTATTTTCATCGTAAGACAAACCCAATTTATTTACCCTTCAACATTCAAAGCAATGTACCAGATTGCTTACGAGAAAGAATCTAAAGCACGAGGGAATAGAAAGTGAATTGCAAGTGTTACTGTGATTATTGTGAAAATAACCTGTGATTGTGAAAATAACCTATCAGTGAAATAATAATGGTTAAACGTTACGAATGAATGTAAAGCACTACGTAAAACTACAAACAACGCAAACGTTTAAGTAGATGCAAAGTTCACACGTACACCAGCGACGATGGTAGGTACGTAAAACTACAAACAACGCAAACGTTTAAGTAGATGCAAAGTTCACACGTACACCAGCGACGATGGTAGGTACGTAAAACTACAAACAACGCAAACGTTTAAGTAGATACAAAGTTCACACGTACACCAGCGACGATGGTAGGTAGAAAGACGAGTACGTGGAAGTACGTATTGAAAAGAGCGTACCGAGAACTAGCCGGAATAACTTACCGAGAAGTAGCAGGGACGCTAAGGAAGTTGTGGAGAACGAAAAAAAATAATAGGAATTGATGCGGAGAGCAAGAGCGGAAGTCATGAAAAACTAATAAATGAACTGGAATCGAGGACGGAACGAGATGAAACACGCAAATAGAATAACACGAAGAAAAGTAAACACGGGGTTGGTTTTAGGAGAAGAAGAAAATACAAAACGAATACCAGACGAAGAACTCACGTGACCTTCCACAACCACCAGCACACACGCACTAAGGCAACTATCCCACGTCCCTTCGTCCACAGCTCTGTATCTCACTCGGTGTCTCGCTCTCGTGTTTCGAACCTCAAATGAACCAGCCAAAAGCAACCATTGGTAGATTTTATTTTTTGATTTTTTTTTTAAATCAAGTAACTTGCATACGATAACTTTCATATCATACAACTTGTTATTCCTTCATAAATAACACCTGTAGAGATGGAGCCATCGAGCAAACGAGTAACGAGGAAACAAGTGACAAGGGAAGTTATTTTATAGTTAAGTGGGAATCCATTATGAGACCAAATCCTGGAGTGTTTTGCAAGATTTGATGATGAAAGTATGAGAGCGTGGTTGAATGAACACAAACTGTTACGGCTCCTCGAGTTCCATAAAGTTGTCTAAATAACACGAATTGTTTGAGTATCGAAAGACACCACTGGTAACAAAACAAGCGACCGAGTAGTTCAAATCTTCTTATACGCGTAGTTTCATGTTTACTCGTTAAAATCATTCATGGTTACTCGTACGAGTATATATTACTACACCATCGTGCCAGTAATGAATACAGGACCATTGTGTCATGTGTAGGTGAAGTGATGGACGATTTAAAGCACCGAATGAATAAAAGTTGATCATAAAAGTTAACATTAAAGCAGTTAATGAAAGGCTTTCCCGGAACAGAACAGAACGCAAACAGTAACGTCGAAGCCAGTCTGCCATCTTATTTATGTTTTCCCTGTCTCCGAATCCCCTGCTGATGGTGCTCGCGTGGAGGGTTTGCTCTACACCAAGACACGTCGCAAGTCTGGCAGCAGAAAAAAATAAATAAATAAAAGGTAATTCATAAGGAAAAAAATAAAATAGAGTAAAAGCTAATTGACAGGGAAAAAAAATAAATGCTGATTTGAAAGGAAAAAGTAAAGAAAATACCTAATGTTACAAGAAGGGATAATAAAAAATAAAGCTAATCTGAAAGGAAACGTAAAGGAAAAAAAAAATATTCTGACACAAATAAAAGTTTTAAAAATCCAAAAGAAGAAATAACGAAAAAATTGCTAATGTGACAGGAGAAGAAGAGGAAGAAAAGAGCCTCGAAGGAACTGTATAAACAAGTGAAAATATGTCGAAACAACTCACATGGTTGTTCGGCCATTAACCGTTTTGCTGCTATAGTCGCCCTTCCTTAACCTTCCTAGCACTGTAAAGACTGTTTGCATGGAGACACAGGAGAGAAAAGAGAGAAAACAAAGTAAAAGTAATTTTGTCTTATGAAAGCCTAGCACAAAAATTCTGTTAAAATGTTATAGGCATTAAAGAAGAAAATTCGTCCAGCAGGGAAAGCCTTGTCATGACGTTCCAGTAAAGGTGCACAACCGTCATAATACATTTAGTCCTATCCTCATAATCCCGTTTCTG
>NC_087154.1:26512026-26534526 GCF_035594125.1 Scylla paramamosain
ATCAGCCTTTATGAATCTTCCATTAAGTTCTGTTTAATAATAAGACATAATTGCTTCGAATGACTGGTTCTGACTCTGACAGGGACCCGGGCCGGGGCGTTACTGAGGCAGACACGCCAATTGCCACTCAAAACACCGCCTCGTGTCATGTTCCCCAAGGTGCACCTGAGGGTGGCGGCACCCCTCCACGCACCCACAGCACCTCGAGGCCCGAAGGTCGCCGAGCTGGACGTGACTTGAGCCTTGTGTGGTGTTTGTCTGCCGCCAGCGTCACCTCACCAAGGCCAGCTGCTCCCGACGACACGCGCCCCGCTCACGATGAACACACACACACACACACACACACACACACACAACGAATGTCACGCACGATTCCGCTAAAAAGTAAACAAAATACGGTATTATTCAAACACGAAACACTTATAAGCACTTACAGCCTAATTATCAAACAAGCTATTTCGTGTACCACTTAATAAACTCTCCACTTAAAAAAAAAAAAATCTTACATATTTACGAACGAGTGGGAGAGAAGAGATCCGTTTGATATTAATCTGGTTCCTAAAAAATGTAACAATTCACACTGGCACTCCAGGTTACGTGAGTCTGAGGGTTCAGCGTCACCGTAACAACTGAGTGCAGAGTCACGGCTGCTGCAGGAACAGAGCATCACGCACCCGCCTACGTGTACACTCGTACTGTACACCAACCACAAGCACAGCCAAGAGAGAACATGCAAATATTAAATCAGAAAATACGCTGACTCGAGAGGAAATATGAATCCGTCACGGTTATTCCATCAACGCACAAGAAGCGAGACTAGACGTGAGGGGAAACGAATTGCGAGGGTGGCAGAAGGAGGAAGATCTGGTGCTGAAATGTGAGAATGTTCTCTGGCGCATGCTGGTAAATTGTTGGTCTGGTAAAAGAGTGCAGGTGTATGGGATGATGTGAAGGATGTGGAGGGTGGTGAGTAAGGGAGACACGGAGTGGTGGTCAAGGAAGATGGGGGGGTTAGGAGAAAGGGTGAAGAGATGGGTAAAGAGGAAGTAGACAGGTGGGCAAAGGACAGTTGGAGCTGGATGGAGGAAAACTGGAGCTGCGCGTGACCTCTGCTCTCAGCTCTGTCTCACTGACCTTTGAACCTGTGGTCGATGAAATCCCTTATCCCAGGACACAGGGCCACTGAGATATCTGGATTGCCTTATGCCTTAGTTTATCTTCCCCGTGTTTTCCCCAGATCCAACCCGAAGGAATGATAAACAAGTGAGTGAGCTGTGTGCCAACTGCTCCAGCGAGGATTCGAACGAGAGCCCAAGGATTCGAAACCAGGCGCGCTTGCTACTGCACCACGATGAGGGAGGAAGAAAAGAAGTGGAGACAGGGGGACATAATGTGAAGGAGAGGTAGACTCACTCTCTATTTTCCTTGGGTGGACTGGTGGCCAGAATCCTTGTCGCTGGGCAGAAAGGAAATGGAGGAACTATGACTCCTGGAGGGCCCGGGATGATGTCATGCCGTGACTCCGAGAGTGACGTGAAAATCCTCCTTGAGATTTAGTTACGGGGGAAGGGTGCCTCCTAGTAGCGCCCGCTGGTAATGTAGGAACAAGCCTGACCGTAAAGGCAGGATTGGGCCTACGGCTAAAGTGCTTCCCCACGAAATGAATGTGAGGCGGGGAGTTGGACAATATTCCATCCTCCCTTATCAAACGTTCATAGAGCAATGGGGTTCCGCCAGGCTTTGGAGCTCTTAACAGCTTCACTGATCCGGAGTCTTCCTGCTCCTTCGGGTTCTCTATCCCGTTGGTGGGGGGGGGGGGGCCTTTCGGGGTGATTTGCCGCGTCGTTGGGCCAAACCCACTTACCCTTTGGCATCGGTAGTCGCTCTGGCGTTTCCGGGATGACGGCCCGCTGGAGGGAAGGCTCTTCCTACCTGAAGACCAGCGGGTTTATGGCTTTGATAAAGGGCTACATGGTACGGATGCGGTACCAGTTCCCCCCCGGTCCGAGGGGCGGGCATAGAGCCTCTGTGTTCGTCACTCGGGCCAGAGGCGCTCTAGCAGAAGGGCGTACGTCTGCGAATGATGTTTCATGCTGCGGCAGGCCTAGTAATTCAGGTAGCCAACCGCCTGGTCTGAGGGTGGCGTCCTCAGCTGGAATCCTGTCGGGGGCGACTCCGGCAGGTAGGTTTCGCATCACCTATGCCGTCCGTAGAGCGGTAGGTGTGAGTAGTGCTGGCCGAGCCCACTACCCTGCCGTCCCCCCAAAGGGGTTTGTCTCGACCGCTTAGTTTCTGTTGCTTGTTCACCAAGCGCGGAAACGGCGGTCGGACAAAAGTATGAGTCGATCAAGGGATTTGTGAGGCGGCTGATGGAGTGTGTGGTCTTTGGAATGGATGAAAAAAAATAAGATAAATGAATTATGTACAAGAATTACCATTTGGACGTAATACTTGACTCACGTGTCATGTACCATTTCTCATTGCTCACAGAGATGGAGCGAGTGCAAAAAGGAAAAATATAAAGACCAGAAATTACATATCATTTGCGACGATATTTTTTGCTCTATCACCGCATTTAGCCACGTGTCTGTGGAAAAATGCACATGAGTATACTACAAAAGAGTGAATCTCAGTAATCGTATGCATTTTACTTTTCTGGTTCTCTCCGTGTTTGTTGCTATATTATTATTATTTTTTTTATTTATTTATTTATCTATTTCTGTTTTTTATTTTATCTATCTATTTTTTTTATTTGTTTATTTATTTATTTTTTGCGTCTGATTGTAAGCGTACTAGTTGTGTTGATGTTGAGAGGGGAAAAAAAAACGAATTCCGTTAAGCGTAATGGTGGAGAGCAAGGCCAGGCTCATAGGGAAAATATATACGTGCATCATGAAACATTATGTGAATAAACGTGGGATGATATTATTTTAGAGATTAAAATTTGAACACAGGGTGAACTTAGGAACCATTAGTGTGTGTGTGTGTGTGTGTGTGTGTGTGTGTGTGTGTGTGTGTGTGTGTGTGTGTGTGTGTGTGTGTGTGTGTGTGTGTGTGTGTGTGTGTGTGGTCAGCAAGAGTGCGTATTCCCTTATCTTATGCCTACAGCACCTCAACATATGATGACTTACAGAAAAAATAAGTTTGAATACTTGAGGAACTTGAAATGGAGAAAAAGTGTCGGTCGTGGAGGCGTGAGGGAGGTGTCAATGTGTGGGCGGTATTGAAGGCGCGCGTAATAACACATCCGCCCCCCCATACGCGTCACCCCACGGCCGCCCTCGTCAGACTGCGGAACACACACACGTCTTGGGCGTCGCCATGACTCCTCCACGCCTGACTTATGGCAAGCAATAAGGCTGAAGAGATACACTGACTCACTGTGAACTTTGAGGGAGTGATAACCGCATTACTGGAAAGTGTCGCAGCTTAACCGTAAACGTGGAGGAAGTCACACGATATTCAACCGAAGATTCACATCACGGCGAGGGAAGTGAGGGAAGTGACTGCGATACTGTTTCCATTGCGTGCCTTTCAGGTATTGCGCGCACCAGCTACCTGCTTTCTATGATCGAGTTCTGGGTCCGTCAACAAGTGGGATAATACCGACGCTGCCACAGAGAAAGCTGCCTGAGTAACTGAAGCGACCGTCCCTCCACCTTTCACTGTTGAGTCGCTGCTTCGTAATGCCACCGCGGCCACTTTCAGTTCCCCGTATTGACCTTCTGATGAGCACCGCCCGTCACATAAAAGCAAGGCCGTGACGCACCGCCTTGTCCTCCCTGCGGTCGTGTACCCAGAACGTCATTTTCTAAAGATTGGCTTGACTGGCGGTGACTTAATTACATCACTTCCTCCTCGGCTCAGGACAGGATGTAAGATTTGTGTTGAAACAGCACCACGGCTTGCCTTCTGTTTGGCCTAAGCTCTGCACTGCACCCTTGGAGAAGATGAGAGGGTAAGAAGACTACAAAAGGCCCGGTCACCCACACAAGGCAGCTGCTGAGGGTCGAACCGCAGAAAACGTAGATTATACCCTGAGGCAAAACACGTCCATTGCCTCGCAGCTTCAGGAGTCGGACATCGCTTAAGTTTCAAGTTGAAGTAAGTCGCGGATACTGGACAGAGGTGTGTGTGTGTGTGTGTGTGTGTGTGTGTGTGTGTGTGTGTGTGTGTGTGTGTGTGTGCGCGCGCGAGAAGTTCCTGTGCCGCAGCAGGGGTGTTCTCGTTGGCGGCGTGATGGATGGCAGGCGGCGGCGGGAGGGCAGAAGGCCGCGAGGCGAGGCGAGGCGGGAGGAGCAAAGGTGCTTACTGTAACGAGTCACGGAAGGCGAGCCAAGCGGAATGTGAGGCGGCATGTGGAGATCAAGGTCTGGCGGCGTGTAATGTAGAGCGTACAGTTATTTAGGGAGGAAAGGGAGGTTGCGGGGGGTGGGGGGTATGCAGCACCAAGCACCCTCCCCAGCACCCAGCGTGAGCAGTTCCCCTCCCCTCCTCTCGCTTCTCAATACTATGTAAATAAGAAGCATGTGCACTGCCAGTCTCACATCTATAAAACTATAAAAAAAGGTATGTATGAATGAAATAAAATAAAGAAAGAACCAAATATATAATAAATAAACTGCAATAAAAAATAAGAGCCAAATATATAATAGGTAAACTACGAGTACAATAAACAACACAATACAATAAAGACAAGACAAATATAACAGGCTGAAGAACCAAGAGGAGCTCAAAATTTTAAATTTCCACATTATATTCCATCAAGAACACACACACACACACACACACACACTAATAATATATAGAATCACTCGTGCGCTGTTGTTAAAAAATTACCAAACCGCCTTTCCCAGACTTGTCTAGAACGTGAATGGCCAAGCTGGAGGAATGCAGTGACTCATCCCTTCCTTCCCCTTTGCCGTTCACAACAATCATTCCCTCAAGCCCCACTCTTTCCTTCATGCCTTCAGACAACATTGCATACATTACACGAGTTTAAAGCGGCATCCTGCACGTACTGCTATATAAGTTCAATGTGCACAGCTGTTGTGAATAAAAACATTACTGACAATTTCGTCATAATCAAAGGTAGTGAGTGAATGTTGCCTTGCGAATGTAAACGTGTGAATGCAAACACAACTAAACAGGGATAAACACATTGTAAGCAGCGGTAAGATTCATAAAGTTTGTCTAACTGTTACTGCTTGTGTCGCCTTCTGGTGTTACGAAGATGGAGAAGTAAGAAAATATGCAAGAGTATATAAAAATGCGTAAAAAAAAACAAAAAAAAAACAGGTAATGTGAGGTGAAGTTGTATGTAAAAGAAATTACGTCTGGGTGAGTGAGGCTGAGATGGACAATGATTCCCGCTCCTCACCTTGACGTTGTGTGTGTGTGTGTGTTGGTGGAAGGTGCTCTCTCTCTCTCTCTCTCTCTCTCTCTCTCTCTCTCTCTCTCTCTCTCTCTCTCTCTCTCTCTCTCTCTCTTTCTCGTGCAGAAGCGGAAACAATGAATTCTGCGCATGACACAATCAGTCTTGCACCATAAAAAGAAAATAAAACCACTTCACCAGAACCTTCCTTATTTCCTTCCTTCCTTCCTTCCTTCCTTCCTTCCTTCCTTCCTTCCTTCCTTCCTTCCTTACTTACTTACTTACTTACTTACATAAATAAATACAGACATACATACATACTTGTGTGTGTGTGTGTGTGTGTGTGTGTGTGTGTGTGTGTGTGTATGATTTTTCACCGTTTCAAAGACCTAGACCCAATACCTTCTCTCTCTCTCTCTCTCTCTCTCTCTCTCTCTCTCTCTCTCTCTCTCTCTCTCTCTCTCTCTCTCTCTCTCTCTCTCTCTCTCTCTCTCTCTCTCTGTGAATCGCTCAGCCGAATAATTCAGCGTCACGCATCTGTGTTCTCCCATGAACCGTTATTACATCACTGTCAGGAAGCGCCCCCCCCCCCAGCCACACCACCACCAAAAGGCATAAAACATACTCTACCCCTTGCCCACCACTCCTCGCTGACTCATCCGCCGCCGTCGTCTCACTTCTCTCCACTATCTAGTTCTCCTCCCTCTCTCTCTTCCTGCTCCCCGCCACCTCTTCCTCTCCTCGCTGCCTTTCTCCCGCGGCGGTTCGGGTCAGTGTCACTTTATTACTGCGAGCGGCTTTGTGTGTGCCTGCCCGAGCGTTCTGAGGTGTGCTCCGGAGTTAGGCTTGACTCAGGCTGGGTGGAGTGTGGGTGGGCGGCTGGGTGTGTGGTGGGGTAGTGGATGGACGGGTGGTTGGGTGAGTGTGTGGGTGGGAACATGTTTGCCTGCATGCCTGTGCGAGTGTTCTACGCAAAAAAAAATGAGGAACTGGTGGTGGATGGAGCAAGCACACACACACACACACACACACACACACACACACACACACACACACACACACACACACACACACACACATACACACACACACACACACACACACACACACACACACACACACACACACACACACACACACACACACACACACACACACACACACACACACACAAACGCGCGCGCCTTACAATTTCGTCTTTACTCAACATATTAACGTAAGCGTAAACAGTATAGCAGAAAAAACACATATGAAGTTCCAAAACTAATATCATCACTTTAATAAGACAGAAAACTTAAGTATATAAAATCTAGCTGCAAAGCGTTAACCCCAAGATTTATACAAAAAAAGCACAAAAAGAAAAAAAGAGAAAAGAAAGAAATACGCAAAAAGATTCATGTAAGAACCAAAACCCGTATTTTGAAATGCTTTGTTCTCTCATAAGTACTGTTTTCAAAGACCACAGAGATGATAAGTCGGGTTATTTTGTGTGTTTTCTCCCATTAATGTTGAAAAGCCGTTGTTAAACTACCACTAGAATCATGAAAACACACTTGGAGACACCAGTAACCTTCAGTAGAGTTTGCGAGAACAGTCAAGATGAGACGCTGGAGTGTTTGAGAATACGGTGCCTGGTGTGCTGCTGTTTGACTAACCTGCAAAATATCAAGACCTCAGAAAAGGTTAGCGTTCTCGTCCACTATTGAAGAGGAACACCACGGCTTAGTACACCATGACAGCCTGAGTATAAGTAGACAGTATGTAGCGTAGTACCAAGTTCGTATATCATAGCGAACACATGCCCACATTAATGGGGGAAAAAAAAAACATACACACACACACACACAAAAGAAAATAAATAAATGAAATTCCAACACCAAAACTAATATCCTGGATTTTTTTACGCTATCCTGCTCAATATAACGTAGTTTGTAGACCATAACGAACACATACTTATATCCATACACAAAAAGATTGAGATTCCTATACTAACACCAACATCCTGAAGTCCTGCACGCTACCCTCCTCAGTATCACGTAGCTTGTTGAGCATAAGTGTTATTTTACATATCTATGTCATGAATCGCCATCATCAGGAACACATACCCCACACATAACATACATACATCCACATACAAAAAAGTTAAGATTTCTTTCTCAAAATCAACATCCTGAAATCTCCTAAGTTGTCCTGTTTAGTATCATGTATTTTTTTTAGGACACAAGAAACAGAAAAAAAAAATCATTACACACACACACACACACACACACACACACACACACACACACACACACTAAGTGACTAAAGATAAAAATTCCTTTAACAAAGTTTGACATTGAAGTGATCTACGTTATCCTGCTCCCTATCCTCTCTCCTCCACGCACAGGGTTGGTTGGTTACCTTGGCCTTCACCCGCGCCAGAGGTTAGCGACAGGTGAGAGAGGAAGCATCGGGTAGTCACCGCGACGACGGGAGAAAGCGGCGTGGAGAGAGCTGGCAACTCTATCAGCTGATGGGAGGCGAGAGAGTAACCTGCCACCAGCATTAGTCGTCTTCGTTACGTGGTTGCTTCGCTCAGCACGTGGTAGCCCTCTTGACACGTGGCTGACCAGAAACAATTTTTGTGTGTGTGCCTCGTGAGTGAGGAGCGTGGCAAGTCCCTCTATACCGGTGACGGACGCCCAGGACTCCGCAGCAACGATGTGGTGTGTGTCGGGCAGGTGGAAGGGACGGGGCAGGGTAGTGTTAGGTTTGCATGAGTACCCAGGCTCTTTTTTTGGTACAATCTGTATCTCGTGGTGTGAGTGGCCGCCGCGATGCACTCCCGTGCGCTACACAACACAATGCAGGCAGCTGGGGAACGTTAGAATGCCACGTGCTGTTAAAATTATACGACAGTGCTTTATATATATATATATATATATATATATATATATATATATATATATATATATATATATATATATATATATATATATATATATATATATATATATATATATATATAAGCCGTCTCGAGGTGAACGACTGCTAAAGTTACTAGGGAAAATAAGGAAAAAAATTACATGTTCTTTTACATCCATTGCGCTATCTGATGTACGATTTTTTTTATTGTAATTTCTTATTTGCTTACTCATTCGTGGATTCTGCGAGAAGAGTAACAGTGCGACAACACAGCAGAGAGCGCAGATAGTGTGACCAAGATTCTTGTGAATGCTGCTTCTAATTCTACTTCAGTTTCTTGTCATTTCATTATTTGTTTATTCATTTCACTAGAGGAGCATGATCTTTACGTATGTTGTATTATGAAGCGCCAGTGCAGTAACCTGGACTTTTGTGAAGCATGGGACTGTATTTATATGTACTTCAGTTTCTTGTTACTTTCTTATTCATTTGTTGATTTCGTTGAGGGAGTAATTAGTGTGGTGCACTATGCAGCACAGATACAGTAAATACGAGTTTTGTGAAGCACGAGAGCATATTTCTACTTAAGTTTCTTGTTCTATTTTCTTGTTCATTTATTTATTTATTTCATTAGAGGAGTATGATTATGATGTTCCATTATGAAATTCGGATTCAGTAACTAGGAGAGTGTATTTGTACTTCTGTTCCTTTTTAATTTTCTTATTCATTTATTTTGTTGGAAGGGTATGGTTATTATGCTGCATTACGAGGATGAAGCGCGGGCAGAGTAAACAAGATGTTTGTGAGGCATGAGAGGCTGGGAAAGGTGTGGCGCAGCCTTTCCTTTACCCATGCTAATGAGTAATGCAAACGTTTCGTCTAATTAGATCCAAGGGTCGCGCAGTGTTGCATTTGTAACCTTCAAGCGATACTGTTGCATTTACTTGTTTATTTATGTAATTCATGGCAAGATGTACAAAGGCGCAATATCTCCACTCCTTGAGTGTGCGTGTGTTTTTTACTTTTACTTTTTTTTTTTTTCCTGAATGAAGTTTTAACTTTGATCTGACGTGGTAACTTAATTGTTTGCTACGTCACTTAGTGCCTCGTTACACACCTTTCCTTAATTACTTGAGGCAGCGTTTCTTGTTCCCATACATTTAGTTTACATAATTCTCCTTTTTTTCCGGTAATAGCACAACGCTTAACTGGATCATAAGAAAGGCACAGGCGAGGGTCTCGCAACGCCTCCACTTGAACACAAAGTTCTCTTCTCCTTCTGTAACACACAGCAGAGTCGCACATCGGAACTTAGAACATGTAACGTGCAGGAGGTGAATCATTACCACTATATAGGAACATGAGAAAACAAGGGAAGCTGCAAGAACCCAACAGGCCGACACGTGACACTCTTGCATAAATCATATCTACCTATTTCCACCCACCATCCTCATGCATAAATATGTCTAATCTTCTTTTAAAGATTCCAGTTGAATCGACACTAACAACCTGATTACCAAGTTTATTCCATTCATCTATTTCACTCTCATGCAGCTGCGAATGAGTCCACATGAAAACATTGTAATAAATGTTGAAAGGCAAATCACGTTTTATATATATATATATATATATATATATATATATATATATATATATATATATATATATATATATATATATATATATATATATATATATATATATATATATATATATATATATATATATATAAGACGGACAAAGTTACATATAATAAGGAAGTAAAAGTGATGCATCACATGTATCTAATATGACTAAAGAAAACCATGCATTTTCCGTCAGTGAGAACACCATCGGCGCGCTCTTCACGGAGAGAATGTACGCGTATCCTCCCCCTCGCAAGGCAGAAATTATTGCGCCAGGAGAGCGTGACAATGTTCAGCGTTCCTCGGGTTTACTGCACACAGTCTTTACTTATTCTTTAACCATGAGTTTTCCTTCTCATTCGTACAACTGTCGCCCTCTGGTAAGGGAAGCATGACTTGTTTCGAGAAATATTGCTACCTTGTTCTCTGCACATCCTATTGAGTCATTCTCAAACTCTTCTGGGTTTCATAATAATTTTTAACAGATTCAAGAGTAGCGTTTGTTAGCCTTATCTGACTTAAGAACTCTGTTATCAGATCTAAGCAGTCTTGTACCCTCAACTCTGTCTAACACCTAGTTATAGTGAGCACAATTATATTAAGAGTTGAAAATGAGGTTAAAGTTTATATATATATATATATATATATATATATATATATATATATATATATATATATATATATATATATATATATATATATATATATATATATATATATATATATATATATATATATATATATATATATATATATATATATATATATATATATATATCTTTCCAAAAAAGTATTCCTTCGATCCTTTGGTTTCCCTAGGGAAGAAAACTGATACTGTATTGCAACATACGTTGCATTTTCCAGCACTCCCAAAAATTTATCTCCGCACTCAGATTAAAAAACTACTCTGGTAGAAGTTCTTAGGCTTTTCAAAAATGTTTCCATGATTACAGTGATAATTTAGCACGAAATTTAGCACGAAAAAAAAAATAACATAGTGAAAACTCGACTAACCATCTCAGTGCCTTATGAAAATATTAGTCCTTAATGAAAGTCCAAGGACTTTAGAGTATGAGTCCAAAAGGAGCGAGGCAGAGAGGACTGAGGATCTCCTCCGTCTAAGGGAAATCTCAGCCAGGTATCTAAACACAGTAGACGGACAATTAATGCTGTTACTCATGTCGGCCGTGTGAGAGAGTAGCGGAGGCTCGCGCCGCGGAGAAAAGGAAACGGAAGTCCTGGGAAAAGTGAAAGTTCGCGGCTTTCCTTTCAGCTGCCTGTTGACGCCGCCGGCATGACCAGAAACACCGTGACTGAGGAGAAGAGCAGCGAGGACACTCACCAAGCCCGAGGAAGAGAGATCGTAAAGACGTAGAAGAGAAACGTTCCTTTTACAACACCAACAGTAAATCGTGGGCTACTAGATTCACTGGGAACAGGAGCGTGTGCCTTCCTGGGTGTTGATGAGTCGCATTTTCTGAATGGCAGCAGGAGCGATTAAAGTAATGCAATATTATTACCCAAACTGGCGATGCAGGTAGAGACACTAAACTAAATTTTACCTTGAATCCACTAATGACTGTCCTATGAAAATAAACTACATAAAAGTAACAAAACTCCCTGCAGGTCTTATCTTCACGACCATATCACATCCATGCCAAACGGAGGCCAGGGAACAATTGCACAGGCCAGACACGTCCAACACCAATCAGCAGTTGTTACCCATTGAACCAAACCACATCCGTCTCTGGTCGACTCACAGAATTGTCGTCACGGTGGATGCAATCTCACGAGGAACACTACGGAGCATCCAGGAGAGGGAGAATCAGTTAGTAAAAAAAAAAAAAAAATGTAGGCACTCGGAATATTTAGAAACAGAGTAGGGAGAAAAATTGCAGCAACATTCAGAATATCAAGAGGAAGAAAAAAAAAAACTTATTTTGCAACAGATTCATTAGTACTAAAGCTCTTTAAATGTTTGACTTGACTTGTAAGGACATGTCAAGAAATAAAAATTAATGCACTGAGATTACGGTCATTATTTCGGACATTGTGACAGACTAGTGAATGAAGATAAGTCTTAAGAAGGGCATTGCTTCACGGTATTACTTAACAGCTGTTTTGGATATAACCCTTAGTCATGGTAATAGACGAGACCTTTCTGAAGAAGAGGACTTGAAAGGACGAAAGGACGCTGGTACCTGAGAACTCGTCTACCCAGCTAATGGGGCTCTCTTAGCAACGTCATTTCTCTTTATGATTACGATGTATAATGCTGCAGCTCTCCATACCAATGTGACGGGTAGGTGAACGTACCAAACGACTCTTTAGTGCACGAGGGAGAATGTTGTACGTACGTGCACGCCCTGAGCGACTTTCTCAATGGGGGGTTTTGATGCATACCTGGACCGTGTGAGTTGGGAAGGTTTCACTTGCTTATAGGAGACGCCAGATGGAAGGGAGGAAGCGAGAGCACACAAGCACGCACGCACACCCACCCACCCACACACACACACACACACACACACACACACACACACAGTTTTGAGATGCGAGTAGTTTATCGTTTCCCCACAAAATAAATTGTTTTAACTTTTCTTTTTCGGCGATTTCTAGATTTTTGCCTTTAATTTTTGTCATCACGTGGCACATCTGTAGACATGGTTGCCTTTGTGCTGTCTGGAGTGTAAGTGATCCAAAATTTGCCTCAATTTTTCGGGTTTTAAAGTGAAAATGATGGAAAGGAGACAGTTCTTCATCTGGAAAGTTGATATAATGAAATAGGCAGTTATATTATGGCGACAAGGGCACAACATGAGGCAAGACAAGGCAGGAAAGAATTAAGAAAAGATTAGACAAGATCGAGGGCAAGACCACACGGGTATTCCCCCAATGTTATGACAGTAAATTTACGCACCACGACCTACCGGGAAGTGACGGCAGCAGGTGGCGACCTCGCTGTGACGGGACGACCACCGTGAACTTGACCGCCAGTGAGATGATAACGAGACATGATTCGCCGCGAGGCTTGGCAAGGGGAGAAAAAACACAGTGAAGTTTGATGCACCTTACGATTCGAACACACACACACACACACACACTCTCTCTCTCTCTCTCTCTCTCTCTCTCTCTCTCTCTCTCTCTCTCTCTCTCTCTCTCTCATGCAGAATTTTATTGACCACAAAAATACAGACCAAATAAGATATAAAGGTCCATATGAAAGTCATAACAACAACATTTACAATATTGGATGATTCAATAAGGCAAAACATTATAACAATACACACTAGCAAACACACACACACACACACACACACACACACACACACACACACACGGAACCATATGGAGGCGAAAACAAGAGGGCTAATAAGTAAGTAATTACGGGAGGAGAAAATAAGAGAAAGGTAGTGACTATACATGCAAGGTTTTCATCTCGCTTTGTGGGTTTGTATGGAAAATCTACGAAAACACGCACCATAAACTAGTATGTTCAGGGTAAGCGTTCTCGTAGACTTTCCATACAAACCCACAAACCGGCTGTTATGAGAGAAATCTTACTCCTCGTCAGACCAATATGCCGATACCTCACTTGTAGGAATAAAAAACAAGGGAAGCTGCAGGAAGTCGTCTGGCCTACATGTGGCACTCACTGTACAAAACGTACCTGCTTATGTGCATTTCCATCTATCATCCCCATCCAAAAATTTGTCTAATCTGTTTTCTTTAAAGATCCCCAGCCACTCAGCACTAACACACTGATAACTGAGTCTATTCACTTCCCAGTCTTTTTGAGAATCAACTTTTTTTTTCTCTAACTTTTCAAATCTAACTTTAGTAAGCTTGAACCCACGTTATTTCTTGTCCTCTTCTGATTACTGACGCTGAGGATTTTGTTTATGCTACCTTTGTTATATCCTTTTATATCAATTCAAGACCTCTATCAGATACTCTCTTAATCAACATCTCATACAAATTATGACTTACTAACTGATTCAAAGCACCACAGCAAGGGGGTCATATATTAACGTTTACAACAATATATCAACAAACTCCCACGCTTTTCTCCTTACAAAATCACTTCCCTGCATCGCAACACTTGGGTTCACGTTTCGAAAGACCGCAAATTAGCCAATGAAGGATGTGAATAATTTTTTTTATCTCTTTTAAGAAGTTCACATCATCGACCCTAGGAAAGAAACAGAGCAAAGGTGAGGTGATCGAAACCAATCCCCAGGCCAGAACTAGCCCCTCCCCCCACCAAGGCCAGGACCCCCTCAACCCTACCCACAACTTCAGGCCACGACCCATCCCCCAATCCAGGGCAGCGGGGGGAAGCTTTCACGAGGTGCTGAATGTCAGGGTTACTGGAACGGTGACCTCTGAGTATAATTAAGTGGTTATGGGGAAGATACTGTATTGGAGGAGATTTAGAAGCGCGGTGCTGGAAGTAAGATTAGGAGAAAGTAATGGGGTGTTTGTTTTCTGTTTTGTCTGTTTGTTTGTTTGTTTGTTTGTTTGTTTGTTTTCTGTCTGTGCGTCTATCTATAGATTTGTATGTTTTCGTACCTCTGTTTTTCAGTGTCCGTTTGTTTGTCTGTCCGCTTGCCTGTCCGTTTTATCTCTCTCTCTCTCTCTCTCTCTCTCTCTCTCTCTCTCTCTCTCTCTCTCTCTCTCTCTCTCTCTCTCTCTCTCTCTCTCTCTAGAACAATCATCTTTACTACAATAAAATATAATACTACAATCAAGAACACTAACGGAGCCAATACAATAGATTCAATAATATAATCAGCAGAAAGGTAACGGAGCAAAATTGAATACCACAAACGTTCCCGCCATTGTCTCCCAAACGATCTAACAATCTTCAATGGGCCTATTTTTTTTTTTTTTCTTTTTCTTTTGCCGCAAGATTAGCACAGTAAGGGATAATATTTTGCACCGCTACCTGAGGTCTACTTTATTACTGGGTTGAGAGAGAGAGAGAGAGAGAGAGAGAGAGAGAGAGAGAGAGAGAGAGAGAGAGAGAGAGAGAGAGAGAGAGAGAGAGAGAGAGAGAATCGACTTGTAACGTCTCTCTCTCTCTCTCTCTCTCTCTCTCTCTCTCTCTCTCTCTCTCTCTCTCTCTCTCTCTCTCTCTCTTTTACGATAAAAGAAAACGTTTACACAGAGAGCTGAGAAGATGGAAGATATGAGATGAGAAGTACATCAAAAAGAAAGAGAAGAAATAAATGTGAGAGAAATATAATGTCTGTAAATTAAAGAAGAGGAGGAGGAGAAGAAGCAGAAAGAAAAGCAGAAGAAATAAGAACTGAGAAAATAAAGAAAGTCTGTATAAGGATTAAAGATAAGAAAAAGGTGTCTGATTAAGTAAAGAGAGAAAGAGAGAGAGAGAGAGAGAGAGAGAGAGAGAGAGAGAGAGAGAGAGAGAGAGAGAGAGAGAGAGAGAGAGAGAGAGAAAGATAAAAGAAGAAAGAAAAATAACAAAAATAAATCGTCTAAAGTAGAATTAAAGAAAGTGGAAAGTGATGAAGGAGAGAGAGAAAAAAAAAGAATAAGAGGGAGAAAAGAGAAAATAGAGTCAACAAAGGATTAATTTAAAAAGATGGGAGGTGAGAGAAGAGGAACAAGAACAAGAAGATTAATTCAGAAGAGAGAAAACGTGTGCAGAAGAACTAAAGAAGATGGGAGGCTGTGGGAAGAGGAGGAAAAAAAAAAAGAGATAGGAAAGTGGGAGACGCACAACTACTACAAAAAAAAAAGAAAAAAAGAAAAAAAAACAGGAAGGAAAAGTGCAGTAAAGGTGAGAAAAGAAAGGACGTGAAGACAAAAAAGGGAAAAAGAAAAAGTAGGGCACACACACACACACACACACACACACACACACACACACACACACACACACCTATAAAAAGAAAACGGATTAAGGTTGAGAAAAGACCAAGTTTTTTCCTCCTCACGTCACGCTTCCCTTCCTCGACCTCTCCTTCCTCCCTCCCTCCCGCCCTTCCTTCTTCCTTCTCCCTCTCGCCCTCCTTCCATCCACTTCCCTCCCTCCCGCCATACCCTCTGACCTGGACTTTCACCTTAATGACCGTAATTAAATCATATTCTTTCCGGGGCGCTGTTCCCTCCCTCCCTGGCTCTGCATATATGACGGGGCGTTCCTTGCCTCTGCACAAATGACAAATGAATTCAGAGTCAATGTTTGTTTTCCCTGCTGCCTCTCTCTTTCTCTCCCCGCTGACTCATCATGGAAGAGTTTTCTCCATGACTTGCCTCCCTCTCCATTCCCTAACGCGCCTGCTTCCCATACACACTCACTATCTTCACTATCTTTCGTCTTCAGGTTCTGTCCATACCAGGAACCAGTAGTGTTTCTGGCTGTTACTGAATTATTTGCAAGCTGTTTGCAAACTGACTGGAAACAATTTGGAAACAATATTCACGAATGGCTGGATGAGTGGATGGATGGATGGATGGATGGATGGATGGATGGATGGATGGATGGATGGATGGATGGATGAATGGATGGATGGATGAATGGATGAATGGATGGATGGATGGATGGATGGATGAATGGATGGATGGATGGATGGATGGATGGACTTAATGGATAGGTGGATATGTGGATAGATAGATAGATGGATGGATGGATGGATGGATGGATGGATGGATGGATGGATGGATGGATGAGTGGGTAGATGGATACATGGATACATGAATGGATGTTTTTCAGAAATTTTCGAACTGTTTCCGAAGTAATTCTCAAATGTTTCTGAAATGTTTCTCCAATGTTTCCTGGTGTGGCTAAGCCTTCAGCCGGCATCGCGTGGCCATCTATCGCTCTCTGTGTCATGTTCGTAATCCTTTCACTGCTCTGGTCCTCCTTCGTTAACCTTTCTAGCACTGTAGAAACGGTTTGCGTTGAGACACACCAGAGAAGAGAAGGAAAAAAATGAAGGTTAGTCTTGTCTGTAGATATTTATGAGGGCTTAGAACATAAATAGTCTCTAATATGTAATAGGTATTGAAGGGAAAATTTTCTTTGGCCGCGAAAGGATTGAATGTTTTGTTCTCTTCACTTTTTTTTTTTTTCAGAGGCCACGTAGAGGATAAGTCGTGTTCTGATGTGTGATTTTCCTCGTGCCGGTATTGGAGTTTTGCTAAACTATCACTAGAAACATTCCTGATCATCTCAATCACGTATGTGAAAAGTCGTGTTCTCGTGGGTGTTTTTCCTAGTAATGGCGCAGGATCCTTGTCAAACTATTACTGGTATCATGAAAACATTCTTGATAATCTCAATAGATCTTGTTGAAAGAGATACGACGAGGAAGTATACAGAAACAAATTGTGGTCTTCTTTGCTATTTGCCTCTACTAACGCACTCCAGACCAAATGATCTCGTTCCAGCGAAATATTCAGTGAAAGAATAAATAAATAAATGAATCAATCAATCAATCAAACCAATCAGTTTCGTTAGTCAGCCAGTCAGTCAGTCAATCACTACCTTATCTGTGCAAACAAACACTTTTAAATACGAGTATACTTACCCACTGACGAGGAAGTGGTTCAGTATATACGTCAAGTAATTCAGTTGTAAATGACAGAGCATTATTTTGCTTTAAATTTCAGTGGACCAGCTTCACTTTCTCATAACATACCAAAGTTTCTCCTTTCAATCCACCTTTTTATGATTTTTTTTTTTTTTTAAGGAATGGATCTGTGCAACTCTGGTGCAATTGTGTCACTTAAGAATGAAAGTTAACTCAGTGAATGAAAGAAAAACAAACTGAATCACAGGAGTAAGAATGCGTAGAAAAAAAAAAAAACATACAAAACAACAGAAAAGAATCATAAGAATAAGAAGTGGTAGACAGAAATACAAGACTAACAAGATTTAACGCGTGGCTTCACTGTGTATTTCTATAACCGTTGATTTGTGTCTCATCTTAACGCAATTCCTGTTATTTCGTCAGTACGGCAACAGTTAGGTACTCCCCCCCGCCCCGGTCACAATTCCTGCCCCACTGCACCTGAGCTCTACTGCAGGTGACACACTTTCTCTTTCCTCTACAGCAGCTTTGTGCCTCCCTGTCAAGTTTACATCACCCTCACTCTCCCGCAAAGCAATCCACACACTCCACTTCTTCCCTCTCTCCTACATCCTCCCTCACCACCAATTCTCTTCACGACTCTTACTTCCTTTTTTCCTTCTTTTTTTTTTCTAGACGAAGAGAAACCTCGCAGATGTTTCTAAGGAAAAAGCTAATAGTTGTTGAGAGAAATGTGCTCACGTAGGTGTATTTACGTAAGGTTAAGTCCTTTTTATATTGCGTCATTATTCATTATCTAGTTTCTTTATAAATAGAAATCTCGCAGTTTATGATAAAAAGTAAAAGAAAAAAAACTGTACTTAAGAAGGTATATTTACGTAAGATTAATTTTTTTTTTTCTCTCTCTCTTATATTACCACAGAAAAAGAAACTTGACATTGCTGAATTGCGTCCCATGAGTTCCTTTGTCTGGCTGAGGTTATCATGAGAGGTCCGTGAACCCTAGCGAAGAAAGGAAATGTTTGCCCGTTCCATCACCTAAGGCTGGTATTAGGCTTGCAAAGTGTTGGTTTCCTTAGGGCGCATGAAAATGTTTCTCCGAGAGGAGCAGGAGGGAAAGGCTTCATAATTCTATTTTGTGGTTAGTTTCCCGTTACGGAGGGTTAGTTATGGATTAGCACGTCAAACAGAGAGATCTAAAGCTTGATGACTCTTATAAACTAGTATGAGAAACTGAGAGTAATATATCAATAATGCAATTCCGGGCTTAATTTTGCTTTACGACGGCTGATTTGTGGTTAGAAGTAGTTGAAATAGAGAGATCTAAAGCTTGGTGACTCATAAACTATGAGAAACTGAGTGTAATATATTAATAATTATAATCAGTGGTTAGTGCTGCCTTACGATGAGTGAGTTGTGGGCTAGACGTAGATGATGACTGTTGAAAACTATGAAAAAGGAAGTCTAATATATTAACAACTTTATTCCGTGGTTACTCTTCCTAGTTGTGTTAGCTTAGTTGTGGCTTGGCATCTCATATAAAGAGACCTAAACCTTTATGACTTGTAAACTATGAGAAACCAAGTGTAACATGTTAATCCCTTGAATCCGGGCTAAGATCAGCTAATTTGAAGTCATTTGGCTGTTCCCTCAGTCAGTAAGTTATGTATTGACTCTACTAGTAAAGTAATACCCGATCTTTAAAGTCTCTAGTTTCACAAAAATTTCACCTACTGAGGACTATTTTATCAAGTTTCAAGAGGCCTTCCGGATTTTAAGAGTTGAAAACAAAGCAATAAAATCATTTAGTGTTACAAGCATAGTGGAATAAGAGGCCTCAAAGAAAGTATTGCTAGAAGGGAGTTAGGAAAACGAAAGACAAAACACTATATAATATATTAATAATTATAATAGGTTGTAGGTGAACAATAATAATAATGATGATAATAATAATAATAATAATAATAATAATAATAATAATAATAATAATAAATAATAATGATAATAATAATGGATAAATAAGTGAATTAAAAAACAAAACGTCTTCGGATAGGTTAAGGAAGATGGGAGGCTCAGGAGGATGAACGAACAAGACTGAACCAGAGAACAGAAAACGTGAACTGAATAACTTAAAGAAGTCGAGCGAGGGTGTAGGTGAAGACTGAAGCATGGGAAACTATTATATTCTCCTACATTTCGGTTGAGTTGAGAGTGTTACATTTCCTCTTTCTGTATTTGATTGGAATGTATTCGTATTATCTTATATGGTCTTCTTGAAATCCTATTGAACTTTTTAACTTCTGTGAATACGTTGCCGTGATCTCGTCGTGGTGGTGTGCCTAAATTTCAAGCAGTCAGACAATCAATCAATAATTCAATGAGTCACTCAATCAGTCCTCAGTGAGTGAAGTTGGTGTAGTGAATGTTGTTGAGTGTAGCTGAAACGCACGAGATACAAGTTATATTACAGTATATAATCCCATTTCAGTAAGTTTCCCTGCTAACTTTCACACTAATTTTACTTTTCAACTAACACTTACTACTAGTAAGCATAACATGTCTAGTTCACTTCGCAATATCTATCTAAATCAAAGGGAAACCTAATTATTCTACACATTAGCCTACCTACACCAAATTTAACTGTGAATGCGTGTATTATTTAGTGCATCTTATCTAACACTAAGTACTATTTCGCATAACAATAACAAATCTATTATACGTAACAGTAACCGAAAAGGAAATGCGTGTATTATTTAGTTTACCTTGAATCCTATTTTCTTTGTGAACCAGCCAAAAAGAAAATGAGCTTTACAGGGAGTATTATATGGGAAACTAAGCTATTTTGGCAGTCATAATTTTTATAGAATGATGTGTGTGTACGAGCTTATATATTTGTATTTTGCAAGATACTGATTCTCAATCTCCTTACATTTAGTAAGATCTCATTTTTGGGTTTTGGCCGGAACACTCGAGCGGGAGATAACTGCACTCCAGCGATTTTTTCGTTAGTCAGGAGGGAAGAAGGTGCTCTGAGGTCAAAACGAAGGACGAATTTGTTAAATCTAGAAAGGTAACTAGCTCAGAGAAGGTGAGAAATAGCTTAAGTGTTTACTACACAAATTGTATAAGTATTTTGAATAAAACAGACTTGGTTAGAGGAATAGCGTATGTAGAGAACCTTGATATTATTGCTATAACAGAAACTTGGTTAGATATTTCAGGAAAAGTATTTAATCCAGAGGTTAAGATAGATGGTTATACATTGTTCTATAAAGACAGGGGAAACAGGAGAGGAGGAGGCGTCGCGTTATACGTTAGAGACACATGACAGTGTTGTATTAACAGTAGAATTAAAGCAGATAACAAAACAGAGTCGATATGAGTAGATATTAAGGAAGGATCACAGTCAGTAGTACTGGGAGTAGTGTACAGGCCACCGAACAGTACAAAGGAAATTAACACCTCACTGTGGCAGGAAATAAATAGAGCAGGAAGGTACAGTCGTAGAACCCACAAGAGAGAAGAGTATTCTAGACTTAATTCTTACTTACAGGGAGGAAGCAGTCACACAGGTAGAGATTGGAGGACAGGTAGGTAACAGTGACCATTGGGAAATTGGGTACAAATGAAAATCGGGAGAAACTTTAAGAAGCAAAAACACTAGTAAAATATCTGACTTTAGGAAAGCAAATTTTGAATTTTGAGGAATTAAAAAGGTACCTCCAAGGATTTGAGTGGCAACGGATGCAGGGTGAGGTCAGGTCCCGGACAGAGTTGAGAGAGATAAGGCAGGGTGAGAGAGGTGAGGTGAGGTGTGAGGGTGTAGGACAAGAGGAGGGAAGATGTGTCCGGAAGGGGCGGAGGAGAGCGAGAGGAGGGGAGATAGGTGTGAGTATGTTGGAGGGTCAGGTCATGCTGAAATGGGAGAGGTGAGGTCGAGGTGAGTAGATGAGGGAGTGGAGAGGATGGAAGGGGCCAAGATAAGGGGATTAGGTGAAGTAAAAGTAGATGAATTATAAATATTTCGTAGACAAATTACATACAGGTCAGTTAACAAACATCCCATATAGAGCAATAAGATCACAGAAAAATGACCCTAAATGGATGACTGCCAGGTTAAAACATTATATAGGGCGGAAGAGAAGTATATATAAGAAGTGAAGGTGAAGAAATTTTAAGGCCACAATATAATAAATTAGTTAGAACAGTCAGGAGGTTAACGAGAAAAGCTAAGGGCAATTATGAATTAAAGGTAGCCAGCCAGGCGAAGACGGACCCCAAGGGATTTTATCAGGTATACAGGACGAAGAATAAGGATACTATAGGTCCATTAAAGGCAGCAGATGGGAAGCTGGTTAGTTCTGGGGAGGAGATTAGTAAAATTCTGAATGAGTGTTTTTTAACTATCTTCACCCAGGGAAGCATGCAGGATATGCCAAATAGCAAACAGATGTTTAGAGCAGATGAGAATGAAAAGCTGACAGATATTTCCATAACTAAAGAGATAGTGGAACAGGAGATAGATAGGCTAAAAATGTTCAAGACACCAGGACCAGATGAAATATATCCCAGAGTACTTAAGGAATGCAAAGAGGTTATTATAGAGCCGTTAGTTTCTGTCTTTAGGAAATCACTTGAGTCAGGTGAGGTATCAGTAATGTGGATGCAGGCTAATGTAGTACCCATCTTTAAGAAAGAAGATAAAACTTTAGCGTCTAGTTAAAGACCTGTCAGCCTAACTTCAGTTGTGGGTAAAATATTGGAGTCAATAATAGCGAGGAACATTAGGGAGCAATTAGACAAACATAACTTGATAAATCAGTCACAGCATGGCTTCACGAAGGGGAAGCCTTGCCTGACAAATTTGTTAACTTTTTACAGTAAAGTGTACGAGGCAGTAGATAATGGTGATAGCTATGACATCTTATAGCTAGACTTTAGTAAAGCATCTGACAAGGTAGCCCATCAAAGGCTCTTGAGAAAGGTTAGGGCACACGGGATAGATGAGAAGGTGTTAGGGTGGATAAGGTCATGTCTAAGC
>NC_087154.1:26537026-26542026 GCF_035594125.1 Scylla paramamosain
AGAGAGAGAGAGAGAGAGAGATTAAACGAGACTGAATAACAACGATTAACTGTTCGCATGTGCAATTACGAGTTGGGCAATTATGTAACTACTGATGAGCACAACCCTCTCCCCATATCCCCCAGCAAGCTCCCGGCATAACGACAACTCAATGGTGGCAGCTGTGGGATACACAATAGACATAACACATACATGGGCTTCACAATAGCACGGAACCAGATCAAACTAGCAGTAAAGTCAGTCTACTGCTCGTAAATCAGACACATCACGGTGTAATTAATTGACTAACCCTAAAGATATAATGGAAAGTACAGAAAGACACTGGGACTGGTGGAATGATGCACAAAAATAGTCTACTACGTAAGCCTATAAGGAAAGTTCATGATACTGAGCCCTGTAAAGTGTTTGCAGCTTAACTTCTTTATCTGTACACACCGAAAAGTAAAGACGCAAACGATGAGACACTGGGATTGGTGGAATGATGGATTAAAACAGCCTATGTGAGTCTAAAAAGGAAAGGTTAAGATACTGATGCTATAAACTGATTCACAACTGGATTTTTCTTTATTAACTCGCGTCGTACAGTAAACGTAAAGGATAAGGTTGGTAGGATATTGCTTCAGAACTTATGACTGTCTGTACGGGGAAAGTTAGCATATACTCAACGACATGACTAGCTCAATAGCTGAACTATGTCGGGTCAATATGCGCAAGATAAAATACAAACATGAAGTTGCCGATGAAATTCCTACAGAGAAAAACTTAAATACCGACATTTTCCCCATTAATAGACTCGAAGCTTTACCCTGCGAACGCTTATCTATTCTACCGTGAGGAGCAAAAACATTCTGGTACTACACAACCATAAATTCAAGAAATATCCGGTAAAACTCACCCCATCACGCTGTTTGGAGTACTGGCGCCTGTAACTCTGGGAACGATGCATTTCTCACGTTGACCTGAGGGAAAGCAGAGCAACATTAGTGAGTACAGATACAAAATATGTGTCAACTGCACTAATTGCAATAACAATGAGTGTTTGACATGAAGTAATGTTTCTTATCCTTTTCTTAGCTCAGCACCTCCTATAATTAAGTATAAGGAATTCAGTAGCCTTTGATGGTATGCTTAAGATTCTCAAAACCTCTACAATTTGCTTACAAAGACCATAATCGTTATAAAGTTTTTTTTTTTCTTCTTATAAAATATAACTTCAACGGCGGTAATGAGGGCAACACCGGTCAGCTAAATTGGCAATATGGCAATACATGAGGAGTAATTCTTCTCTAAGCGATGCCTTAAAACGTAGCTTAAGTTTTGTAATACCGCAATATATTTAGTTAAATGTATGTACAATATATTTTGACTCCTCACCTGCATTTTTAGCATTACCTGTTCTCTCTCTCACCTGGTCACTTCCTGCATCGCTGAGACTGTCTATTCACCTTGTTTGCTGAATCACTGCGCCACCTTCGTTCATTCTCCTTCCTGAAAGTTCTTGACAGTGACTTGTAATGAAACTGTTACCTCAGAGAAAAAGATTTATATGCCAGGTTATACGCTTTCCCTAAGCTGTGTTATCTTCAGGTCACTCTCAGATTTTCCGTAATCAGAAAATACAGAAACAAATAAATTTTTCCTATTTTCTTTAAAGGGAGTATTCGCTATGACTCGACACGATACACATCAGCTGGCCATTCTGAGCTGCTCCTTCCATGTCCGTGCAGATCACAGAAAGCATTCCAACAACTTTCTACGTGCATTATCCTTCTTCTGGAGACTGATTACGGATAACATAGATATCAAATAAATCAGTATACAATTCAGCATATTCATTCATTCACAGAGATTGCCACCCCGGTTTATCACAGATCCTCAACATACTCGTACATGAATCTTCCACTGTAATAATTATGTTTGTTTCGCCAGGGAAGAGGTGTGGGTGCTGTGCGTCGCCGTGGTGTGTCGCACATGCCTGTCTCTAGCTGTAGAAGCCCCAGTACCCCCACCAAGCCTGCCACAGCATCAGGGACCCCGAGCCGCCCCGGAACCCTACTCCCTGGCGTGGGTGCGGAAGGGGCGGTCAGCATCAGCGCCCCTGCAGTTCAGTGAGGAAGGAGACGAGGGTTCGAACATCTTGAACCACGTCACCAACTACGGCATGAACCAGACCATCTACCTAACCAGCATCATGGAGCCCAAGCTGTTCAGAGAGGGTGGGTCACGCCGCCTTGCCACACTCCCCTTGTCGCCTCCGCCCTGTGCACCTCACAACTTCTACTCTCCCCTACATATCCCGAGTCACTTACGGAGTTTATGCTAATCATCTCCCTCCCTTCACCATTCGAGTTCCCATCATCATCCTCGTCTACTAAGTTGTCTTCGGTAAACTAATTAGCTTAAGTAACTTTGAAGATTGACCATGATTAGGATTGACTCTCAGCCTGTGTGTGTGTGTGTGTGTGTGTGTGTTATGTATTGAAGTATCCACAAAACATTCAATTCAGTAACTAATAAGAGGGTGTTGGTGGTTTGCAGGATATACATTGCGGCGAGGTCATCCAGGAGTGTTTCTCGCCGCCTTTAACAAGCAGAAGCAGAAAAGCAAAGACCTGGCCAGCTTCGGTTATGCGTCCCTCAAGGCTTCTGAGCTTCTTTCCAACCAGTAAGAGACCGGCAGACAGAAACATATATACATGCATACGTACATACATACATACATACATACATACATACATATATACATACAGTCGAGCATACACAGAGCAGAAAAACACTCATAAATCGATTTCTTCACAATAATATTACAGTCATATAAAGTGGAAGATTTAGAAGAAAAGCAAGCAGACAGACAAAAAGAAAGAAAGAAAGAAAGAAAGAAAGAAAGAAAGAAAAGATGGAAGAAAGAAAAAGGAAAAATGTATCAAATAGTTACAATAGCAAACCTCAGTCATTGAACTATTTACTAGGCAACAAAACCACATGAGTTCCTCTTCCTACCCACTCAAAAAAAAAAAAAAAAAAAAAAAGACAAAGAAAAAAGATTAGAAAGAGCAAAAAACAAACACCAACAAGCCACACAAAATCATCACACGGTAGATAGTGGACGGCAATTCATCCCATTCTTTTCAACCATTCCCTCTGTACAGATTCCTCCTGACGCGGCAGCAGGCTCTGTTCGGGCTGGAACAAGTGTCACTGCGGAACACTGCGCTGTACGAGAACTGCCCGGTGAAGGAGGACGCGCTTACTAACGAATCCTGCCCTGTGTACTCCCTACTGTTCCGGACAATGGACGGCACCTGCAACAACCCAGACAACCCGGAGTGGGGCGCCGCCTTCAGGCCCTTCGCTCGCTTCCTGCCGCCAGACTACAGGTGCGTGACTCAGTGCTGCGATGGGAGAGATAGCGCTCCTTCCGGTGCCGCATGACCTCTCTGTTGCGGTGCTATAAATCAATCTTTTCCTTGAACCCTCCACGCACTATCTCCACCTCACGACCTGCTCCTGTTTCTCCTTCACGCCCTGTACCATTTCCTTCACGCCGTACTTCAGTCCCCACCCATACGCCGCCCTCAATGGGTCTTCATGTCTCCTCAACCATAATAACCCCATCGTAATGTATTAATCAATGTATCAGTCGCTGCACAATGCTTTCTACCTTCTCTCACCTCTGTTCCGTCCATCTCCCTAATGCAAGAAATAACTAACATTCTCGATCTTTTATTTCCTTTACTGGTGAACTCTGGAACTCCCTGCGTGCTTCAGTATTTCCTCCTGCGTGACGTAAGCTCTTTCAAGAGTAAGGTTTCAAGACGTTTCACAGTGTAATTTTGGATTAGATTTTGGACATTATTTTTTATAAGGGACTAACACATTCACTTTTTTCTTCTGTTAGTTTTGTTGTCCTTGGTTAATCCCTCTAACAAAAACAAGAGGGATGCTTCAAGACACTTTAAAATGTAATCTTAATTTGCTTTGGGACTTTTTTTTTTTTTTTTTCTATAGGGAGTAGGATCTTAAATTAACTTTTTTTTTTTTTTGGACAATTTTGTTGCCCTTAGCCTCTTACATGCAAAAAACTAACTCTTCAACTACTGCCTTTCCCTTCCTCGCAGTGATGGCATCGAGGCGCTGCGACAAAGTGTGCACGGCGGAACTTTACCTAACGCACGACTCATCAGTGACACCGTGCACCGGCCGCTCAACAGGCCCTCCTACCACATTACTATGATGGTGATGCAGTGGGGGCAGTTTCTCGACCATGATCTGACGGGTGAGTGTACATGTGCGTGTGAGTGTGCGTGCTTGTGTATCGCTAGGTTAAGAAAACTGTAAACTACTCAATTTAAACGTGATGGGATGAGATAAGTCGTAAACGCATCGTAAATGTTGTCGTTTTCCTTTCCTTCTTCTTTTTCGCCAATATCATGTGATTTTAGAGTTACTGAAAGTAGATGATTGTTCCAAATTGTATGTTATGGTCTGCGGTATCCTCTGTATCTTTGTGTGTGTGTGTGTGTGTGTGCGTGTGCGTGTGTGTGTGCGTGTGTGTGTGTGTGTGTGTGTGTGTGTGTGTGTGTGTGTTTACCACGATTCATTATAATTCACGTCAGTCAAAAATTGCTAGCTGACTATTGCTTCCAAGTTTCATTATCTATTGTACAATTACTCTACAACTATTATTATTATTATTATTATTTTTATCACCATCATTATTACTATTATTCCTCCATTAGAATCTTACAAAATTCTAACCTACCCCGTGAACAGAGTAGCCTCCATAGCAAGTCAGTAAGCGGTCTCTGTAGAACAAATATAGCACAAAGCCGTGTGTTTTTCTTAGTTCTGGAAAGAGATTCCCTTCGTTATATCACACAAGCTGCAAGTAGGGTCGTCATTAAAGTGTTTTTTTCCACAACTTAACGAATGATTTCAAACGATATTTCCACACGTAATGATGAAACTTTTCTAACCAGTCAATTGTAAAACGAAAACAA
>NC_087154.1:26549526-26567026 GCF_035594125.1 Scylla paramamosain
TCTCCTCCAATACTGTTTCCTCTCTCGCGGCAAGTCTCTTTTTCTGCCGGCGTAGGTCTGTGGGTCGTTGTTTGGCTGGATAATCTGAAGCCAAACACTGACAGAAAGGAAGCTCCGGCTCAATAAGTCTGAATTCAACAAAATCATAAAGAAATACCAAAAGTTACTTTGCTCATCCACACCCACGTGAAAAGTGACAAATAGATACGCGTTTTCTGTTTCTCATTTGTCGCTACTTTAATTCAAACTTCGAATTTTTTAGCTAGTTTACATTTTTATATAAATCCCGCGAGGCATAAACTAAGTATTCACAAAACTTGAGAACATAAGAAGGCAACAATAGGCCGGCCTGCCCACACAAAGCGGTTCCTGTAAATCCGTGTAGTTCTCGGGAGGAAAGTAGTGTTCCCTTCCCCTGTAGCTTTTCAAAACTCCGCCGAGAGGGTCGCCATGAAAACATCAACAAGGGATAAAGACTGCGGACCTTTTGATAACGATGCAACTCAAAAGATTAATGATTCATGTTGTACCACAGGAGACAAAGGGCAAGAGGCAAAGGCAGAAAGGTGGGATGGGAGAGGCGGGGAGTCAAGAGGCAGGCTGTTAGTGATGACCTGCACTAATTATCACTCCAAGACGAACGGAGCTCTTTGAGAAGGATTTTCAAGACGCGTCGATCCCTCTCCGGCAAAAGAACATCTCTCCTCCATTACGTCTCGAGAAAGCACTTCATAACACGCTGGTGAATGTGCTCTTACCGAGTCGCCTTTCATCCGTGGAGAGCCCCGTCGCCAACACCTTATCCGCTCTCCCCGTGCCCTCGGCTCTGTACCAACACCGACTGATGGCCGCCCAGATCACGCTGTAATATCGATGTTAATTCCGACTGGCATCGTTTCTTCTTTAACAATCGCTTTTGAAGTTTATATCACGCCTCAGGTCACAAGAAGACACCATGACTTTATATGGAGGAAAATATTGTTCTGTCTCGTGGCAGGAAACAAGAGCGTGTTTTGTATAAATGGGACGCTCCATCAAAGAGATGGAGACGAGATGACGCATCCATCATCCACTCAGGCGGCGGGGCTTTGAAATAGTCAGCCATGAAAATAAGACGAGTGGTTTATCCCGGTTTGCTAGTAAATCACTCTTCCTTGCGCTCCTTCTCGATAAAGACTATGCATCCTTTTTATTATATTCGCACGATATTAAGCCTTGGAAAAAAAAAAGGATGGCTAGATTTCATTTGTCAGTCATTTACTCTGCCAGATTCCGAAACACTTCCGGTTGCACCTCGATTACTTTCAAAAGCCTCTACATCGTTGAAGTTATACGGGATTTTATTTATTTATTTATTTATTTATTTATTTTATTTTTTTACGGTTTTAGTGATAGATTAACAAAATTTCTACATTATTAACAGGGTAAACACTCTTGATAATCCGGCTAATTATCTATGCCCATTAAATATAGTCGTGATGAGGGAGCAAAGCGTTTCAACATAAGGGTATATAATGCACACATGATTGGTTTTAAATGCTTCCAGAAACTGAGTAATATTTCTTTCTCATCCTTCTCTTCTTCCTCCATTAGCCATTAAACTCCACGAGGAACTGATGAACCCCTCCAATATCCACAACTTCGGCAGCGTGGATCGCCTCATCCTCGGTCTCGCCTTTGAAATGTCACAGGGACGAGACGTGTACATGACCAACGAGCTCACGAGGCACCTCTTCCAGACACCAGGTCAGTCCATCCCCGGAGAACTCAACTTATGCATTGTAGTTTGTAGCATGTAACAATTCACAGCACTAAAAGCAATGCATGGAAACTTTATAAGCATCGATAGAAAACAAGAGGATAAAAGAGAATAGACTTTACAATTTCTAGCCTGTACAATGTTTGGAGGTGGCTGTAGAACAAGCCACCTCCAAACTAATTAATTAAGGAAAGATGTGTCAAATAGCAGTGAAACGGTTAACATATGAAAATAGCAGTAATTACAGGAAGCCATCAGTCATACACGCTCACGATAGTCTTCTCTTATCATTTGGTAGTGCCATTAGCGGCGGTTATTTCCTATGTACTGTAGTTTGTAGTTTTGACATAAGAAAATAAGGGAAGCTGCAAGAAATTATCAGTCCTACACGTACCAATCCCTGTATTAAACATACCAACTTATTTCCAGCTATCATCCCCATCCATAAATCTGTCTAATCTTCTTTTATATCTCTTCACTGACTCGGCTATAACAACGTGATTAGTAGACAGATACTTCGATAATACTGAAGAGGCGGAAAATGTTGAAGAATTACACCCCAAAGATATCAGTCAGGCCAGTAAACATGGGCAGCAGATAGCGCTGCACAAGAAGCGACAACAGATCAAACACGTATCCTACTCTGCGTCGCTACAGACAAGAATGTAGGAAAAGCCCCAGAAAAGGATAATGGGAGATTATCGGCAGGGGTATTGAAAGACGCAGAAGGGAGGTTCATAACAGATTACTACGTATGTTACTATTTGAAGGTCTCCTTCAATAAGAGTGTTCCCTGAATCGTGATGTAGTGTGTATATATAAAGTTCTTTTGTACTATATATATATATATATATATATATATATATATATATATATATATATATATATATATATATATATATATATATATATATATATATATATATATATATATATATATATATATATATAAAGTTGTTTTGTACTCTACCTTCATCCTGTTCAGGGAACACTCTTATTGAAGGAGACCTTCAAATAGTAACATACGTAGTAATCTGTTATGAACCTCCCTTCTGCGTCTTTCAATACCCCTGCCGATAATCTCCCATTATCCTTTTCTGGGGCTTTTCCTACATTCTTGTCTGTAGCGACGCAGAGTAGGATACGTGTTTGATCTGTTGTCGCTTCTTGTGCAGCGCTATCTGCTGCCCATGTTTACTGGCCTGACTGATATCTTTGGGGTGTAATTCTTCAACATTTTCCGCCTCTTCAGTAATATCGAAGCATCTGTCTTTCCGTTTGGTTCAAATATGTTTACGTAGGTTTTGAAAATTGTTTTATTGATGTGATATTCATATTTACTTGGTTTACTCAATTATTCATTCACTTATCGTATATATATATATATATATATATATATATATATATATATATATATATATATATATATATATATATATATATATATATATATATATATATATATATATATATATATATATATATATATATTTTGTGTGTGTGTGTGTGTGTGTGTGTGTGTGTGTGTGTGTGTGTGTGTGTGTGTGTTCCTGCGTCCGTCTTTTGTTAATAAGTTTGATCTAGTCGTGAATTCTCATTTTCTTTCTCTTTCACGTTACACTGATATCTTTTCTACTCTAGTGTGATAAATTTTGATGTGGATCTATTATCTTTCATTCGTTTCTCGTTTATTATTATTATTATTATTATTATTATTATTATTATTATTATTATTATTATTATTATTATTATTTCATGTCTTCATTGGTCTGCCTCTTATCGATATGTGTGATGTAGTGAAATCTCAGTTTGGTTTCCTTCAGGTTATACAGACATTTTTTCTGCTTCTCTAGTGAGACAAATCGTGATAAGGACCTATTATCTCTGCCAGGATCTGTATTCCATTAATAACTGCGGCTTCCTTAGTGAAATCATGGTGCTCAACTGTTCCACATAAACACACAAATACATACACGAGCAAATACACACACACACACACACACACACACACACACACACACACACACACACACACACACACACACACACACACACACAGACCAGTACAGACGGATACACACATTACACAAGGAGCTAAACAGATACCCGGACACACACACACACACACACACACACACACACACACACACACACACACACACACACACACACTTTCAGCCTCCCACAAAAGATGAACAGTAACAAGAGAATAACTACGTGTGCACAAAACACATCACACGCCAGCAGCAAACGAGAATCAAACTCGCCGGGAAGAAAGTATCAATGTTGTTATCCAGGATTGGCTGACGGGGAGCGAGAGAACATAACGCTATCACGAAAACACGGCGGCTAGCGAAGTATCCAAAGGGAAGAGAAGGGAAGGGAACGGAAGAGAAGAGAGAGAGAGAGAGAGAGAGAGAGAGAGAGAGAGAGAGAGAGAGAGAGAGAGAGAGAGAGAGAGAGAGAGAGAGAGAGTTTCCGAGTGGTATATAATCCTTATCTCCTCAGCTCTCTGCCAACACAAGGGTTTGACAAGCAGTGCAAGTAGCAAATCCAGACTTTTGAGAACCTTGAGTGGAAGAGCGAGTAATCGAACCTCACTTCATATTCAGAAAACTACGAAATACCATAACAGTATTTCAAAACAATCTTAAAGAATATATATTGCTTAACGTTTTCTATGTACAGCGGGTTCTTCAGCATTTCGCCATGACGAGGGAGAAAAGATTAGTTGATTGGCTGATTGTCTGAAAGAATGACTGGTTGACTGGCTTCTCTTTAAGGCATCAAAGCAAGGGAGAAGGAAGTTGTTAGACGAATGAGAAAAAGATAAGGAGGAGGATAAGAGGGAAAGAAGCTAATAGTAGAGAGGGAAAGTTGGTAACCTGCAACGTACTCATAAACACCCTTTTTCCTCCCTCCATTCACCCTTCCCTACCACCCACAAAACCATCCCTTGTCAACCATCCCCATAAATCCCAGAGACACATCCGTCCATCCATAACACTCTCTTCCTCTCCTCCCAGGCCATCACAAAAGGAACAGACTCGACAAACACACCCATCCTTTCAACCTTCCCTAAGACGTAACACTCTCCTTCTCCCAGGCCATCACTAACCGATAGACTCGACAAACACATCCATTCAACCAACCTTGCCTAAGACATAACACTCTCCTCCTCCTAGGCCATCACAAAGGAAGAGACTTGACAAACACACCCATTCACTCAACACTCTCTTCCTCTCCTCCCAGGCCACCACTACGGCATGGACCTTGCGTCACTCAACATACAGCGCGGCAGGGACCACGGGCTGCCCTCCTACAACATCTGGCGGGAGCAATGCGGCCTCCACAGGTTCACTAACTGGGGCGAGCTGCTGCAGGTGATGGATGACGACACGGTGGGCAGACTAGCTGCCGTGTACAGGTGAGCGAGGCAAGGTGGAGGAGGAAAAGTTAGCTGATTGTTGGATTCAGTCCCTTATTGTTGAGTGTTTTGGTCTGTCATAAGGGGTATTTTTAAAAGGCTAGTGTCATAAGGGGGGTTTTTAAAAGGCCAGTCTGTCATAAAGGGAATTTTTGTCATTTTTTTTTAAGCCAATCTGTCATATGGGGTAATTTTAAAAGGCTAGTTTGTCATAAGGGGTATTTTTAAAAAGCCAGTCTGTCATAAGGGGTAATTTAAAAGGCTAGTCTGTCATAAGGAGTATTTTTAAAAGGCTAGTCTGCCATAATGGGTATTTTAAAAGGCTAGTCTGTCATAAGGAGTATTTTCAAAAGGCCAGTCTGTCATAAGGGTATTTTAAAAGGCTAGTCTGTCATAAGGTGTGTTTTTAAAAGGCTAGTCTATAATAAGATGTGTTTTTAAAAAGCCAGTCTGTCATAAGGGGTATTTTCAAAAGGCGTAGCAAGGTAAAAGGATGAAAAGTTACTTGATTGTTAGATTTAGTACAGCATTATGATGTTTTGGTCTGGTAAGGAATATTTCTAAAGACTACAGAGATGATTATAAGGGTCAGCATGGCAAGGTGAAACAGGGTGACGAGGTGAAGTTAATTAAATGTTCGATTTGATCATGAATTCGTAAATGTTTTGGCGTTACAAGAACTGTTTTTTCAAAGGTGATTATATCGGGAGACAGCGTAGCAAAAGTAAAAGGGTGAAGAGGAAATGTTAGTTGATTAATTGTTTAACTTCGTATTCTTAAATGTTTTGGTCTCACAAAGGTCGTTGTGGTGACGGTGCGTACATAAGGATCATAAAGGAAATGAAGGAGGGATGTGGTAAAAATGGTTATTACTGGACTGGGTGTGTTAATTATTCACTAACTAATACTGAGCTGACTACTACTACTGCTGCTACTACTACTACTACTACTACTACTACAACTACTACTACTACTACTACTACTACTACTACTACTACTACTGCTGCTGCTGCTACTACTACTACTTCTACTACTACTACTACTACTACTACTACTACTACTACTACTACTACTACTACTACTACTACTACTACTACTACTTCTACTACTACTACTAGTACTATTACTACTACTACTACTACTACTACTACCACTATTACCTAAGAAGACATGTCTTGCTAATTCCTACAAATAATAAGGGAAGAAACCGAAGAAACAACAACAACAACAACAACAACACCAGCATTACCACCACCAATAGCAATGATAACACTTCTCCAAAACTACAAAAAAAAAAAAAAGAAAAGAAAAACATTGACAATTGTAACTTATCCAAAAGTGACCTATCCTGACCTCCCTTGACCCCCAGACATGTGGATGACATTGACCTTTTCCCCGGCGGCCTCGCGGAGAAGCCTGTCATCCGTGGCCTCGTGGGACCCACCTTCGCCTGCATCCTGGGACAGCAATTCCTCAACTTAAGACGAGGTGAATTAGTCTCCAATTACCTTTTCGGTCATGGTCTTGGCCTCTGCCTCTAGTCTTGATCTTTGTCTTGGTCTCTCTCTTTCTCTCTCTCTCTCTCTCTCTCTCTCTCTCTCTCTCTCTCTCTCTCTCTCTCTCTCTCTCTCTCTCTCTCTCTCTCTCTCTCTTCCTTCCTCTGGTGAGCTTTCATTCCTCCTCCTCTTCCTCCTCTTTCTCTTCATTCTTCTTCTCTTCCTCCTTCTCTTCCTTGTGTCCATACTAAATCTGTTTTTCCATACTACTCGTACAGGAAACCTAATTGCTCAATTTCAAAACTGTTGCCTCCCAATAACGCGAAAAATTTCTCTCTCTGTCTGTCTCGCTCTTGATAAACATCACAATCACCAAATTACGAGGTCTACTAACTTGCTCCTCCGGGAAACGATACGAGAAAGACAAACAGGTTATGTATGAACTGGCACGAAATTTACGATCTATACCACTCTGTCACTTTGTAGACCACCTAAAGCGCTTCCCAAGTTAGTAAATGTCCGAGTCAATGAAAAGATGAAGTGGTTTTGTTTTAGCGAATAAACAAAGAAGGCTGAGGTTAGAAGAACTTTATTTGGTTCAGTTACAGCTTCAGTGCAAGAGTCTCTGGATCATGATCTTGTATGGTGAATATAGTAATGTGAGCAAGTAAATATGGGTAATTACGAAGTCTGGAACCTCCTTTTAGTTTAGAAATGTCCTATACAGTGGGTTGGCAAATCAGGTGGTTCGATAACAGCTTCAGTGCAACAGTCCTTGCGTTATTATGATGTTGTATGATGAGTTTAACATTACTCCGATGGTTCCTACAACGTGGTGATGATTTCTTTTTTTTTTTTTTTTATGTAGGAGGGACACTGGCCAAGGGCAACAAAAATCTAATAAAAAAAAAATGCCCACTGAAATGCCAGTCCCATAAAAGGGTCAAAGCAGTGGTCAAAAATTGATGAATAAGTGTCTTGAAACCTCCCTCTTGAAGGAATTCAAGTCATAGGAAGGTGGAAATACAGAAGCAGGCAGGGAGTTCCAGAGTTTACCAGAGAAAGGGATGAATAATTGAGAATACTGATTAACTCTTGCGTTAGAGAGGTGGACAGAATAGGGGTGAGAGAAAGAAGAAAGTCTTGATGAGGCGATGTTCAAAATTCCTTGCTGTGATGGTCTGACGCGTGTAAATTTCTCACTGGTATAGTCGTTCTAACTCTCAGAGCACTGTAATAATGGTTTGCATGGACATACAGAAGAAAGAAAGAACAGGATTTTGATTTGTTCCATTCTTTTTCTATACTACAGAAGTGCATAACCTTTTCACTGCCTATGACACAAGGATCTTTACTCACAAACTAGTCTGATCACCCTTCCTTTCGTCTAATGGTCACTTCTGAACATTATAAGGATTACATATTAAAAAAACTATCATTCTAATCCATTTTCTTTCTTGTAAGTGGTTGGAAAGTTGTGCTTTTAATGTTGTGAATTGTTGCATACCGTAGTGAAAAGGTCAATTAAGAGACTGTAATCCAACACCGTCCGAAAAGTAAGTGATTAAGGAAAAAAAAATTGTCCACAAGTAAAAAGTGTTCATTTGCTTTTTTCTGTTTCAGGTGATCGCTTCTGGTTCGAGAACGGAGGTTTCGCGTCCTCCTTCACACCCCAGCAGCTGCGGGAGATACGCAAGGTGACGCTGGCAAGGGTTCTGTGCGACAATCTGGATGACGTGGACGAGCTGCAGCCCAACGTGTTCCGCCCCGTGACAGAGAACGGCAGGTGGGGCACTCAGTATTCTTCCCATGCACCATTTTTTTTTTTTTTTTTGAGAAGGGCAACAAAAATGTATATAAAAAAAGGTCCCTGAAGGTGCCAGTCCCAACAGAGTACAGTAAACTAAAGCTGTTCCCTTTCTGGCGAGCTCAGTGTGCTTAGGACTCTTTGCATTTATTGAAGACTTTTACTCAGTTTTTAATTTTTTTTTTTTTCGGGAATGGTAAACTAGCAGGCTTTCTCCTCGATCCTCTGCCTTGTGTGTGTGTGTGTGTGTGTGTGTGTGTGTGTGTGTGTGTGTGTGTGTGTGTGTGTGTGTGTGTGCCTTCACGAAAAATTCATCATTGATATATTTTGTTAGTTTTTTTTTTTTTTCAGGAAATTTCCCCTGTAACTTGTCTATATTTTGCTCACTGTTTACAATGACAACGATTTTTTTTTGACGACTTTACAAATCAGGACAAAATTCCATTCACTCAGCTACATAAGAACATAATAACATAAGAAATAAGGGAAGCTGCAAGAAGCCATGAGGCCTACACGTAACAGTCCTTGTATGAATCATACCTACTTATTTCCACCTATCATCCCCATCCATAAATCTGTCTAATCTTCTCTTAATTTAAAGCTCCTTAATGGCTTAGCACTAATAACTTGATTACTAAGTCCGTTCCATTGATCTACCTCTTTATTTGAGAACCAATTTCTTCCTATCTCTTTTTTTAAACCTAAATTTTTTCAAGCTTGAATCCGTTATTTTTTGTTCTATCCTGGTTACTGATCCTATGAATTTTGCTTACGTCACCCTTGTTATAACCCTTATACCACTTAAAGTCTTCTATCAGGTCCCCTCTTAACCTACGTCTTTCTAAAGGATGGAAACTTAACAGCTTCAAGCCCTCTTCGTAAGGAATACTCTTCATCCCCTGTATCCTTTTAGTCACCCCCGTTTGTAATGATTCTAAAAGACCTATATCCTTCTTGTAATATGGGGACCAGAACTGCACAGCGTGGTTTAGATGAGATCTGACCAGCGCCAAATATAACTAATATTACTTAGGGGCTTCTACTTCTAACACTCCTAAAAATTAATCCTAATACCCTATTTGCACGCAAGAATACAAAAGCAGTAACAGAAAACCAATAGACCAATATGTACCAGTCCCTTTATGAAACAATAAAACAATAAATATATATATATATATATATATATATATATATATATATATATATATATATATATATATATATATATATATATATATATATATATATATATATATATATATATATATATATATATATATATATATATATATATATATATATATATATATATATATATATATATATATATATATATATATATATATATATATATATATATATATATATATATATATATATATATATATATATATATATATATATATATATATATATATATATATATATATATATATATATATATATATATATATATATATATATATATATATATATATATATATATATATATATATATATATATATATATATATATATATATATATATATATATATATATATATATATATATATATATATATATATATATATATATATATATATATATATATATATATATATATATATATATATATATATATATATATATATATATATATATATATATATATATATATATATATATATATATATATATATATATATATATATACGAGTATATATATATATATACACACACACACAACGCATAAGTTTAAGAAAAGTTTCTCCACACAGTTTCTTGATATTTATACGCATTCGAAGAAGCTTCCATTACGTACCATCAACTGTAACACAGAAAAAAGTTATACATTTTCCCGGTAAAGAGAAAAGTCCATTATGTCCTGATGGAGGAGTGTAGGTAAAAGGTGACGCTCCTGACGCTCCTGCAGGAACACCAAGGCTTCGTGCTACGAGGAGGGCATCGCTTACATGGACATCAGGGCGTGGCGTGACCCGGGCCCTGTCTTTTACTCTGCCGCCGCCAACGCTTCCGAGGTCCCCGCGTTCCAGACTGACAGGTATGTGTGTGTGTGTGTGTGTGTGTGTGTGTGTGTGTGTGTGTGTGTGTGTGTGTGTGTGTGTGTGTGTGTGTGTGTGTGTGTGTGTGTGTGTGTGTGTGTGTGTGCTTTAAAAATTATTAGATGTTTGTCTTCTACGACATTTTCTTTTCTTTATCATTAATTTTGTTTCGAAAAATTTTGATTTTTTCTGCACTCGTTTGGATTTTATGTTCATAATTTTGTTCATAAAGTATTACTATCACTACTATTGCTACTAATACTATTACTACTTCTACTACCACTACTACTACTACTGTTACCACTATTACTGCTACTACTACTACTATTATACTACTACTATCACCATCACTACTACTACTACTACTACTACTACTACTACCACCACCACCACTACTACTACTACTACTACTACTACTACTACTGTGTGTGTGTGTGTGTGCGTGTGTGTGTGTGTGTGTGTGTGTGTGTTACCCATCCTTCACCATTACCCCGCCCTCAACCTGCGTCTTCCATTTCAAAGCGACACCTACAATTACCCTGAGGAGCCCAGCGAGGAGGAGTTGTCCGGCTTGTCCGAGGAGGAGCTTTTCTTCCTGGAGGACGAGGCACACTTCGCCGCGCTCAACGAGTCACAACTGCAGGAACTTTACTCCCACGAGCTGCCGAGACCCTTCGAGGAGCTGGACGACAAGACGGGGAAAGAGGGCGAGACACCACAGGAATACACAGACTGGCACCCGAGTCTGGCTAAACTCACGCAGCACAACTTCCACAACGTGATTCAACACGCGTATTCCGACACGCTCTTCTACGGCCGCAGCAAGAGGCAGAGAAGAGAGGGGTAAAGCAACGCCCCACCAGTGCCACAACCGCACACTGTACAAAACTAATGAGCTGCTGGTCACGCCAGGGTAAGAATATAAGAACACAAGAAAAAAAAGGGTAGTTGCAAGGAGCCATCAGACCTACGCGTGGCAGTCCTTGTGTGAGGTAATACGTGATGTAGTGAGTGTGTAGGATAGTCTGCTTCGTGAATCTCCCGATATCAAGCTGAAGGAAACATGCAGATGGAGACAGAAAGATATAAAATAACGTTGCTTTCTTCAATAACAGCTTATGGTTCTAAGTGGAAACTGCATAAAATCTGTTCTCATATTCATCACTGCAAAGGCAACAATATAACACTGCCCACACATCGAGGCCCAGGCGTACGTAGAGGAAAATATTAAATATTACCACAAAAATAATCTGAAGGAACAATGCCAAGGAAAAAGATTATTACATACACGACAAACTGTATGATGGAGTACAAGGACCGAAAAAAAAGGGAAAAAAAAAGATAAACCGAGGGAACAGTGCCATGGAAAAAGATGATCAAGTACACAACAAACTGGACTGAATACAAGACGCGAAGAAAAGAAAAAGGAAAATAACAAGTAAATAACATGACTAATCCATCATCACGCGAAAAAAAAAAGGCCAATCTTGTGGTATTTCGGACAATAACACAGCGCCATGACCTCAGAGTTGTGCAGCATCAAACCCATCAACCTACTCCACACAACACTTGGCTTAGCATTGCATTCGGAAGGGAAACTCCTCGGCGTGACTCTCCTACCTTCCCTCGTCCTCTGTACAGTCCCTCGCCTCTGATCCCCTCGCTTCTCCAACACTCCCCTGTTACTTCTCCCCAACCCACCTTACTGTTAAATATTTACATAGGTGGCCTGATAGTGACCCATCTTGACGGTGTTGCGTGCCCATGACAGCCTTTTTTTTTTTTTTTGTTGCGTTTTTATTTTTTTCATGTTTCTTTTTATAAATAGGGTAAAAAAAAACTTTCAAACTCTACGCTATTTATATTTTTAGCTCACTCGAATGACTTAGCGCGATACTTCCTATTTATGTACGAGTTACTGACTGCACTTTGTTAAATAAATTATGTTTATGTTTACGTGTTTTCATGTACAGATTTAGTAGGAAAAACTCTGAGGTAATACATGAAAATTAAAGATTTCCATGAATGGTATTCCGTGAGGTGGAAGATTGTGGCTGTCTGAAAAACTGAGAGAGAGAGAGAGAGAGAGAGAGAGAGAGAGAGAGAGAGAGAGAGAGAGAGAGAGAGAGAGAGAGAGAGAGGGGGAGGGGAGGGAGGAAGCGAGGAAGGTGTATGTGTGTGTGTGTGTGTGTGTGTGTGTGTGTGTGTGTGTGTGTGTGTGTGTGTGTGTGTGTGTGTGTGTGTGTGTGTGTGTGTGTGTGTGTGTGTGTGTGTGTGTGTGTGTGTGTGTGTGTGTGTGTTCCACAAGTATAATCTGTGTTTTGCCTCTGATAAAATCAATCTTCTCTGTTTATATTTATTATTATATTCTCCTCGACATCTATTGTGTAAAAGAACTTATATTCCGATTACTGATGATAAAGTTACAATTTATCTTTGAAAACGTGTTAATAAAAAAACGAAAGTGGAAAAAGAAAAGAAAACAATAATTCAAATAACAACAGATTTTTTTCGCTGTCGTTACATTTATTTACTTATTTATTTATTTTGTAAAGTTGCCATTATCACTGATGTCGAGGTCTTCAAGCATTAATCCCTCTTCAATTAACGTTCACAACACAACCACAGGCGTATTGTTTACAATTCACTTTGTGTTAACAGAATTCGTACTCAGTCTTTATCCTCTGGCAGTGAGAAAATAATTACTGTAACATTTTCACACTGCACAGAAAAGCGACGTTACTTCCTAGCTTCAAATACTTTTATGTAACTACTATTCCTCTCGGTGCTCCTTTCGGAAGATTAGCCAGTAGGCAATGAGAAACACGGAAGGCAGGCTGTTCTTGAGCGCAAAGAACACGTTGGAAGAATGAAAGTCTTCTAGTAAAGGTAGAGGAAGCATTGGATGAGGAAGAAAATTAAGATAAAAACTAAGGGTGGAGGAACATTGGATAAGGAAAAGAAAGATGATAGAAACTAAAAATGAAAGGTACACGGAGGAGCAAAATAATGAAGATAGTGGTTGGGCAGAAAATTGTGAGAAGTTTAATGAAAGAAGAATGAAAGTTAAGGTGGGGATCAAAAGGATGAGGAAAAGAATGAAGATGGAATTAACGATGGAGGGAACGTGGAGGGGCAAAATAATGAAGACGGTGAGTAAAAGAAAAAGCTGAGAAAACAGTTGATAGTGGTTAAGGGGGAGATAAGAACGGATGGGAAAAGAATGATAACAGAAATTAACTAAACGTAACGAGAACGTGCAAAAGAAAAAGAATAAAAATAATGGTTAAGATGGAGAGATGATGGAAAAGAATTATAAAGAAGAAATTAAGACACTGGTAAAGATAAAGAGAACGAAGATAAAGGATACGATAAATATGATAACAAAGAAAAAAAAAAACAAATAGACAAAAAAAAATACACGGATGAGAAAAAAGTGAAGATAGTGATGAGAAGAAAGGAACATAAACGAGAAGGAATGGAAACATTGCACAGCAGCAGAACCACAAGACGGGAAGAGGAATATCTGGTTAACACATTCATGTCATAAAAAAAATATTGGTAGCATTGAATGAAAATGTGACTATCATATGTGGTTATCTTTATATTTGTTGGATAATCTGATGCTTGAGCAGGAAAGACATGAATTATTTTATTAGGAAAGAGAAAAGAGGAAACGTTGCGATAAACCTTGAGAAGAGGGCAAAGGATATGAAATCTAAGACGAACAGCCTTTATTTGATCCTCTTCTTAAGTGTCTTTTGGTTGAAACTTTTTCAACTCTAAGCGGAAGATGTGAGAGGGAAAGAGGAAACGCTGCGACTAACCATGGGAGGAAAACAAAGAACCCCAAATCACAGGATGAACAAGCTATACTTGATCCACTTCTAAAATGTCTCTTGGCTGAAGCTTCCTTTGACTCTAGAGGGCGATGTAGATCCCTCAGTTGTTTTATAGGTTTACTTACGTCTATCTTTTATTGCAATAGGAGTTGCTGGTTCTTACTATTTACCTTGATCTGATACATCTCCCTTCTCTCTCTCTCTCTCTCTCTCTCTCTCTCTCTCTCTCTCTCTCTCTCTCTCTCTCTCTCTCTCTCTCTCTCAACTTCAACGTCCATACATCTATGAAAACATCCACCTTCGTTAAAAATCATAAAAAAATCACAGCCTCATAAGACCAATTACGCTTATTTTATTTCCTAGAGCCTCCTTTCCTCTGACTCAGTACACACACTTCAGTGCCATCACGAACCCTCCTCCCCGTGACAGGCCCGCCAGCAGCCCCCCCCTCCCATAGCAGCAAAAAAGTGTGCCCAGCGAGCCCTGGTTGGGTAATCCTCGTCCAGTCAACACGTGACGTCACTATCGACCCGCTAACGATCCGCTATTGCCGGCGGGATGATATAAAATTATATAACCTAAGAGCAATTTGTGTGGCTGGAAATACTGACTCCATGATAAAATACGGAAGCCAACCTGACAGCCACTCCTCGTCCATCTGAGAGCGACTATAGGGCTTTGGAAGATGTGGAGGTCGAGGACACTTTCATCAGTCAGCCACCCAGTGCAGCAGGATGAAGTAACGTAAGTAGAACCAAATTAGCAATAAATATGTCAGAGCTAAGGAGACGTTGAAGCAGAGAGAAACACAAAGAAAGAACGAATAACAACAGACCTCATGGCTTTTACGATGCTGCTTCTAAGTAACGTAAGTATAACGAAACGAGAATTATATTATTGCGTAAGGTAAAGATACGTAGGAACACAATGGAACACAAAGAGGGAACAAACAATAGCAGACCCTTACCATGCTGCTTGTGATGCTACATTATCTAGTATAAAAAGGGATGTCGGTATTCTTACACATTTCAACGTGTAATCACCAACTTTTAACATATTTCAGCAGTTACTGGGGTTCTCAAGAGTTCATGATTCTAGAGACAGTTTTGCATCATCAATGGAAAAGGAAAACACTCATGAGAATCCATCGTCTAACCTCAACTAATCTTCAACACTTTTTGGTAGCAGTTATTAAGAGTTTTCAAGAGTGTTTTCATGATTCTAGAGACAATTTACCATGTGTTCTGCATCATCAATCGCAAAACCACTCATGAGAACCCAGCTAAACTCCTCTGTGATCTTTGAAAATAATCTTTATGAGAGAACAAGGGTCCAAGAATACAAGCCAAAGTAAAGGTGGAGTAGAGTAGAGGTGGAGTTGAAGGACACATAAGGTTTTCAAGGTGAGAGGGTAAAGAGTGACAGTGATAGGTGTGTGAAGGAAGCCTGTGGTTATTAATTGTTACAGGAGAAAAGAAAGTCATTTGAGAGGAAAAAATTACGGGACTGAAGACAAGCTAAAGAAGCCGTAGCTGATGTAGCAAATGATGGACGGTAATGATGATGATGATGATGATGATGATGATGATGATGATGATGATGATGATGGTGATGATGATGGTGATGATGATGATGATGATGATGATGGTGATGATGATAATGATGATGATGATAACAATGATAATAATAATAATAATAACAATAATAATAATAATAATAATAATAACAATAATAATAATAATAATAATAATAATAATAATAATAATAATAATAATAATAACAATAATAATAATAATAATAATAATAATAATAATAATGATAATGTGATAAACAATAATAATAATTTTAAAAACAACAATAACACCAACAACAACAACAACAACAACAACAACAACAACAACAACAACAACAACAACAACAACAACAAAAACAAAAACAACAACAACAACATACCAGCAAAAATTATAAGATTATTCAACAAAGAGATCAATTTCCTCCCAAGCGCGTATACACACACACACACACACACACACACACACACACACACACACACACACACACACACACACACACACACACACACACACACACACGAAAATGACACAATTATGCCCACATGTCAGATTTTATAGTGAATTTATGACTGCGTCGTGTGATGAACCCCCGCTGTTCCCCCAATACACTCGCACCCTCCTCTCCTCCCGCCTTTCCCTCGCAATCCTCACCCCTCGATTCCCCCCTGCCCTCTTCACCCCTGAGCTTCCCTTCCTCTCTTTCTTTCCTAACATTGTGCTCAATCTCAATGTCTGTGTATCTGTATCTCTGTTTCTATGTCATTCATTAATTTATTCTACTTGCCTGTCCGTCTGTCTGCCTGTGGCGTCAACTTCACCTATTGCAGAAGTCATTCATTTCTTTTTCAGTCTTTCCATTGACACAACTGTACTTTTTATGCATCTTGATTTTTACCTGAATTACTCTCAACTGCAAGCGACTTCGTTTCCCAAACAATAAAAAAGAAAAAGATAAAACAACAAAAAACAACTGCAATACCCAAACTTGCAACATCATAGAAATACTTGGAAATTTACCCCAAGGCATTCTCATTTCTGTTTCCCTTTCTGGAGCTCCGTCTCCTCTGATATTCTACAGGTACCATGAGGACAAGCCTCTCTCTTCCGGAGATGAAGGGACGGTTTTCTCTTTATGAATCCAACCGCTGCCACCAGTGCTACCAGTGTCATGGCTAATTTTGAAGCATCCTGGAAACAGATATTGTTCTCAAGGCTGATACATTTGGGACAAGAAACCGGAGTCGGTGACTGAATCCTTGATATCACGAGACGTACGCGTCCTACACGTTACGAACTAGACGAAGATGATCACTACGTCCTAAATAGTTTGCTTGGATTTCACTATTCCGTCACTACACAAAAAGACGAGAAAAAAATCTTATCAATGAATTATAAAAGAGTTTCTTTTATTAATATTTTTCTCCACTGCACGCCATCATTTTCCACTTTCCATTATCTTTAACCTCCTAATTAATATAATAATTTGTGAGTAAACGAAAAAATAGAAGAATAGTGAGCTTCTCAGCCTTTCACTAGAGATGAAGAGGCGGGA
>NC_087154.1:26572026-26594526 GCF_035594125.1 Scylla paramamosain
GACCACTAAAAGTTTGCTGGGACTGGATACGTCACGTCATGCAGAGAAGCTGGTAACGCAGAAGACGCTGCTATCACTCTAACTTTCAGTGTGACACGCCACCAGCACCACTGAACTCTAAGGTAAGTCAAGACGTAGATTAAGAACGCCGCAGTTTGCTTACGGAGGGAAAGACATGAGTGAATACAGCTTTCAATGACATCAGGGAGACAAGGAAGGGTGGGGAAGTGAGTACATAGCACAGACAGTGGGGAGAGAGAGAGAGAAGTCACAGCTGCGGGAACACCTGCCGGATACTGGCTCCCTCAGTTCGGTGATCCCATGTGGGGTTGTATCTCCGCTATTCGCTACGCGATCTAAGCCTCTAAGTATCCCCAGGGAGGACTCAATGTAGCACATGTCACTCTCCGTCCAAGGTTCCCGGGGCTCGGTGTGCGGGCATATCTGAGTGAATGACCCACGCGGGGAGAGGTGACAGGTGTTCACTCGCCCTAACTTTCTGGCTCAGCCGCTGACGCTACCCAAGCTTTCCCCATGTGTTAATTACGCGCTGGTCTGGTTTACGTGGAGTCCCTACTGTGGTGTTGATTCACAAGGTGTGTCGCTGGCTAGTAATGTTCTGGCACTAACTCTGGCAACGCCCACATTACAATGAATTCCCACAACTTTGATTACATATAATGTAATGAAAATGGAAATATTAGTATAGTTAAGTTACGTAATATATTACCTAAACATTCATTATCCTCCATGACACACACACACACACACACACACACACACACCCGGCTCAGACTCAAGGCACGAGCGTCAATACACGTCTTGTCACTGGAACCTGCCACGCTTCTCACAACAATACAAACTTTCATCCCTTGCCGTCTTTGAAAAGCTGTGACATATGTACAGATGTATCACTTCCTCGCAACGCTGCGATATACGAGTATGAACAGCAAGCTCTCCCACCCTCCATCCTCCACCTTCATCGCCTTTCACAGAAATCGCAATCCGATTCCCGCATTCCTCGTGTCTAGCACCTACATCATGGTTTGTAAACCTTTTTTAACGCCGACAAGATCTACCTCCAGGATTCGATTCTTATATAAAAGCCCCGACTGAAAAGCCTGTTCTCCCTTTGCGCTTCTGTATGACTCAGCCAGCAGTAATGATGTGGGGTTTTGAAGTAGCTTCGCCAGACAGTCCGGATACATTTCGCCCGTCCAATACATCGCCGCGGTGAGGGTCTGGCGGCGGGACTCGTCAATGGATCTTTGTTGGGTGACTCTTACTTGTCATAGAGTCGTGGGTCCTTAAGAGTCACAGGTAAAAGTCATAGGAAAGTTTATTTTTGTGGCCACTTGGATGCAGGTAAGGCGGTTGGTGACCATGCTGGCGGGTGAGGCAAGTGCGGGTATCTAGATGAGTGGTGATGGTGGTGGTGATGGTGGTGGGTGACTGACTGGAGTGGGTGGGTGTTCCCGATGGTGGTGATAGAGGGAGAGGGAGACGTGGCGGGAAAGGGGAAGTGGGAGAAGGAGGGAAGTGGGGAAGAGAGGGGGGTTGTAGTGAGATGGTGGTAGGTAGTGGTGTTGGGAGGAGACAGGTGAGTGAACGAGCAAGGTAACAGTGATAGTGATGGACAGATGTGATGGTGGTGTGTTGGAGGTCATTTCTGCCTAACGATCTCTTCCGTAATATCGATCTTTGGCAATCACACACACACACACACACACACACACACACACACACACACACGAGCCAGACTGATCCTCTCGCGTCTGTCCAAAGGCAACCACCACCACCACCACCACCACCAGCACCATCACCACCGGATCACCTCACCCTAATGCTGCAAATTTGATGGAATCAAATCGTCCTTTCAAAGCTGCAATATATTCGAAACGGAAAAAATATTGGAAAGAAAAAAATAAAGAAAATAGAAAAAGAAAAGAGAAAAAGAAAAATTGATCTTCCTTTTTGTGGGAAAATTTCTAAGGATATACAAATGATATTCATACTTAAGCGCGCAAATATTTCTTCTACTACTACTACTATTACTACAACTACTGCTGCTGCTACTGCTACTACTACTACTACTACTACTACTACTACTACTACTACTACCTACTACTACTACTACTACTACCACTTCTAGCGAAAATACTGATACTAATAATAAACTCACTAATTTAACTAGGATAGAGTAAATCTAGAGAGCCATTTATTGCTGAATAAAATGTACAATGTTATTTAAAGCACTATGAGTCATCAAAAAAGCAGAAACAGAGCAACTGATGAATTCAGTGGAAAGGAATTCAGTGAGAGGAAATAAAAAATAGCGTTATTATCGTACGTTGTCAACGATGCCGCCAGTGAAAAATGAAGTAGTTGTTAGTTGTATTTTTCATAAGATATGTAATAACAAATGACATAAGCATTCCAGAGGCTATTATCACCCGGTACATATGTGGTGACGAGCTGGAGGCGGCATACTATATAGCGGCGACTTGTGGCGAAGGATGTGTGCTGGAGGACGGGTGAAGTGGAAGAGTCAATACTGTGGGTGACCGTTACGGGCGTAGTGGAGGGCCTGTTATGGCTGATTCCTGGTGGGGAAGGTGTTATGGTGGAGAGTTGAAGCGGAGGCCTTCTGGTAAGGACGTGTGGCGGGGACGTGTGGTAGTGGGCACTTGTGATGCTGGAAAGTCTAAGTTGTAGCGAGGGACTTCAGGAAGGGACGTGTAGCGGGGACGTGTGGTAGTGGGCACTTGTAATGGTGGAGAGCCTGAGTTAAAGGACTTGTGGAAACATGGAAGGGCGCCTGTTGACAGTGGCTAGTGGGAATGGTGAATGAATCCGCGTCCTAACCTTTGAATGCGGTCATGTTCCGAGCGAGGGGCGGGATCAATGGCGAACCTTTGGGTTAGTGTCTGGCGGGGCTGGTGTGGAGGGTCTAGTCCCCGCCGCTGCTTAAGTCTGGCGGGATTCGTGTCTGGCGAGGATGGCGTCTGCCGCAGCGTGGTTACCTGGTGGGGCTGGTGTATTGCGGGGCAGGTGTCTGGTGATGCTGCCGTCTATATATACCTGAATGGTGCCTCAAGGTGGATGTGTGGCGGGAGCGTAATGGCAAAGCGAGGTGAGTGACTGGCGGGGAGAAAAAATGAGAGGTGGATGATTAACGGAAAAGTTGACTGGCGGGTTGAGTGACAGGCGTGTTGGGTGACTGTTAGAATCGGTAACTTACGGACTGGGTGACTGGCGGAGCAAAAGACTGGAGGATTGGGTGGAGCGGGTGACTGGCGTGTTGGGTGACTGACGGGATAATAATAACTAGGTGGCGGGTGATTGGTAGAATACGTGACGGGCGAGTTGGTGAGTGACAGGACGAGACGAAAAACTACAGTTGCGAGTGACTGGTGGAGCAGATGACTGGCAGGATGAAACACCAGCGACTGGATGACTGGTGTGGCGGGTGACAGGCCGTACAGGTGCACAGCGGTGGAAGCCTCGCAAGGCACCGGCAGAGATGAGTGGGCATAATGGCACGTTTGGTGGGGCTGGTGTTTAGTGGCAGTGACGCCTGATGGGGATGGCGTCAAGCAAAACCGGTGGCAAGTGAATTTTGGGAAAAGTGCTTGGCGTGGCGGGCGCCGGGAGGAGCTACTGGAGGTGAAACAGGTGCCAGACGAGAAGACTGCCTTGTGAGCCACAAACAGAGGAGTAGAATAACAGGGACAGCAAATTTCATGACATAAGTTTGCACGGTTATTAGCAGCAGCATGTGAATTTTAACCCCCACCTTGATAGAAAGACGCCAAAACTATCAGCCTTAGTGCCCGCGGCGATGAGGATGATAAGTTGAAATATAACTGCATGCCTCCCCTCCTCCCGCGGCCTCGCTGCACAAGAATTTTTTTCTTTCTCTCATCCCTATTCTGTCCAGCTCTCTAATGCAAGAGTTAACCAGCATTCTCAATCATTCATCCCTTTCTCTGGTAAACTCTGGAATTCCCTGCCTGCTTCTGTGTTTCTTCCTTCCTATGACTTAAACTCTTTCAAGAGGGAGATTTCAAGACACTTATCCTTCAGTTTTCGATGATTCTCTTGACGTCTTTTGGGGCTGGCACCTAAGTGGGATTTTTGTTTCTGGTTTTGTTTCCCTTGGCCAGTGATCCCCTTACGTAAAAAAAAAAAAGTATGTTTCGTATAGGGGCTTCCACGTGTATTCCTGGCGGCTTCTTGCAGCTTCCCTTATTTTTTTTTTAAGCCCTTATAAAATGCCTCCCACTGAACTAAGGCTACTTCAGTCCAGGGTCAAAGATTATGCCTAAGATACACTCGCTGCCGGAATACCGTTCCCTTCTATATATAATCAAGAAGGAACCATTCTGTGAAATACATAGCCATTCCTGAGGCCTTCATGCATACAGTGGAGCCATGAGCACAATGGCAGCACCTCAAGGGAAGCCCACAACGGCACAAACACACTGCTCTAATTCACTGGCGTGTATTTCAGTGTAGAAACATTCACGAGTGCTGCAGTGGCTAGCGTTATCAGGGGCACGATTACCGGTAACCTGGCTTTCAATCACAGCTAAAGCGACCCCCTCCTCATAATGTTCATCCTTCCTCAACAAAAAGGACAAGCGAAGGCGGTAATGATAACGTACAAGGCAGACATTTACAAATGTGGAAGGGAAAGACAGACAGATTAATTATGTAAGCGGATCAAATGAGTTACTTAAATGCCTGTGGTGCAAGAAGAATGAATTATGAAAGCTATGAAAGCGTACATTACAAATTTGATATGTTAAGTAGAGGTAAGGATTGGAATACGGAGTGGACGGAATCCAGTGCGTCCAAAGATTTTGTTCCAATGAAAAAAAAATTGTAGAAAACCAGATGACTATGAGAGTGCACATGTACGTATAACACTCGTACATAAGTAGTGTTAGAGTACGTAAGAGGAAAGGGAGCAGGGAGCATACGAGGATTAGAGCATGTAAGGAAATGAAACGACAGAAAAAGAAAAAAAAGGTGACTTATCTAGGAAAAGTTTTAGGAACAGGCGTCAGATATGCACACTGATATACAGAGATATACACGCAGAAATATACGTAAAGATACACAGCCGACTGACCTCAGCCTGCAAGCAGTTCAAGGCAATGATTATAAATATACGTGTTAAATTATCTTTACTCACAATTATGCTGGGGCATGTGTCACTGGCCAGGAGACGCACGTGAACCACACACCGGTAACTCCCACCGCCACCTGAGGCCTGGAATGAAAAAGAGAACGTTACGCGTGAACACATTCACCTCAATGTTACCTTCTATAGAACCTAGACTAAATAAAACAGCGAAATAACAACAGGTAGAGCAACAATCAACAAACATCCTGCAGCATTCACCGCTAGTGTTTTGCGCTTCCTCTCCCAAATATGAAGTCCTTTGATCTTAGAATCTATCAATTGTCAAGTTTTGCAAGGAGACTCTCAGAAAATTAGAAGGTCTTAAGTTTGAGGGAAGGAGTTAAGGACTGTGGTAAAGTGAGTGGCACGTTAACCGACTTGACTGGAAGTATACGAGAAGACACTTAACACCACCACTATAGGTCAGTCACTATTAACACACAAAACTAATGAAAAAAAAAACACAGATTCAGGGAGGTGTATATACTATGTACGGTTACTTCCTCAGCCTATAAAAAATAATACAATAAAAAAATAGTCGCTAACACATGAATATATTATATCACAACATCCAAGTACATAATAAGATTTCAAGGCAGTTCATTATAATACAATACCTAATAATTATCTCCTCCTCCTCCTCCTCCTCCTCCTCCTCCTCCTCCTCCTCCTCCTCCTCCTCCTCCTCCTCCTCCTCCTCCTCCTCTTCCCCCAATACGGTGCCTTGTGAAATACGACCACGAGGCCTCGCGGCGCCTCACTCACAGCAATCGGCCACCAGGGAGGAACGAAGGAGGAAAAGGAAGATTGCCTGTGTATCTGTATGTAAAATTGGTCCTCCACATCACATAAATAGCTTTGGATATCACATAAGAGTAAAGTTATTGACGCCATTCAGACAGAAGTGCGAGACAGAAGTGACCCAGGATATCGTGTACAAGAGTGTGTATAAGAAACACCTCCTTTGTGTTCTTGTTTTTTTAAGGGCATTTCCCTGCCTATCCCCTTTCAAGAGGAATGTTTCAAAATGCTTTTCGACGTAATTTTGGACATTTTCGGACAAGTGTTAAAAGGCGGGAGTCTGACCCAAAAGACACAATGTACCTCACCGATCCTCGACTAAACACCAATATATTTGTTCCCACTTGTGATTTATTACGATAGTGAGGCAGAGAGCAGCTCTTAAGTATCAATTTCCTTATGTTAATGCACGTACTAACATTCTAAACCGTACAGTGACCTGCCTCCAGAATTTCCAGGTCAGGTTAGATAAACAAATAAATAAAATTCATACCTCCAGTCCTAAGATGACCTTTTCAATATTGACCCAGAAAACTTCATCCCGGCATGACCGAGCGTGACGGCTAAGAAACATTTCTCTAAGGTATTATGTATGAGATATGTACGTTTTATACGAGAACTGACACGTGTGCAGTTTCTATACTTTTATCTGTGCCTTTCAATAACCTCGTGATATTTTGGCACAGAGCGAGGACATGCAAGCATCCATCAGATAGAAAGAGAGTACATTTCCTTAGCAAGCTTCTGCATCTGGCTCTCGTGCAATGGTCTGTCCTCTCCACTCACATAGGACTGGAGGAGGAGGCGTGGGCGCCTGTATGTCTCGACGACCTGCCTTGTGAGGGTATCAGGCTGGTATAGAGACGGATGCTTCCTTTGTACTTCCCATTATCCTTGGCAGCAATCCAGCACGGCCTTAGAGGAGCGATGAGCACCGCTAAGACTAGTCAATGGCTTTGTTGACAGAAACGCGTGTATAGTGGACCGGTTAAGACGCTTTGGGGAAAATGCAAAACACAAGAACCATCCGCAACATTCCACATTTAGGTAAGTGGGCTCGAGGACTGATGAGGGTAGTGGAGGGCAGGTGAGGACAGGGGAGAGGACAGGGCCAGGTGAGGACAGAGGAAAGGCATGGGAGAGAGTAGGCGAGGGCATGGAAGAGCAGGTGAGTTACGCTCTCAGCCGCCATTGGTCTGAGTATTGGCCGGGTCTTGTTTGTGTGGACCTACTCAGCTGTACAGAGAGAGTGTTTCAAGGGCCACGGGAGAGGATAGGTTATGTATGCGCTATTGACGATGTGTGTGTGTGTGTGTGTGTGTGTGTGTGTGTGTAACTCCCTCTGGATCTTTTCTATTAATTTCTCATGAATGCAATGTAACAATGCAATTCGGAAAATAAGGACAAAGGACGCGATACTTTGTACATATAATCTCAAAGAGCTCACTAAAATTGAATCACTCATACAACACACACACACACACACACACACACACCACACACAACAACAACAACAACAACAACAACAACAACAACAGAAATCTTCACAACAACTCAAACCATCAAAACTACAACACAACACAATATTCACGCCGCACTCCCCAACATAGACTTGAGCCGCCCTTACCCGCCTACCTGACATGGACCCGGCGCCACCCCACCCGCACGCGACCCACAAACTGCTCGATGAAGATAAGTCCGGAAACAGCCGCCCACCACCGGATTACGGATATTCGCCGCTATGATCAGACCGTAGGCAAATTATCCCATGTTCCCAACCCGCTGTACCTGGCCGCCGCTAATGACGCACCATAATCCCAGGTAGCCCTCCCCTCCTCCCCGCCCCCCTCTGTCAGCGAGCAGGTGGGGCGGCGGGGAGAGGGTGCGCAGAGGGGGAAGATTTGGGGCTTACACGAGGGGCACGAGGCGAGGGGAGGAAGTGTTCGAGGAAGGGAAGGGGAGTTATAGGAAGTAGAGGACGAGGAGAATTAGAAAGGAGAAAAGTAAAGGGACTGAATTCTGAAAAGAGTACGGTAATCGATGATAAAATGGAGAAAAGACGTCGAGAGTGGGAGGACAGGAGTGAAGACAGAGGCAGGGGATAATGACACAGCACTGTGCGTCACACTCTCCTCCACCCACGTAATATCCATCCCTCAGCTCCCCTTGCAAGCACCCTGCCGCCCTCAGAACATTATTCGTCATCGCCTCTTTCATTTTCACTTCCCTGGTCCTCATGTTTCCTCGTAATCCCACCAGACCACGTCCAGCTCCCGTCCCCTGCCACCCCGACGTCCTTTCCCTGGCCACCCCTGACCTCTCCTCTTCTCGCCCTGCCTCCGCCTCCACCTCACCTGCCCGCGGCAACATAAGCCCATGGCAGGGACAGACAGTAAGTCGGTACTTGTCAATAATCGCCAATCAGGTATTGAACGAGAGAGTTGGCCCTTACCACCCTCTCCCTTCCCACCCTTGGTCCTCCTCCCTCCCCCTCGGCTATTCTTTCCTCTCTCCTACTTCCCCATAACGAGCAGGTTAGAAGGGAGAGGGGAGAAGCGAGGGACAACCAGCTATGACGTCTCTCCCACGGGCTTGTGCTGACCGCGTGTAGCAGCGAGTGCGATGACACCGGGACTGGGTCACTTAGGGGTCGTGTTTCCAGTAACAGGGTGGCTATTTCTATAGCGAGTTTTACTACTAATATTGCTGGTGCTACTACCGCTATTACTATTATTACTACCACTATTACTACTATTACTACTACTAATAATAATAATACTAATACTAATACTAATACTAATAATAATAATAATAATAATAATAATGATAATATCGATACCATTACTATCATTAATACAATTACTACTAAATTTGACGCCAAAATTGCTACTTCCGCTACGATTACAGCAATCAAAGAAATCACACAACACAACAAGACTACAAATATTTACTACCATCATTACTACTACTACTACTACCACTCCTTATCACTAACAGATCGGATCGGTGGCCTGCTTAAATAAACCACAAGAAGACACACGCACACACACACACACACGAACGCAAAAAAAAAAAGACAAAGAAAAAAAGACACGGGCCACCTCACGCCACCAGTACATTTGGAGTGCGCTCGAACAGACACGCACTGCCTCTACGTATTGAACTCAACAACTGTCTAAGAACTGGGTCGAGTGCTTGGCTCCCGCGGCGCCCTGAATCACGTGAACAATTGCTCATATAATGACTGCATGGTGACCTCAAATACGATTGGACACTGGTGAAATGTATGTTATTTTTTTTATTTATTATTTTTTTTACTCATTTTTATTCATAATTTTCATCGATGGGCGATATGAATGTTCGATCTTTTTTTTTTGGCGAAATTTCTTATTCTAACTTTTTTTTGGGGGGGGCGGGTTCTGGCATCTTCAAAGGGCCTTCTTTCTTTTCCTCTTCCTTTCTTTTTCTCTTTTCTTTTCTTTCTTTCTTCTTCTTCTTTTTACTGCCTTTTTGTTGCTCTTAACCAACCTTAAAAAGTATATAAAAAAATGAAATAAAAAGAAGAAAACAAGGGAGACGCAAAAAGCCACCAGGCCTACACTTGGGGGTGGCAGCCCCCCGTCCACAAGAACCCGATGCTATTAACTCCGTCTGTCCCTCGATTTCAGAACATTTATTTATGATTAATTACCTGTATTACCTATGTGTCCAAACTTTTTAGTGCCCCCCGCATACTGATAGGGTAAGCCTTGTGGTGTTTATGGTGTCTATTTACAAGGGCAATGGTGTTTGTGCTGCGTGAAGACAATCGATGAGTATATTGGAGGATTTAGAGGCGTGATTTAGGGTTTCTTGGTTTCCAGCATGTTTATTAGCTTTTGACTATTGTGTTTTATTATTATTTATTCATTTACTTATTTATCTAATTGATCTGACACTATTTGGTTTGTCTGTCTTTATGCAATTGTACGAGTATCTAGAAAACAAAGATTTTTTTCTTCTTCTTAACTACGCCAAAACTTCGTGGTACGTTTGTGTTGTTCAAAGTTTCGAAGATAGCGCTAGGGGTACACGAAAAAGTCTTTGCATGTCAAATTTACGCCCCCACAGACACACTCACACATGCACGCGCACACACACACACACACACACACACACACACACACACACACACACACACACACACACACACAAAAAAAAAAAAAAAAAAAGCGAAGTCTTGCTTGCGAAATTCACACACACACACACACACACACACACACACACACACACACACACACACACACAGCTGCCTAACTTCCAAGACCTTTACGTACTCATACACGCACAGAGCACAACGTTCCTTAAAAACACCAACCTCCCTCTCTCATGCACACGATCTTCTAACCCTCTCTTCTTCTCCCTCTTTCTCTTTCTCAACCCCCACGCCAAGGTCCACTCAGCCCCCTTGCAGTGTCACGTCAACCTTGCCTCTCTCGGTGCCCAATCCCTCGGTGGACCTGCCAAGTCTCGAGAGGTGCCGTGGAGTCTCTCAGAGTTGGAGTGGCAGCGCGGGGCCGACATACACAGGATTGAATGCTACACTCTATTAAATTTTTGATTAGCTTCGATTGTGGGGTTTGGTTAATCAATACTGGTTCCTGCTTCGTCCGTTCGTCCTCCTCGCCTCGCCTTGCTTCACTCCCTCTCTCTGTCTCTCCCTCCCTCTCTTTCTCTCTGTCTCTCATTCACTTCTTTTCTCTCCAATCCATTACTCGTGTTCTATACTGTCCTAATGAGTCACGTGTTTCGTCCCTACTTCCTGTTTGTTCTTTCTTCGTAATTACTTTTCTTTTTCTTTTTGTATTTTTATCTCTTTTCCCTTTGATCTTTTTTTTTTGTCAGCTTACCTCTCCTTTATCGATTGCCAGGATTGTTATTCTTTTCCTTTTTTTTTCATCCCTCTTCCCCTCGTCATAGTTGCTCTTGCCCCTCCCACTACGGCACTAACTACCACACTAACACTACCACAATACCATCAAGACCACCACCACCACCACCGCCACCACTATTACGTACACTGTTTACATTCCTCTCCCTCTCCACTTCACCCACACCAATCACTCATCACCACTTACAACACTACCACCACTAATCACTTACCATCACAATAACACCACTACCACTACCACTAGCACATATATTTCAGCCCTTCCTCCTTCCTCCTTTCCTTCCTTCCTTCTTATAATACAATCCGTTCCTACTACACCTATTTGCTTTGGCTTCTTCATTTTCTCGCTTCCTCCACCACGTAACCCTGCAGCCTCGTCCCCAGAGCCTCTTTCAGCAGGCTTTCTTCAATGCCTTCCTAATCTTCCTTGCCCTACAAAGCAATCAAGTTAGCTTCCTTCAAGGCGCCTCATCTCTTACTTCTCCTATAGCTTTCATTTATGCCTTCCCTGTTTTCCCCTTCGTTTACTACCCCACCCTACCTCTAATCCCTCCTCCTCCTCCTCTTCCTCCTCCTCCTCCCGTTAGGCTCCTCACCGCCCTAACTAACCTACCTTATTCATTACTCGAACGGTGAGGTGATCATCGTGGGACTATTTACCTGCACGAGGTGGTGTTACCTGGCGTAGGGGCCATTGTGAGGGCGGGTGAAGGGAGAAGGATGACAGGGAGGGGCTGGACTGGGGGCTAGGAGGGGTGCACTTTTGAAAGGGAGAGGGAAAAGAAAGGGTGGGGGGAGTAGAAAAATAGATTACTTTTACAATGAATGTTTGGGTTGGATTACGTTTGTTACTGTTGTTGTTGTTGTTGTTGTTGTTGTTGTTGTTGTTGTTTTTGTTTATGCTTTTGTTGTTGTTGTTGTTGTTGTTGTTGTTGTTGTTGTTGTTGTTGTTGTTGTTGTTGTTGTTGTTGCTGTTGTTGTTGTTGGTGGTGGTGTTGGTAGGAGTCACAGCAGTAGTAACAGGATGTGGAGGACAAAAAAAAAAACAAGGATGAGAACGTAAAGGAATGAAGAACGAGAACAACAGGGAAAGAACGAGAATGAAAAGAAAAACGAGAAGGAAAAGGAGAATGAGGACAAGAAAAGGAAGACGAGGAGGTAGGAAAGAGAGAGAGAGAGAGAGAGAGAGAGAGAGAGAGAGAGAGAGAGAGAGAGAGAGAGAGAGGAGAGAGATGCTGAAATAACACTCTAACTGGGGAGGGAAGGAAGACAATCAGGGTGGAATTGAGACGATTACGGAAGCCCTGATGTGAGTGAATGATCCGCCTCCCTTAGCGGGGCTCGGACGATTATTCCTGCACTGAATGAGGGGCGGCGGATTACACTGTGTTATGGGGGCATTTTGTGGGCGAGGAGGGCTACTCAGTAATCCAAATCTGCGCTCTCTCTCTCTCTCTCTCTCTCTCTCTCTCTCTCTCTCTCTCTCTCTCTCTCTCTCTCTCTCTCTCTCTCTCTCTCTCTCTCTTTGATATTTTTTTTTCTTTTTTTTGGGTGTATGTTTGATTTTTATTTATTTTCCAGCTTGTTCGAGGCTGTGAATCTTCATCTGAATTCTAGTTTCCGTTCTGTTATCAGCTGGAGTTATTTCTTCGGTAATTCCTGCGTCTCTCTCTCTCTCTCTCTCTGGAAACGCCACTTATTTTAGATATATTTCCTTCGAGCTGATGGTGTATCCCGTAATGTAAATCCTTCGATCTCTTTAAAACACCTGTGAAGAACATTACTATTGTCAAAGGCAAGTTATAACCTCAGCAACACGATACTTCTTTACCTCCAGAAAAAAGTGAGGAGAGCAATCGAACACTATACAGATCTTACAAGAACTCCTTATTTCTCTCTCTACTATTGGCGCTGGTCATTTCCTTCACTCGTGTTGTATAAATAGCCAAGTAGTGTGGCGGTTATTAATGAATAGTCAGTATGGATGGTTGGCGGTTCTTGTAGTGGTTTATGTACGTAGGTATGTAGGTATGTATGGATGGTAGTGTCCGTGTTTGTATGATTGACGAGTTTGTATGATTTACTACTGTGTGTGTGTGTGTGTGTGTGTGTGTGTGTGTGTGTGTGTGTGTGTGTGTGTGTGTGTGTGTGTGTGTGTGTGTGTGTTAGTAATGAGTTCGTGATATGGTACTGAATGACTTATAGTAATGTATATGTCCGTGTATGGAGGACAGTGAGTAGTGAATAGCAGAGCCTGTAGATAGTGTGGCCTATGTATACAATGTTCTGTGTATTTCAGTGGTCCTTTTTTTTTTTTTTCAGTAGGCTTTTTTCAGCGGGCCTTTTTCTCAGTGATCTTTTTTCAGCAAGTTTTTTTTTTTCTTTGGTGTTTTTTTTTCGCATGCCTTTTTTCAATCTTTTTTCAATGGTCTCTTTTTTTCAGTAGGCCTTATTTCAGGGGTCATTTTTCCAGTAGGCCTTTATTCCCATTTTTGTTAGCCTAGACCAGAACCCCTCTTACATTAGAAAAAAATAAAAGTCTTCCCTATTTACGAGTATAACGCATATTGAGCGTATAAGTATGGTGCGACATGTACAGTGCGGTACACTATATACATGAGCTGGCCTACCTGTATGATGAGACTATGTATGATATGCTCTGTATGGTGAAGCAACGAAGATCTGGCTTGGAGAGTGTGACTTATATGAGCATGAGGCAGCCTGTGCATGCATTAATATAAGTATGCATGTATGTAGGTATGTATGTAGGTGTGAGTAACCATTCTGGACTCTACAATGAAGCTTAAAAAAGAAAAAAAACTGAAATGCCTGTATGTATGATATAACCTGTATAATTATAATCCATAACTGTGTAACCATACTGCCTAACCTCACCATAGAGCACAACCCGAGAGATACCTCTATAATTTAACCTGTACAGTGTGGCCTGTACAGTGTGACGCCAGGTGTGGGCGGTGACCTGAGCACTGTGGCTTGCGTGGTGTGGCAATTAAGATGCGTTTGGAGGGTGTGGCTGAGTGAGGCGTGATAAAGCTTTCGACTAAATTGAGTATGGGTGGAGTGGCTTACAAAGGTGAGCTAATTACTACCTAGCAGGCAAGGGTGAGAGGAAGGGTGAGAGGGGAGAGGTGAGGGGATATGAGTGGGAGGACTGTGAAGGGTGAGGAGGGGAGCAGGTTTTCACTGACAAGGGAAGAAATTAGGGTGAAGGAGGGCAGGAGTGAGGGAAGAGGAAGGAAGGAAGGAAGGAAGGAAGGAAGGAAGGAAGGAAGGAAGGAAGGAAGGAAGGAAGGAAGGAAGGAAGGTAATCAAGAGGTAGGTAAAAAGAAGAGTGGTGAAAGAGTGATTAAATAAAGGGATGAAAAGTAAGAAGAAAGAGACGTAACTTCAATATATATACTTCAGGGAAACTGAAGATGCAAGGGAAAGGTAGTGAAAGCTCTTTCCTTTGTGACCTGATAACTTCCTTACTGAGTTAGTTCTTTAGTTATTAGTTACGTACAGTATTCATATTCTTATTGCAACCATAACCTTATTTTTCGTCATGTAATTAGTAATACAACGTTCATGTTTTTATTATTTACTTTTCTCTTTTTCTTCTTATTTATTGACGCAACCAAGACTTTCCCTTTCCCAAGACCACCATAATCCTCCCACGCCCGCTCCCTTATGCCCTTTAGTTCCTCCTTCCCTCCTTCCTTCCTGCATGCCCTTTCCTGTCTTCCTCACTGCTTCTCTCCCACCCACTTCCAACCTTTTCTCCCCCTCTACTCCTATCTTCCTTCCTTCCTCCTTCCACGCAACCTTTTCCCTCCCTTTACCTTCTTTCCTCTCACTCAAAATTTTTCATCTTCCTCTTCCCTCCTTCATTCTTCCCACAGACAACATTTTTCTTCCTTCCTTCCTTCCTCGCCGGAGTCACTGCCACAAAACAACACTAAGAATAATGCGTAGGTACATACATACTTCACATTCCCGTACGTGACTCCGGAACCTGGGTGGAGTAATGTTGGGAAGCCTTAAATCTAATCAATCACTCCGCCTGCACGACACCACGTTCACCTCACAGCCACGGTTCACTGGAGCCGCGGACCGTCCAAGGGAGTGGAGGTAGAAAATGTCACGGATTCTCACTTTATTTCTTCATTGATGGATTTAAGAAGTAGGACAAATTGTGGGGGAGAAGGAGGGAGGGAGGGAGAGAGGGAGGAAGAGAGAAGTGGGAGGGAGGTAGGTATGCAGAAGAAGAAACATAGAGAAAATGTAAACAGGTAAATAAAAAGATACAAAAGATACAAATACATAAATAGACAGAGACAGACAGATAGAGAGACAGATAGATAAATATGTCAACAGACAGATAAATAGATAAACGCAAAAACAGTTATATATATATATATATATATATATATATATATATATATATATATATATATATATATATATATATATATATATATATATATATATATATATATATATATATATATATATATATATATATATATATATATATACACACACACTCTTAGACAGACAAGCAGACAGACGAACAAACGAATAGATAAACAGAGAGACAGGCCGGCAGAAACACGAACAAAGGAATAGAAAGGCAAACAGATAGACAGACAGAAAGACAGACGAACAAACGAATAAATAGGAAGACAGACAGACAGGCAGAAAGACGTACAATTGGACAGATAGACAAAAAGACAGATAAACAAACAGACAGACAGACAGACAGACAGAGACGAAAAAACGAAGATAGAAAGACAGAAGGCAGAAAGACGTACAGACGAATAGACAGACAGACAGACAGACATGAGTAAAAACACCTGGGGGAGTGAATACAGCCGCTGACAAAAGAACAAAGATAAAGGAATTCCAGAAATCATTTTTTCAAAACCACCGGAAGATACAAGTACTATTTTTCTTTTTTTTTTTTATCGCATGGCGGAGAAGAAAAACACAGGAATGTACATTTTTTTCCAGTTTTCATTCATGTGGGGAGAACAAAAAATAGCTGTTAACTCTTACGTCACGAAAGTGAGTAGGACGGCGTGGAAACGCAAGATTCATTGCTCTTGTGAAACCCTTGTAGGAGGAGGAGGAGGAGGAGGAGGAGGAGGAGGAGGATGACGACGAAGATAAGAAGGAGGACGAATAGGTGGAAGGGAAGAAAGAAGAGGAAGGGAAGAAAAAGAAGAAGAAGAAGAAGAAGAAGAAGAAGAAGAAGAAGAAGAAGAAGAAGAAGAAAAAAAAAAAAAAAAAAAAAAGAAGAAGAAAAAAAAAAGAAGAAGAAGATGATGATGATGATGATGATGATGATGATGATGATGATGATGATGATGATGATGATGATGATGATAATGATGATGACAAACAGAACAAAGATACCGACGAGGAGGAAGAGGAGGACGACGGCAAGACGGCAGCACTCTAGAAATACAAACCTACCAACACAATAACAAGAACGACGACTAGAAAGCAATACTCTGGAAAGACAAATCGTACAACACATGATCCACGACAAGCGACAACACAAGACACCGCACTATGACGGATATTAAGAGACCAGTATGTGTCGGCAGAAGGACTAATAAGGCAAGTCCTTCTTCACCTTCACTCCACCCTCCCATCCCAAGTAAGTGTAAGGAGGGTGAACAATGATAAGACAAGCCCTCCATTCTAAGCCCCGAGCATCGAGCCAATGAGAAGAGGGAAACGGATTGAAAGTAACGGTGCCACGTGTCGATGGAAATTAACTTGAGTAAGTGGGTATATGGAATGCCTCTGGATGTGTGTGTGTGTGTGTGTGTGTGTGTGTGTGTGTGTGTGTGTGTGTGTGTGTGTGTGTGTGTGTGTGTGTGTGTGTGTGTGTGTGTGTGTGTGTGTGTGTGTGTGTGTGTGTGTGTGTGTGTGTGTGTGTGTGTGCGCACGTTACCGAAAGGATTTCAAATAGTGAAATGATACACACAGGCGCCACTGAATATAAAAGGGAAAGTCTCACGTATAAAAACAAAAAAAGAAAAGAAAAAATAGAAAGAAAATAACACATGCATTCAAACGCTGGAGACTGATCCTTCAAACTTTTTTTTTTCAAGTAAGAACGCTGAAAAAGATATGAATTCAGAGTTCTGTAACGGCACTGAAAACATAAATCAAGCGCCGAGTCAAGCGGAATGCAAAGTGACGGCTGCACTGAACAATGAAAAATTGGAGCTTACTAATAAAAACGAACAAAAAAAAGACGGCTGTATTGCTGCATAGACCTTTTACTGCTATGTTTGTCCTTCGTTAACATTGACAGCAGTGTAAATGAATAGCCTGCATGAATACACAAATGAAAACAGGGAACAGAAAGTTAATTTTGCATTTTCTAGATAACACGACTGCTGAAGAAACTGGTTATGAAAAAAAAAAAAAAAAACTGTCCGGCAGAGAAGTAAGAAAAAGTTAAGAAAATGAGAAATTTGCCCTTTTCTTCAATATATCCATAATACAAATAAAAAGAAAAATCTCAGTCTCTTACTACTTCCATTACTATTACTGTTACGTTGCCATTACTATTATTTATGTGAAACGTAAGCTTATCAAGGAAAACAAAAAAAAAAAAAAAACTAGAGAAAGAAGGGAAAAAAAGAATAACAGTCTACTTTATTGTCACTTAACCTGAGAAAAATCAATAAAAATGGTGCCAATCAGTTAGCAAATTCAGAGAGAGAGAGAGAGAGAGAGAGAGAGAGAGAGAGAGAGAGAGAGAGAGAGAGAGAGAGAGAGAGAGAGAGAGAGAGAGAGAGAGAGAGAGAGAGAGAGAGTCTTACAGCTCATAAATGTACAGCAAACGAGACAAGCTTACATAAGGTACCTACATACACACCTACACCAGACGCAAGACTCATCCCTGTACAGTTTAACACACGCATACAAACTAAACACTGGAAATACAACTTTTTCCACGAGTTACATTTGGCTACAGGAATGTGTCGCCAGTTACCTTTCCCCTCCCTCTCCCTCTCTCTCCCTCTCTTCCTGCCCGAGAACATAACAGGATTCCGGGAAGCGACCGTGGGGGTGAAAAAAAATAGTTTGAGCTAAAAGTGTAACGGTTGAAAAAAATACAGTAGTGAACGCGAAAGAGGGACGAGGGAAAAGTGTGAGGGGGGAAGCAAAAAGGAGAGGGGAAATTGCAGGGCAGGAAGCGCTCTAATTGACCACCTGAGTGTCCCTCACGCAAGGCTCAGGTGAGGCAGGCAAGGGAGTGGGGTAGGGGTAAGGGAGGGAGGGATGGAGGGAGGGAGGGAAGAAGTAAGTAAGACAGGTGAGGGAGGGAAGCAGGGAGGGAGGGAAGGAGGGAAAGACGTAAGTAAGATAGGAAGGAATGAAGGAAAGAATTAAAGACAGTAGGATGGAAAAATTAAGGAAGGAAGGAAGGAAGGAAGGAAGGAAGGAAGGAAGGAAGGAAGGAAGGAAGGAAGGAAGGAAGAAAGGAAGGAAGGAAGGAAGAAAGGAAGGAAGGAAGGAAGGAGGAAAAGAAGGAAGGTAGGAAGGAAAAGGAAAGCAAGAAAGAAGGAAAGAACTTAGAGGGAGGAAGTAAGAAAGAAACAAAGAACTGAGAGAGAGAGAGAGAGAGAGAGAGAGAGAGAGAGAGAGAGAGAGAGAGAGAGAGAGAGAGAGAGAGAGAGAGCAAGCAAGCAAGAAAAGAAAAGAGGGAAAGTTGCCGAAGAACATAGGGGCGGGCGGGTCTTTTAGAGGGAACGAGGAATAAATCAGCAACAGTGAGAGAAGTCAGGGTCTTGAGTTTTACGGCGTCACCTCAGCACGACTCCCCGGCGCGCCCCGAGCCTCAAGCGTCGCGTGAGGCTCCTCTAATCTCCCTGATCAGTCACGTGATGAACCAACAGGGCAGGCCACAGACTACGTAATTACCCCTGGACTATCTACATGCGTGGATTTATTCTACTACATATACTCCGTCGACTGGTTTGGATAGGCCAGCGTTAACATGGTGTCTATAACTGGCAGTGAAAAGTGCGACACGAAACAATTAGCAGCACCAGAAGCAATGCGTGAAGTCTTTATAAGCATCCACAAGAAAGTTAGCGATGAAAAAGAATACATTTTGCAATTTCTTCCCCGTAAAGATGTCTCAGAGTGATTGGTAATTAGGGAAAGGTGTACCAGGTTGCAGTCAAAGGGTTAGGTAGTCCACAAAGACATCCTCTCCTTCTCTGTTTGTGTCCGATGCCCCACTCGATCCACCTCTTCTTCTCAGTCTTCCTCTCTTTGTTCTCTCATGTGTTTCTACTTCCATTGTCTTCTTTCCAATGTGGGCCTCTTCCCTCACCCTCCTCTTCCTCCTCAAAATAGTCCGCAAAAAACATGACTGACTATGAACATTGGTCTCGCCACTATTTGCCTCGTCACATCGCCATCATCACACTGCTGGTACAAACTTGGGCTGCATCTTCTTTAATTACCAATACAAAACTAATTAATTGTTTACCAGGCGATGAGACGTCACTTGGCCGCCAGCACACAACGACGATAAGAAAGCAGTAATGAACGCGAGGCCAAAACTGGAAGAGCCGCCGCGCCGCGCTGTATAATCAAGCTTATCTCTCGCCCTGTTGCTTCCCTCCCTGCCACTGTGGGAGATTAGATAGCAGCACGGAACATGTGTCAACTTTCGTGTCAACCAGTCCTGTATGTGCGTACAAACCCCGTATATCTTTGTTGCCCCGAGCGCTTCACTTCAGCCTCGACATGTTAAGATAAATATTTCAGGTGACAAGTATCAGTATGCAGGAGGGCGGCGAGTCTCTTGTTTCGTAGTGTTAGGAGATCGCTTTTCCTGTCAGAATTCGGTGTTATTGATGTGGAAGTGTAAGACAGAAAAACAGACTGGTAGAAAAAAACAGACAGACAGACAGGCAGACACAGACAGACAGAAAGAAAGACAGACAGAAAGAAAGACAGACAGAAAGAAAGAAAGAAAGAAAGAAAGAAAGAAAGAAAGAAAGAAAGAAAGAAAAAATAGACAGGCACAGACACACACACACACACACACACACACACACACACACACACACACACACACACACACACACACACGCGCACACACAGATGGACAAAGACAAACAGGCAAGACACACACACACATAGAAAAACAAACATACAGACAGACGGACGGACCTAACACTCCTGGTAATATATGAACCAAAGACCCCATGGATTTCAAACTATTAATATGAGTAAGTCTGGATTGCACAAACAAAAACATGGAATTCCTATCCTTACTATGAAATCGTCTGTACCCACATAGGAGAGAATGGTGAGGCATTTAATCCTCTCACAGCCTCAAATGTTTTCACTTCTCCTGCACCCACGACAAAGCCATAATTATCCAGACAGAACCAAACAGCTGCTTATCAATACGGAAGACACAGAAGAGAGAAAAAACGGCTAAATAAAAAAGTGACATGATAAGAAGAAAAAAATCAAAAGATCAAGGAGAGGAGAGAAATCATAAAAATGGTAATGAAAAAAAAAACGGCCTAATGATCCAAGGAGAGATAAATAAGAGGAATAAATAGACTATGAATTGAAGCACGGAAAAGATGAGGGAGGAAGGGAGGGAGGGAGGGAGGGAGGAAAGGACGGAGGAAGGAAGGAAGGAATGATGTAAAGAGAGTGCTACACGAAGGAGAGAGGAAAGAGGAGGAGGGGAGAAGAAAATAATGAGATGAAGACTTTTAACATGAGAAATACAGCGGAGGAGGAGGAGGAGGAGGAGGAGGAGGAGGAGGAGAAGGAGGAGGAGGAGGAGGAGGAGGAGGAGGAGGAGGAGGAGGAGGAGGAGGAGGAGGAGGAGGAGGAGAAGGAGGAGGAGGAGGAGGAGGAGGAGGAGGAGGAGGAGGAGGAGGAGGAGGAGGAGGAAGAAGAAGAAGAAGAAGAAGAAGAAGAAGAAGAAGAAGAAGAAGAAGAAGAAGAAGAAGAAGAAGAAGAAGAAGAAGAAGAGGAGGAGGAGGAGGAGGAGGAGGAGGAGGAGGAGGAGGAGGAGGAGGAGGAGAAGGATATCGAGCGACTCAGTCATCCCAAACTGTGGATTGGGAGGGAGGGGGGGGGGAGAGAGAGAGAGAGAGAGAGAGAGAGAGAGAGAGAGAGAGAGAGAGAGAGAGAGAGAGAGAGAGAGAGAGAGAGAGAGAGAGAGAGAGAGAGATGACGTGTGTGTGTGTGTGTGTGTGTGTGTGTGTGTGTGTGTGTGTGTGTGTGTGTGTGTGTGTGTGTGTGTGTGTGTGTGTGTGTGTGTGTGTGTGTGTGTGTGTGTGTGTGTGCGTCGCTGCATGTGTTGGTGTCCACCCGATCACTTAACAAGGCACAAGACAAGGTGGAGCTATTTAGGATGGCAATGTTTTCGCCTTCTACTTAACAATGGCCCCTAATTGCCACAGCTAATATAATGAGCTGCAATTGGAACAGTCAGTCATTAGGCTTATTAAAGTTGATCTGGTAATTGTGAGGGCCAAAGTTTCTCATTATTGGTGTTTCCTCCATTCTCTCTCTCTCTCTCTCTCTCTCTCTCTCTCTCTCTCTCTCTCTCTCTCTCTCTCTCTCTCTCTCTCTCTCTCTCTTAGTCATATTCTTCTGCTCTTCAGCATTAGATAATCCCATAAAGCATAAGATACTCAACATAATTCATTCATGCAGTCATCAAACCATTTCTCTTCCCCAAAAGGATAAAACGTTCCATGGACATCACATTTATTATCCGAGAAACTGCTATGGTATGTAATCTTTCACAGTGCCTCATGCATCAACTACACTAAACCCTTCACTCACACATACCCTTACCGCAGATGATGACTGAAGAGCAACAGCAAGGAACAATAACTACTTAATTAACCCTGACACTGTTAACTGACACATCTTTTCCTAGAATCATCAAAAACCACTCAGACATTTCTTTGTGCCGTACAGTCAACGCTAAACGTTATGCTGGTTGGGCTCTGGAAAATCTATTCTTTTAATCTACTTTCCTTTGTCGCAGGTGCTTTAAAGAACGTGTACAGCGCTTTGGTTGTCGTGAATCGTTGCATGTAGGAGTTAATAGGTTGTCATATGCAAGGTGAATGATAATGAAGGACAAGGTTAATTAGGACTCTTACCACTATCGCCTCACTCTAGTTTAGTAAACGTGAACATTATCACTGCCATCGTATTGCAGTTTGGTAAAGATGAGCAGGTGTTGTGATGTTTTTTTCTTCCTTTGTGTTCTTTTGTATACGTCATGATTTTGGTGTTAATTTAAATTACGGTTATTTTGGTGGGATAGTTGTAGTGTATGTATGTATGTATGTATGTATGTATGTATGTATATGTATGTATGTATGTATAGGTTGTAGTCAATAAATCTAATCTAATCTAATTAATGTATGTATTTATGTATGCATAGTGAGGTTTTAATTTCTTGCGATTTCTAGTGATGCTGGAGATTCGAACTCCTCATGCAGCTAAAACAAGACACCACCACCACACCAGTGAGCCACAAAAACTA
>NC_087154.1:26599526-26612026 GCF_035594125.1 Scylla paramamosain
ACGTCTGTACTTGATAGGACAAGATGTATGAGTACGTATAGTGAAGCACAGTATTTGTAACAAGGACTCGTATCTCGAAACACTTGGGGTTCTCAGCAAGATTATTTTCCAAGACTACAGAGATGATCAGTCGGGTTCTGATGCGTATAAGATAGGGCAAGAATGATAAGTACAAGTCAGACGCACCATTAGTAACAAAAGTTATTTCGAAATACTTGGGGTTCTCAACAAGACTATTTTCCAAGATCAAGATGATCAGTTGGGTTCTCATAAGTATTTTGTCCCACTGATTCTCATAGCTCAGAAGCCTTAAATAATGACTAGAATAGCAAAAACATCCTCGAAACCTCTAATTACTTTCACTAGAGCGTGTTAATGGTAATCAAGATACTGAAACGTTTGGAAATGTGGTATGAAGACGTCTCGAGAGAGGAGCGTTGTGTTGTGTACCAGTCGTCTCCGAATTAGGGAAGACGTAAGGGAGGAGTGATATGTGGTATAAATAAAAGATATAAAAGCGATTTAGCACCAATAACGGGTGAATTTTGCTGTGGTGCCTTGGAAACACGGGAGGGAGCACCGAGTACGATCGTCTGCGTCTGAAATCATGCGGGTGTGCTTCTCCAGCCGCGGCGTGGTGGCCAGCCTGGAACCGCCCGTATTGATCACCAGCTGCCCAGCGTGACGGAACCCCGGCCTGTGCGGTACCTTGAGGGCCCTGGCCACCGCCCCGCCGCACCACGCTCCTCCTCCTGCCTCACACACAGACGGCTGCTCGGCTTCCAGAAATTTAATGTTTTTGTGTGCGTGTTCTTCGTGTTGTTAGGTAAGGCTTAGGTGAGGAGTGAATGTTTGTGGGTGCGTTTGTTTGTGTGTGTGTGTGTGTGTGTGTGTGTGTGTGTGTGTGTGTGTCAGATGAACGTCTCTCTCTCTCTCTCTCTCTCTCTCTCTCTCTCTCTCTCTCTCTCTCTCTCTCTCTCTCTCTCTCTCTCTCTCTCTCTCTGTATATCGGCAACTAAGACATCCACAATTACTACTTTTATCCTCCTCACGAAACCCACACAATTACACACACACACACACACACACACACACACACACACACACAGCTCTTGAAAAACTTACACTTTGCCACTGGTTTTCTTATAAATCCTCTCTCTACTTCACACACACACACACACACACACACACACACACACACACACACACACACACACACACACACACACACACACACACACACACACACACCCTTATCCTTGACACTTTTTTATTTCCCCACTTGTCACTTCAAGGTCAAAAGTCTACAGAAAATAATTCTCTCGCTTCCAGACCACTTCCAAACTCTCCCTCCCTCGCATCACTTCCACACTCTCCCTCGCATTACGTCTCCCCACTAACTCTCCAGTAATCTTCTAGTCTCTCCCCAAAAAGCAGTGACTTTAGCCTATCTTACTCGCTTTTCTTTACTGTTCTTATCCTTCTCCCTTCCTTTAATTTCACCTAACTAATTTAACCTAATCAAACGTTCTCTAACTTAACGTAACCTAACCTAATCTAACCAAACCTAACCCAAGCAAAACATAATCTAACATAACCTAATCTAACCTAACCAAACCTGCCCTACTATAACTTAACCTAACCTCGCTTCACCTAACCTGACCTTACTTAACCTACCCTAACCTAACTTAACCCTAACTGTTATTCTTTAATGTCTTCCTCCTTCTTAAGACAATATATCATAACGTAGCATAACATAATATAACCTATCAGCTTAATTTAACTGTAAACCTAACTTCCCTATTCTCCAACGCCAGTGTCTATTCTAACTCAACCACCTGTCTTTTCAGTTTTTCCCTCCCTTCCCTAACCTAACTTGCTTAACTTAATTTAACCTAACCCCGCCTAACTTTCAACCGAAAAACCTAACTTCCTTATCACTTGCCTTTACGGATGATTTTCTGTCATCCTTCCGTAACTTAACTAACCCTTCCTAACATAACTTAACCTAACCTGACTTAACCTAACTCTATGTCCCCTTCTTATCTAAACCTAATGTATTTACAATTCTCTCTCTCTCTCTCTCTCTCTCTCTCTCTCTCTCTCTCTCTCTCTCTCTCTCTCTCTCTCTCTCTCTCTCTCTCTCTCTCTCTCTCTCTCTCCTGCCCCCTCGTTGTGTCCTCGTGTTCCCAACCAGCGTCACCAATACTTGTTAGGACACATGAAGCCGCTAGGCCAATTTTAGGAGATTAGGCCACACTACTTATGTCAGAAAAAGGCATAGGAAACCGTTTGAGAGGCGAGTGACAGGGGCTGTTATATACTGGAGGCTGCGACCATTAGCGAGAAGTATCAAGGCCCCCGGATCGCGTTTCAAACCGTCATTACTTACGAGCGAACTCACACACAAGCGGTGATGGGACTGGTGGGAGTGGTGGTGGTGGTGGTGGTGGTGAGCAAAGGATGCGGTATAGGTGATGGTGATTGGCAAGGTAAATGATGTTTCCTATTTTTCACAGTTATCCTTAGTAATGCTGGCAATGCCACTAGGAGGTGGTTAAGTTACCGCCATTGTTATTATAATAATTACTATTGTTACCGTTGTCGTCATTACTGAGCGCACTTGAGTTAAACATACAACGAGAATGCGAGGAGGAAGAGAAGGAAAAGGAGGAAAAGGAGAAGGAGGAGGAGGAGGAGACGAGTAACATAACTGGGCACTAAAGCTATTACAGGGAGAGACACAACATAATACACTGAAGGAAAGAAGATAAAGGCTTTGTGATGCGCGCCGATCTGAAGAAGAACGTAAGTCTTTAGAAGGAGGTGGAATACAAGACTGATGGTTCCCAAGTTTCCTGGTAAAATGTAATAATAGAAAGAAGACGTTCGTTAACTCTCGCATCACAAAAAGCTAAACAGAGAGAAAAAGCTGCTTAGAATCGACTTTATATGTAGTTGGTACAAGTAGTTATTGTTGCTGTTGCTGTTGTTGTCGTCGTTGTTGTTGTTGTTGTTGTTGTTGTTGTTGTTGTTGTTGTTGTTGTTGTTGTTGTTGTTGTTGTTGTTGTTGTCGTGGTGGTGGTGGTGGTGGTGGCGGGAGGAGGGGTAGTGGTGGTGATTATTGTTGTATTGTTGCCTTTTCTTCTTTTGTTCTTCGTTTTTCTTTTTTTTTCATTTTCTCTTTCTCTTTCTTTTCCATTTATCATACCTTCCTTCCTTTCTTTCCCTTCCTTCACTCTTTCTTCCTCCTTTCTAGCTTGCACTCTTCTTCTTTCCCTCCTCATCTCTTTACATATCTCTCCTCTTAGCATACCTAGCTCCTCCCCCTGCTGTCCACCTCACGCAACGCTCACAATTTACCTTCCCCCTCATAGACATCCCACAGTACACGATACAAGACCATATTCTGAAACCTTTCCGGCCACACCACGAGTGTTTAATAACGTTTTTTTACGGGTTCTAGTGACAGACTGATAAAAATTCTACAATATGAACAGGACAAACACTCTTGAGAACCCGGCTAGTCATTTTTGTGGCTCGTGGATATAGTGATGAGAGTGTAAAGAATTTTTGAATATCTGCCATGGATTCGCTCCGTGCCTTATGTTATCGAGGTGGGCACGACTCGGGTTAAGCTGCCGCCGCGCCACCATAACATTCCAGGCTAATCTCTCGTATACAGTGATGCTTTTTAACGAGCAGATAACCAGGTAAGCTTCCCGCCGCTCTCCCATAGGTGTAGGCAGATCCCTCCGGCTCATACGTACATACATGTATATTCATTCATACGTACATATACATAAAACGGATACTTCGCTTTTTCTACGGTGTTATGTGAGTGTCGTGTTTTCCTTTGTCTCTTAAATCATTTATTCTTCCATGCTTTTGTTTGTCAGTATTATCATCATCTTTTTCATGTCTTACTTCTTCTTCTTTTTCTTCTTCTTACTATTCTTTTCTTTCTCCTGATCCTAAGACTTTTATTATTGTTTTTGTTGCTATAATTACAATCTTTTGCGTTTTTCTTCCTTCGTTTTCGTTTTATCTTCCTTCTTTTTTTTCTTTTCCTTCATCCCCTCCTCCTCTTCCAATTCCTCATCTTCCTCCTCCTCCTTCGCTCCCTTTTCGTATTCATGAAACTAACTACCTCTCCCCTCCTACTCTCTCTCTCTCTCTCTCTCTCTCTCTCTCTCTCTCTCTCTCTCTCTCTCTCTCTCTCTCTCTCTCTCTCCCTCCTATTAGCCAGGGTTGGAGTGGGTCGAGAGCCCTGAATTGGCGTAATTGAGTGGGATCACATAGATTTTAAACGTCTTTATGTAAGCTCCACATCTCCCGCCTACACGGTTGTTTTGCCCCTCCATTGTTGTACTATTCTTCCAGATATTCCTCTTGTTATTGTTATGGTGGTGGTGGTGGTGTTGGTGGTGGTTACAGTTGTTGCTGTTGTTGTTGTTTTTCGTTGTGGTGCTTGAGATTGTTGTTGTTGTTGTTGTTGTTGTTGTTGTTGTTGTTGTGTTTCTTCGAGGAGGAGGAGATGGTTAACATATCTTTAACCTTCTTTTCATCAGTTTCTCCTCCTCCTCCTCCTCCTCCTCCTCCTCCTCCTCCTCCTCCTCCTCCTCCTTCTCCTCCTCCTCTTTCTCCTCCTCAGCCCCTCTTAGCATTTCATAATTAAAATCTTTAATATATTCATCCATCATCTCTTTATTATACTCTCCTGTGAAGCAAAGACTATGAGGTTAACCGATACCTTGAATAAATAACGACAACAACAGCAACAGCAGCAACAACAACAACAACAACAACAACAACAACAACAACAACAACAACAACAACAACAACAACAATAATAATAATAATAATTTTAATAATTATATGTTCAAAGCCTGACTCGATTTCGTCTCTTCTTTCCCTTCTGCGTTTATTGTGAAAGCAGACCCGCTTCATGGATTTAGAGGAAAAGGAGGAGGAGGAGGAGGAGGAGGAGGAGGAGGAGGACGAGGAGGAGGAGGAGGAGCTGAGAAAGAGAAGGGGCAATAAAGAGTAGAACAGGAACAACAACAACAACAACAACAACAACAACAACAACAACAACAACAACAACAACAACAGGAGGAGGAGGAGGAGGGGGAGGAGGAGGACGAAGAGGAGGAGGATTTCCCTTAACAATGGCTCTTCTTTGCGCTGTTATTTTACCTCAACCTAAAATGAAGCTTTTTGTTTACTTTCCTTTCCCTAGTATCATCCCCACCCTAACCTTTCTCTGACGGACAAGTCTTCTCCCTTCTCTTTCTCCTCCCTCTTCCCCTTCCTTTCCTTATGATTATCTCCTTTTATCTCTTCTTTTACTTCCCTTACTCCTCTTACATGTATATCACGTGTGTATGTATGTGTGTATGTAAGAGTATATCCTAAAATTGAAGTTTATATTTGAGGTCTTTTAGGATTTTGTTAACTAACTGGTTTTTCCTGAACTTGGGTCTGATCTGTGCGGTGTGTAAGTTGTGCGGGTGAAGGTTAGACGGATGGAATTCGCTTATTGATAACAGTGACAGTATAAGTACATGGGTGTTTACAATAGTAACAAGAGCGACAGTAACAGCTATGACGACGACGACAACAACAACACAACAACAAAATCACAACAACCACCACCATCATCACCACTACCACTACTACCAACACCAAAACCATCACCATCACCACCACCACCAACAACAACAATAATTACTACCACAGCCACCACCACCACCACCACTACCACCACCACTACCAAGAGCACTAATAGAAGCATGGAACAAATCAATCCTTGGAACATGGAAAGACGGAGAGATAAATAGTGAAAAAAAAGTACTGATTTGCGAGTTTCATGAAAGAGTCAGCTAGAGAACAGTACTTTCCGGGAGGTGTTCCATCAGGCCACGTGTTGGGCGCCTCATTACCTGGAGACACGATGAAACATTTAGTCACGCAGCCGCTTTGGTTGACTGGTTTAATAATAAGGCGCCGGTAAATCGCATAGAGTTGATAAATATGGAACAGTCATGAATTAATTTTTCTTATGTCCTTCTTTATCTCATTGCTAAGCTTAACATTTTACTTCACCTCATCATTTGGATACGCGATGAACATTTAGATCGACTGTTTTATTAATAAGGCGCCGCAACATCGCATAAAACTTCATAAACATTGCAAGAGTTAAGAATATAAATTTGTTTTCTGTCTTTTCAATTGCTAAGCTTAATTCTTACAATGATACACAAATTTCTCGCATAATCACGCATTAAAACTCATTAGAAACCTTTTTATCTCCATTCAGTTATTGTTTATGTATTTATGTAAAAGGGGACTCTGGTCTGGAGCAACAAAAGATTATAAAAAAAAAAGTCCTAGTGAAGGTGCCATTCCTCAAATAGTGTAGTCGAAAAGGTTATCCAGAATTTGAGGACAAGCGTCTTCAAACTTCCCTCTTGTAATAGTTGAGGTCAAAGACAGGAAGAAATACAAAAGTAGGCAGGGAATTCCGGTTTCATACGCTTGTCGCCAGGCGGTTTTTTCCCCCTCCACGACATTCCTTTCCGTAAACTAAACCATCCTGTGTCAAACATTCCTACTGTATGGACATGAGTCTCCTCCTCTTCAGTTACAGCGAGCATTGTTCTGTAATATGCTTTTTGTTGCTATAAGGTTAAGTTTATTTACCTACCAGAAAAATTGTCTTTGGATTGGCTCTGTAGCCTAGAAAGAACACAGTTAGTTTTATATTCTCTCCTTTTCCTCTGTCCATGCAAACATCCCTTAATTTACTTCCATATATTTAGCGCTCTGAATGTTAGGGAAGAATGGACGTGGCAGTAAAATGGTTAAGGCACAAGTATATTTCACTCTTGAGTTTTCTTGTGTGTGTGTGTGTGTGTGTGTGTGTGTGTGTGTGTGTGTGTGTGTGTGTGTGTGTGTGTGTGTGTGTGTGTGTGTGTGTGTGTGTGTGTGTGTGTGTGTGTGTGTGTGTGTGTGTGTGTTCCAGCAAAATGCCTTGCTAATTACCCGCGCATAGCTAAGGACGAAAACAGTGACCGTCTCAGAAAGAAACTATCGCGGGAGTAATGATCGCCTTGGATTTTAAAAAGTTTTCGCTAATTAAAACTTTTTTTTTTCCCACGCTCACCTCTCCATATTTCTACCCGCCCCTCTCCGGCTTTCTCCTGCACGAGAACTTGCATCAATGGGAAGAAAACGTTTAGCAGAGGTCATTTACCCGTTCATAAGCGCATTTATTAAAGACCATTACAGCTTTTCTTGTTTTTTTTTCTTTTTTTTTTTGTGATGTTACATACAGAGAGTTCGGGTTTTAGAGAAATTTATATTGAAAGTGCGGTCACTGCGTTATATTTCTTGATTTTTCTCTTTCGCACTTCAGAAGTATATAATGTTTCATTATTTGAAAGCTTGAGAATGCTTTAATGTTCGTGTGTTTTGGATAGATAATTGTTAGTTCGTTTCTTTGGATGCGTTTTTTTTTTTTTTTTTTGCTCTTTTCTCCCTACAATATATTTTTTTTCTTTCGCTTTCTGCATTATTTATGATCCTGTGAAATAACTTGCAAGAACAATAAGCCTCAGTGCATACAATATTTGTGTTTCCATAAAAATTAAATCGACAGGGCAATAAATTCCTCGCTCTCTGTAATATTTACGTTCTGGTAAAATGCTGGAAATGTTTTAAGAATCGAGGAAGCGTTGGCATACACGAAGCACCGCCCGGAGTGTTCTGAGTGAGTGACGATGAAAACAACGCTGCGGTAAACAATACAGAAACTGTTGCAGAACCGCCGGAAGCTCTCGCCACTGCTGCCAGCCAACACGGTGCTTCCACAGACACTGCTAGACGGTTTTTTTTTTTTTTTTCCACACAATCACCTATTTTTTTTTTTTTTTAACATTGTTCTGTACCAGTCTTAGATAGCCCGCCCTTCATCACGAGGAACTACAGCAATACTCCCCATGATGGTAACTAAATTAAAGTCTCCATGGATATAAAAAAAAAAAAAATATTGATCCTATCAGTAGCAGGAGAGAGGAGGGGAAGCAGTGAGGCATCCAACACGGCGAGAAATGAATGACCCTGACACACACACACACACACACACACACACACACACACACACACACACACACACACACACACACACACACAAGCCAGAACTTCACCTTTGCCTGAAAGAAATGAAACATGGCGCACCTTGAATCACTCGGGCTCCAAGTAACCTACTATTCTTGCCACCAGCGTCCAGCAATTCACCGTTCCACACTCACATTCCACCTTAATCACGGTACGGGAAAAAAAAGTAGTTAATTTTCTCTTTGTTCCTACTCGTGCACTCACAGTAAGGGAAGTTCGTTGCTCGTTGCATATTTTCTCCGCTTTTATTCGTCTCATTCCAATCTAGCAGTCAAAAGAATCTAAAGTAACACCTATGACACTACCTCCCTCTGCAACACAGTATTTTTTTGTGTAAGAGCGGCTCTGGTCTAGGAAAACAACAAAGCGTAAAAGAAGACCCAATGATGATTCCAGTCCTTAAAAAGTATATATACTAAGAAAAGGATTATCCAGTATTTGGGAAGTGTCTTGAAACTGTTGAGGCATTCGTCTCATTTCCTTCTAGCAAGTCAGGTGAGTCTAAAAGAGCATTTGTAACACCTAGTCTCTGTAATATGTAGTAGATATTATAAGTATATGATGAATTGATGATGCAACAACTTTAGAAAGTACCATCATTCATTAATTAAATGTCTAATGACTCATATTTCTTAGTTTTTTTTTTTTTTTTTTTTTAGAGTAAACAGTCTTACCTAAGAGCTTCAAGAAACCAAAAAAGACAGTCCGTTTAATTAACCTCTCCCTCAAAAATTGCTACAAAATGGATTTAATCAAGTTGCCTCGCGTTCACAATGATGCAAGGGAACCCTCTAAGAAAGTACAAGCTAGAAAACGATCTCATCAGGTTACCTCACATTCACGATGATGAAACAAAAACACCTCAGAAAACACACATTTTTATTAATTCCACGTCTCATGCTTCGTATTACCTTGTGTTCATAATCACTTGCACATCCCAACATAGACCCACCTAACCTCAGGAGCCCAGATTCAGACCAATACTCCGCCTCAATATTCTATAGCAGGTAGCTCTCTCGCCTGGCTCAGCTGTTCATCTGCAGGCATTCTGACGGCGGAGAGGATTACTAGGGTGGCGCTAATCTCGCCAGCGCTCCAGTAACAAAAGACTGTCTGGCGGTGTGTTGCTATTCCTGCTGCAACTTGTGGGAGGCGCTTCTGGTGGTGCTAAGCTGACGCGCCGCCATCCTAGGGTTTGCGTCTGTCTATTCGCAGTATTCTCCTGACGATAGTGCTCTTTGGAAATTATGATTCGTGTTGTACGGTCTTGGGTGATACAGCTGAACTCAAAGCCAAGTAACACCATATTCACTTCCATAGTGTTAATCGCGTTTCTCTTCGTACTGTAAGGTCATGAATGATAGTCCAGCTCACAAGTCGAGTAACATCAGATTAATCTCCATTGCGTTCCAGGTTTCCCTTCGTATACTGTAAGGTTTTAGGTGATACAGTACAGCTCAGAAGTCACGTAACATCGCATTAATCTCCATTGTGTTCCAGATTCGCCTTCAGCCTTAAGTCCTCAGATCTGTTAAAAATCTATTATCCGTCGGGTTTTTGTTAAGGTTGTTGGCCTCACAGGACTTGAGCGTGAAGGGGAAGCACAAAACACGGTGGAAGGGACGCAGCAGTTACTCGTCTCCTGACCTTGACTGCACCAGTGGGAACTGATCGCAAAGGTCCTATTATATACAATATGCTTCAAAACCATACATATCCAGAGAGTTTAAGTGATAAGAGAACACGGCCATAATAACAAAACGTGTGGTTATAGAAACTAATTCCACATAAGCTGGTAAACGAAAGCTTCAATAATTATCTCGTGTAGAAATGAACAAAAGCTTACGTACGGCGTATTTATGCATAACCCACATTCATTGTTGCACTGAATAAGAAGTGAGATAAACAATTATATCATGCAAAATTTACTTAAAAAAGGAATATGAAAACACGTCACAAAAAAAAAAAACTCAGTTATTCTATTCCTATTTTTTTTTTTTTTTTTTTTTTTGGAGGGCGACATTTGAACGGCCTTTTTTTTACTTTTATTTACTCATCTGCTGACTCATTTACCTTATTTTCTTTTATTTTAATATTTTTATTTATTTTTCTCTCTACCTTTGTTCTTATTTCTTGTCCAATCTCCCTAATACATAAAAGAACATTGTATCAAATAGTCTATTTCGTTACTGTTATTTTCTACCGCTCATCTATAACTTTCCTTTCTCTTCCGCTACATTTCTTTACCATCCTAACAGTTGAAAACTCCTCCTTTTCCTTTCTTTTAGACAATCATGCAAACGAACGTGATTTTTTTTATAACGAAGTAACGAAAAAAATCAGTAAGAAAAAAAGCGGAGAGAGAGAGAGAGAGAGAGAGAGAGAGAGAGAGAGAGAGAGAGAGAGAGAGAGAGAGAGAGAGAGAGAGAGAGAGAGAGAGAGAGGTGTATTCCCGTGGGTGTCAGCAATTAGGGGAGAAGCGTGTAATCGTTATCACCCTTAAACGCTTCTCCTCTCGCGGCCACTCAAGGGGAGAGGGTAGGAGAGTCCGAGGGGGAGAGGAAGGGAGAGGAAAGAGGGGCGTTGTGACTAAGAGGCAACGAGGAGAGGGAGAGTAAAGGGTACGAGTATCATATTTTGTGATGCTTGTCCGTCTTCCCTTTTCCTCTTGTTTGGTGGAGGTTAAGTTGTTTAAGATGTTTCATTATATCTTCCTCTTTATTTTCAAGGGAGATATTTGGTTTAGTCTTCCTCTTGCTCGTAGTGAATAAGTCTGGGTCCAATTTTTCCTCTTTATTGTGAAGAAAAGCGTCGTGTGATTCAGATTTTTTTTTTATTGTGGAGAAAAACGTTGTCTGATTGAATTTTCCTCTTGAATGTGAAGAAAACGTTTTCCGGTTCCATTTTCCTCTTTATTGAGATGATAAAAACCGTTATCTGGTTCCATTTATCTTTTTCATTGTGAAGAAAAACGTTCTATTTAATTTCCTCCTTGTTAGTGGAGGAAAAATTTTAATATATTTTTCTTCTTTTATCAGGAAGGAAAATATTTTCTTTTGTTTTCCTCTGGTTTATAAAGGTATATATATATATATATATATATATATATATATATATATATATATATATATATATATATATATATATATATATATATATATATATATATATATATATATATATATATATATATATATATATATATATATATATATATATATATATCCTTTTTTTTCTTGATTGCAAAAATAGTATTCCATTTTCCTTTTGAATGTGAAGAGAAGGTATTTTGCTTTATTTACATATTGGTAAGCTGGGATTTTTCTTTATTTTTTCTTTTCCTTTCCATCTTATCCTTGTTTTCTTGCGTGACTCACGATCATTTGGTATTCACACATCAGTCTTACGTGCGAGTGTGAGACATATGTAGATGGGGAAATACGGAAGTAAAATACGAGCTGTGCTTGCGTGAGTATCAAGATAGCAAAGGAACAACACAAAATTAAGATAATACATACACTGGAAAAATCATAGAAGGACATACCACCTTGATGTGTTAAGATAGGAAAGAAAACAAGTAAGAAAAAATACACACCACATTTATATATCAAGAAAAAGGGGAATAAACATAAAAAAAACAGTCCTACATGAATGAGGAAATAATGAAATATCACATACTAATTTCGTGAATGAAAAAGGGAGAAAACACACAAGAAAAAAGGAAAATACACACCACATTTGTATATCAAGAAAAGGAGGATAAACATAAAAGAAACAGACTACTGCATGAATTAAAAACAATAAAATGTCACATGCTAATTTTGTCAATGAAAAAAAGGGAGAAAATATACATAAAAGGAAGAACGCACACAGAAGCTCAAGTAGTATGCATGTATGTAAGTATGTATGTATGTATGTATGTCCGAGGAGTCAAAACATTCAGCCTGGGGACATGCAAGGAAGGAAAGCGACACTCATCTCACCCAATCTTCCCCAAGCTCGAGCAAGACAGCGAGCAGTGTAAGAAGAGCTCCTCAACTCCTGCACTCGAAACGCGGGTCTTGAAAAAAGAAAACATTGACACGAACCCGCGACAACCACGACTAGAAAAAAAGAAAGAGTAACAGTATTAAAAAAAAAAGCAAAGAAACAGAGGGAGTTCGTAAAATGCATGACTATATGGACAAAAAAAAAATGCGATAGTAATAAAAGAAAATCCGCAGAAACCACGAACACAAGGATGAGAAACGCAGCAATAGTGATAAAGAGTGAAGAGAAAAGAAAACTAGGGTAAAAACAATGACTCTATGGAAAAAAAA
>NC_087154.1:26617026-26622026 GCF_035594125.1 Scylla paramamosain
AGAGGGAGGGAGAGAGAGAGAGAGAGAATATTACATAAATTCGTACATACCGAAATTCGAATATAAAACACTCACACCACTATCTCTCTCTCTCTCTCTCTCTCTCTCTCTCTCTCTCTCTCTCTCTCTCTCTCTCTCTCTCTCTCTCTCTCTCTCTCTACCTGTCCCAGCTCTTATGTCCCTCATCATATCGATCTCTTTTATGATACCATCGATTACTCACCTCCCCTGTGCCGGAGTTCACCTGGCTGTGTTCCCGCGTGGAGGACAGGTAGAGGCACGGAGCGTGAGGGGAGGCAGAGGCTGAGGGGACGTGGGGCACAAGGGGAATAAGGGAGGAAGATGAGAGGTCTGGGAGGGCAAACGAGGGAAGGAAGGTGGCATCCTAAAAGAGGGGAGTGGAGGGGGAGGGAAGAATAAGGGGGAGAGGAGGAAAATGAGAGGGTCGTTAGGTTAGGCACAGAGGTATTCTATGGTCCCTCAAGTTTATCAGTTTATAATCTGGTTTGATCAATGACCCAGTCCTTAAGGGGGAAGCTCTCGTCAGGCTGGTATTACATTTTTTTCGTATCTCCATATCTCTCTTCTCTCTTCTTTTTTTTTTTTTCGTTTTCCTTTCCCCTCGCTCGCTTCCCTCTTCGCGTGGTCGGAGTGTGAGGGGCTGAGGGGGGTAAGGGAGGGAATGGTGGCCGGCCTCGCGTCCCAAGCCTCAGTATTGAAAGGAGCATCCGCCTGCAGGAGCGTGGCCGTGTGTCTGTCTTCCTACGCCTCGCTGATAAGGATTATTCCGTAAACAGGTTCCTCACATAAGCGTGTTTGAGTCTGCCAGCCACACACACACACACACACACACACACACAAGCTTTTAAGGACGTTACCGCACTGCCTTATGAAAGGATCACTAATAAATACCCATGAATGCCAACAGACGAGGTAAACTTGACGTGTGTAAACAGCTACAGTAATCGGTCATTTATGCGCTGGGTGAACAGAGCCCACGGGGGGAGCAGGCGGCCAGACCCGCCCGCACCAGCTGTGTTCATACGGGTCTGATTCATGACAAAACACGCATTGACGCCACCAGCCATCCCGCCACGCTGCCCTCGCAGCTGCCCTGCTGCCGCTGACTGCCAGAGCTTCAGATTTTTGCTTATTAGTAATGCGTTAATGTTACCCGTTTAATGCACAAAGCAGGGATTCCCACAGTGGGGCATATGCAGGTACTGGGAGGGAAGCTCCAAAGGGTATTCGGGATTGCTTTGTCATGGTTATGGGTAATGATAAATCACGGAGTAATGCGCGGGTGCGCGGGTCGTCAAGAGGGTTCGTCAATGTAGTTATAAACAACCTGTTTCGCCAATTAAGCATTGTCATTGGTTTAGAAATATACACTAAGTGCTTCACCAATTGGCTCTCGTTAGGGGTTCAGAAATCCACAGCCAGGCAGCATCACAGTCACTAAATTAGTAAATTTGTCGTTAAAGGGCACTGCTATACTAATTAGTTCTGAAATCAGCCGCACAGTTCGTAAGTTCGCCGGTGGAGGGCGCTGCTTTCACTACAAAAACACCTATCACATGCACACGACAGGAACAGCTTTATAATGTTTAATTTCTCAGTTCTGATTTTCAAAAACGGACCAGAAAGAAATCACCGCGTTATATGAGATCAATGCACAGTGACAGGCGCAGCGGTGGCGGGCAAGTAAACAATGATAGCACGAAAACACGGTACCACTCACTGATAGTCTATAAGAGTACACACACACACACACACACACACACACACACACACACACACACACACACACAAGTGTTTTGCGGAACCAGTGGCATACAGACAGAGACTGAGACAGACAGGGAAAGAGATCAACAGATACGAGAAGACAAAAAGAATTTAACTTCACAGATCCTAAAATACGTATGTAACTGCCTTCCTATGCACAGTATTACGTACATACTTCTCATATGTGTGTGTGTGTGTGTGTGTGTGTGTGTGTGTGTGTGTGTGTGTAAGCACATACACAAGGCCAAGGGGCCGTCATCAAAGGGAGAGGGATAGATAAGATTAGATTGTATCAGATTAGATTAGATTAAATTAGATTAGATTAAATTAATCAGATTAGATTAGACAAGATCAGATTAGATTAGACTGAACACAAATAAATTAACAAGTATAAAGCTTTACAACCAAAAAACATTCATGACCCAAATATTACAAAAGAAATTTTCAAGGTCACACCATATGGCCATTAAAGCAACAACAAAACCTTAAGAACTATATCAGGAAAATACTTACTATTACAAAAAAAAAAAATAGAAAAAAAAACACACAAAAGGAAATTACAAACACCAAGAATGAAGATACAAAAACTTAACACAATAACATAAACAATCCATTATCGGAGCGAAAATGAATGGAAATACTCGTAAAAAAAAAATAAAAAATAAAATAAAATAAAATAAAACACAAACCAACCTGCAAAAAACTCGTGAATACCAAAACAAAACCTAAACCTACAAAACCTTACACAACAAACACAGAAAAGTAGTTAAACAACACAAAAATAACTTCACACTAACTTCAGACCTCCTTTTCCACTGTCCTCTTAAAAGCGACTAGCACCTACAATAACCCCTTTCTTTTCACTTCTATTCCCCCTTGTCAGAACCACTAACATAAAAAAAAAAAACTTGCCAATTGTGAACAATATATGGGTTATGCTTCTAGCTCTCTGCAATACCCCTAAGTAAGATCAGCAGGGTCTGGAGTATCGTTGATATGGACTGGCAGGAGCTGGAGTGGCGTGGTTGTGTCCTTTTTACAGGCAGTTCTTGAATACTGATCACCACAAAAAATAAATAAATAAAAACAGCGAAGATTCTAAAACTTTACTTGTCCTTATTTGTTGGGAGAGAAAAGGGGGAAGGAAGAGACAGGGGTGGGATGGCAGAGGAGGAGGAGGAGGGAAAGAAAGGAGGGAGGGAGGTCTGAGGGAAGATCTTAATGAAAGGGACGCATAATGAAGCACAGATAATGAAGGGATATATAATGAGGAAGAAAAGGGCGAGGACAGGAGTCAAGGGGGTGTGAGAAACAGAGAGAGAGAGAGAGAGAGAGAGAGAGAGAGAGAGAGAGAGAGAGAGAGAGAGAGAGAGAGAGAGAGACGCTGAGCACAGTGGAAAGTCAAGTAAATGAGCAAGGACCAGTTCATATTGACGGCGAGGGAAAGGAGGAAAAAGGGAGAGTACTCGTATGTAAACAGACTGACTGGCAAAGGGCTCTGAGAGAGAGAGAGAGAGAGAGAGAGAGAGAGAGAGAGAGAGAGAGAGAGAGAGAGAGAGAGAGAGAGAGAGAGAGAGAGAGAGAGAGAGAGAGAGAGAGAGAGAGAGAGAGAGAGAGAGAGAGAGAGAGAGAGAGAGAGAGAGGGAGAGAGAGAGAGAGAGAGAGAGAGAGAGAGAGAGAGAGAGAGAGAGAGAGAGAGAGAGAGAGAGAGAGAGAGAGAGAGAGAGAGAGAGAGAGAGAGAGAGAGAGAATGAACACCTGGAAAGAAGAGAAAAAAAAAAACGACTACTCTAAAGAAAAGAATGAAGAAAGATCATAGAGAAAAATCAACTAATATGAAAGGATCTATTGAGCAGAGCGAGGAAGAGGGAAAGGGGGAAGGACAGAAGGAAGGGGGAGAGGGAGGGAGGAAGGGAGGGGTGGGGAATTGGAATACTTCACAAAGGGGACGAAAGGGGGAGATGGGAAAGGCCAGGTGAGGGAGCAGCAGGTGCGCTAGGATAGTAATTCTGTCAGGTCATCGCCACTCACGGGGAAATGGTGACGGAAGGCTGTGACGGTGGCGGTGACGAGGCGGATATCGTCAGTCTTAAAAGGTGAGAGGAAGGGACTCAGGGGCTAAGAGACTGGGCGTTAAGGGAGGACTGAAAGAGGAACTACAGCAACATTATGGTCCATGTTTGTAACCGTAAGAAATAAAACGTAATAAAGGGAGCCGTGATGGTAGCGGTGATAGGCAGATGTGGTCAGTCCTAAAAGGTGACAGGAAGGGACTAAAAGGAGACTGGATTAACCCTTTCACTGCTATTTGACACATCTCTCCCTAATCACAAGCCACTGTGAGACATTTCTTCTTGTTCTACAGCCACGTCTAAACATTATATTGGCTAGAAATTACAAAACCCATCATTGTAATCCCTTTATTTCTTGTAGACGCTTTAACAAATTTCATACATTATCTTATTACTGTCGAGAATTGTTGCATATCGCAGGGAAAGGATAAAGGGAGAACTAAAATGAAGCCAGTTTAGTTATAATCCGTGCTTGAGAACAACAAGAACCATAAGAGGATAAAGGAAGCTACAATAAACCTAGTGGCGAATGTTGTCACAGTCTTAAAAGAAACAGGAAGGGATTAAGGAACTGGATGTTGAGGGAGGACTAAGAGTGGAGCCTTAGTAGCATTATGGTCCCGTGTCTGAGAATCATAACAACAAGAGGATAAAGGAAACTGCAAGAACCCAGTGGCGGATGTTGTCATAGTCTTAAATGGTAACAGGAAGGGACTGGACGTTATGGGAGGACTAAAAATGGACACTCGTAATATTGTCGTCTATGTCTGAGATCCATAAGAACCATGAGGGGATACAGCAAGCGGTATGAACCCAGTAAACCTACACGTGGTAATTCCTGTAAAAAAAAACATCCTCCAACATTCCAGCACTTCATGACGACTGTATTTTAAATAGGGTCTAGTTAAGGGTATTTCAGGGTTTCAAGAGTGTTTTAGTGATTCTTGTAATAGTTCAACAGAATTCTGAAGTGATGGTACTAACTGAAGACGGGATAAATAGATAACCACAGGCCGACATATCGATCTTTTTTTTTCTTACGTAACAGAACGAACATCAAGCGCAACGACAACAATCAATATTTTACCATGAGTCGAAAGGTCAGACTTTAAGAAATGAATAGCGGGGACATTATTTTTGGCG
>NC_087154.1:26627026-26629526 GCF_035594125.1 Scylla paramamosain
TCTCTCTCTCTCTCTCAACCATCGTTCCCTCCCTCTTTCCCTCCATTCCTCCTCTCCTTCCTTCCTTATCTTTACCTTACCTTCCTTCTCATTACTTCCACTTTCTCATCCTTCTTACAACCCTCCATCCCTCCTCCCTTCTCTCCCTCCTCCAAGAAGCCCACACGCAGGTTTCCGTCTGGCAAACGCACCTCCTCCTCCTCCTCCTCCTCCTCCTCCTCCTCCTCCTCCTCCTCCTCCTTTCACAATAATAATTCCGGCGAAACTTATTCCAGGAAATTCAGTGTGACGAAATGGTTTGGTTTGCGTTGATTAGAGAAAATGGAAAGTGGTCTGATGTGGCGTGGATGTTGTAAGGATGTGACACTTTTATATATATATTACTCTCTCTCTCTCTCTCTCTCTCTCTCTCTCTCTCTCTCTCTCTCTCTCTCTCTCTCTCTCTCTCTCTCTCTGGCTCTCTTTCTTCTTTTTATTTAATTTTTTTTCCTAACCTCCTTTCTCTTCCTCTTCCTGTACCGTTCCTCCTCTACCTGCCTACCTGTCTGTCCTCTTCACGCTCACCTGTCGCCTCACCTGTGCTGACTCACCCTCCTCTTGCCATTCCCACCTCTCCTGCCTTATTATTAGCTTTCTATAATGAAACTGTATTTTTAATCTTCTTTGGTTTTCTCTTCTGATCCGTAATTTCTTGGGTGCCGTCTTATTTCTGTTCATATTTTTCTCTCTCTTTTGTTTCCTTGGCTACTTTATTTGTTTTACACACTGTATTCTGTCTTCAAATCTAAACTTTTATATGTCTTCTCATGTGGGCTTTTCTTCCGTCTTATTTCTATATTAACACTTTTTTGTATAGTTCCCTACTATTTCCCTGCGTATTTTATTTGTTTTCTACGCTATTTAACTGTCTTTAAGTCTTCCCTTTCTTCTGTCTTCTCATCTGTCCTATAATTTCATGTTTTCCCTCCTCTCTTCATGCAAACATTCTTTTTTTTTCTTTTGTTCCCTTCTATTCCCCTACATACAATTCTCCCCTTTGTATACCTGTTTTCGCCAAACCTCTTAATTATCGTCTCTTTCCCTTCTGTTCTGTCTCTATTCAAGCCACTCGCTGCTATTTGGTTCGTCTTTCCTTAATCACCGTCCACTTTGGTATACCTCTTGTCGTTCCAAAGCCACTTTCAAATATTAAAGTGGCTAGAAATTGCAAAATATATTCGTTTTTACCCCCTTCTTTCTCGCAGGTTTTTTTTTTTTTTTTTTTTTTTTAGATTTCATACATTCCCTTTTGTGGAGTGGACTGTTGCATATCACAATGAAAGGGTTAACACGATCTATTTTTTTTTTTCTTGTATCCCTAACTACTTTACTTCCCTTCCATAGTTAAGTGTCTTCAAGTTTCACCTTTCTCTCTTTCTCCCCACATTACCAGTTGATTAATTTCATTTTACCCTTCTACGTCTCCATTAAACACGACTTATTTGTTTCCTCTTCCTGTTCCCCTTCCTAGTTCACTTATTTTCCATTTCTTCACCTTTCTCTCTTTGATGTTAATAATGCATACTATTTTTTGTTCTTTTCTCCTGTTTCCTTATCTACCTTAGTTTTTCTCTATGATAACTGACTGTCTTTGATAATCACCTTTCTTTCCCCTACCTGATCTATAAGTCATCATTGCTCTCCTCTCACCTTAATGTTAATAATATACTTACTTCTCCCACCTGTCCATCCTCTAACCTAACCTATCCCAGTTGTCCAGTCTCTTCCTCTTTCTGCTTCCTTCAACATAACTCTTGTTTTTCCCATTACCTTGATAATAACAATCTATGCAATTTTTTCCGCTCCTCTATCCCTTAATTCTCGTTCTGTGACTTTCTCTTTCCGCATAACCCTCGCATCTTCCCTTACTTTAATAATAACAATGTATTTTTTTCCTAATCATCCATGCCTCAAGTCTGATTTTATCTCCCTTCTTCCTCATAACCCCTGCATTTCCCTTTACCTTGATAATAATAATGAGCTTTTTTTTCCAATCATTCATCCTTCAAGCCTCTCCCATTCTTTCTCCTTCCACATAACTCATGCCTTTATTTCCCTTACCTTGATAATAACTGCATGCTATTCCAGTAATTTTCGGCAGTCACTACAGGGCTTTAAAACAAGACAAGACAGATTTATGGATGAGGATGATAGTGCAAATAAGTAGCTATGTTTTATGAGAGGAATGCCACGTGTAGGCCTGATGGATTCTTGCAGCTTTCATTATGTACTTTCTCATGTTCTTATGTTCTCATGTGTGTTTCTCCCATGCTTCTCTGTAACTCTCTTCCTCCTCTGCCTGTATCCCCTCCCCCATTCCTGCTTGTGTCCCCTTCCTGCTTGCATGTCGCCGGGCGCTGACTGCTGTTTGTGTGGCAACTGCACCTGTTTGCTCAGCCAGGTAATAATAAGCCAGGTGCGTGTCTTTAATCATCTGTTCCCCGGCCATGAAGGACCCACA
>NC_087154.1:26632026-26634526 GCF_035594125.1 Scylla paramamosain
AATAGGATTAAAATGGTGGCAAGGTGAAGGATCAAGGATGGTGGAGGTGGAAGGTGTTTACATTCATTTGCGTGCTACCTTACAAGTTCAAATTAATCTGGGACGGTGGGTGACTTAGAGTGAAGTATATATAAGAGGCTGGCGCTCTCTCTCTCTCTCTCTCTCTCTCTCTCTCTCTCTCTCTCTCTCTCTCTCTCTCTCTCTCTCTCTCTCTCTCTCATACACACATGAGTTCCCCACCATTTACATACAGTATATACAGCAAGTTTGGTGTGTTCCTGAGAGAGAGAGAGAGAGAGAGAGAGAGAGAGAGAGAGAGAGAGAGAGAGAGAGAGAGAGAGAGAGAGAGAGAGAGAGAGAGAGAGAAAAAAAAAAATATTCAATCATACAACCGCGAAAATACAAAGAAAATTAATACAGTAAAATCCCTCTTATCCGGCATCAACGGGACCACCGACATACCGGATACTTGAATATTGCCGGATACTTGAATAGAAGTGAAATTATGTCCACAATCACCACCCTACACTCACGCATCTTACCATAACAAAGATCAGCTGATCTTAATCAGCAGCTGATCTGATCAGCTGCTTAAGTGTAAGCACAACACACTTCCTCTTTTCTACAACTTTAGGCATGATGAAGGCGTCAGGCGATAAACAGTGCACACGCAGGACTGAGTCACTGAGTAAACACAGTGCAGTGGGCCGCGGGTGGCGCGAAGCAGTGCGCTCTGGTGGCGAGGGGACAAAGTATGCCTCGCGTGGGAATTTTAATCGATTTTATGAGTACACATTGATTTTTTATTGATTTTAAGGCTCGGGGAAAAATGTGCCGGATACTTGAAGCTGCCGGATACTCGAATGCCGGATGAGAGGGATTTTACTGTAATGCACAGGTGACAAACTGGTGAGGAATGAAGATGGCAAGATGTTGATAAAATGGGCAAATTTTTTTCACACTTTAACAACAACAAAAAAACAACAACAACAACAACAACAATACTATCTCACCACCATCACAATCGCCATGACCACTACCACAACTGACATTAGCACTAAAAAATAAGCAAAAAAATAATAAACTAAAAGAAAACAGAAAGAAAAAAAAAGGGAGGATTATTCAACCACGTCTGAATTGCTGCTGGCACAGGAAAATAGAAAGCGACATGAGTGAAAAAGGGAAAAAAAAGCTGGGAATGAAAAAAACAAGGAAATCCATCCACGAGTGATGTTCACCGACACGTTTTTTTTTCATTTTTTTTTTTTGTCGTCTCTTGCGAATCGGTTTAAGTATTATAATTTGTTTTGCTGTTTTCATTTTGTTTTCTTTTGTTCTTCTTCCGTTGTTGTTGTTGTTGTTGTTGTTGTTGTTGATGTTGTTGTTGTTGTTGTTGGTACTGTTCTTGTTGTAATTAGTATTGTTTTTTTTTTTGTGTTCTTTCTTCTCTCTTCTTCCACTTCGCCTTTTTTTGTCTTGTTCTCCTTGTCCTTGTTCTTATTTTTCTTATTTTGGTTCTTCTTAGCTTTCCGTTTGATGTTGTTGTTGTTGTTGTTGTTGTTGTTGTTGTTGTTGTTGTTGTTGTTGTTGCTGTTGTTGTTGTTGTTGTTGTTGTTGTTGTTGTTGTTGTTGATGATGATGATGCTGATGATGATGATAATGATACTGTTGCTCTTAGCTATGTTACGTAAGTACTCAGGAAATTACTCTCTCTCTCTCTCTCTCTCTCTCTCTCTCTCTCTCTCTCTCTCTCTCTCTCTCTCTCTCTCTCTCTCTCTCTCTCACACACACACACACACACACACACAACAAGTCTTGCGTACAAACCATCGACCTCCTTCATCAACACTCCTCTTCCTACACTTAAAGAGCGACCTTCCCTTACACACACACACACACACACACACACACACACACACACACACACACACTATTTAAGTCCATATCGATAAGCTTCCTTCATCGTCTTATTACTGCTTCCGGCCTCCACTTGCGTAATGAATGGATTAAAACGAGACACAAGAAAAACACGAGGGAGAGAGAGAGAGAGAGAGAGAGAGAGAGAGAGAGAGAGAGAGAGAGAGAGAGAGAGAGAGAGAGAGAGAGAGAGAGAGAGAGAGAGAGAGAGTAGTACATATTGCATATACAGGTAGTAATGATTATGGTGATGCAAGAAAAAAAGAGTTATAAATTGATTGATGAGGGAATCTCGTGTTTGTTCGTGAGTTGGTTCTTGTTCTTGGTCTTAAACCTTCCTGTTCTTCGCTTCCTCTTTATTAACTACTACATGCCTTTTTTTTTTTTCAATTAACTTTTTATCTTCTTGCGTGGTTCTCTTGTGGTTCTCTTCTAATACATTCGTCTTCGATTGCGAAAAGAAGGTTCACTTTTCGGTTCGTATTTCTACACTGTTCTCTTTCCCCTCACAGACAAAGTTTTTGTTTTCGAGTGGATTTTTTTACCATCCGCTTGCATTGTTCTCTTCTGGTTCACACTCACC
>NC_087154.1:26639526-26649526 GCF_035594125.1 Scylla paramamosain
TCATATTGAAAGCTTAGTTAAATACTGTCACGGTAATCCAGGAAATTATCCATTATTAGCCAAAGTAAATAAAGATATGACTGTAGTGGATGAGTTACAAGACCACTTACTCCAAGATTACGAATAATTTCATTTTGAATTAAACAAAAATTTAGAATGTAATGAAAACTGATGGTAATAAACCAATTCATTAACTAATTAACAGATCAGTCTGTCATTCGGTCAGTTATCAGTCAGTCAGTCAATCAATTTATCAATTAATTAATCAATCACCCACTCACTCACTCAATCAATCAATCAATCAATTAGTCTGTTACTCACTCACACACTCACTCACTCAATCACTCAATTTAGTCATAAGCTTGGCATTTAGAAAACCCATAACCTGTGTGTGTGTGTGTGTGTGTGTGTGTGTGTGTGTGTGTGTGTGTGTGTGTGTGTGTGTGTGTGTGTGTGTGTGTGTGTGTGTGTGTGTGTGTGTGTTTTGAGAGGTGGTGGAGACTGGTATCGGACCATGAATCACAGTATACCGTATACACTGCCACCAAACTTTTCCTTACTTAACTGTCACCTAACAAGGGTAAGCTGGCGGAGTTCCGTGTGCCATTTTCTAGGAGTTGGCGGAGAGAGAGACCAATAAGACCGTTTCCATTTATCTCCGTCTGGCTAAGTGTGCGTCACTACAGTAGATCTCTGCTGGAAAGACCAACCTAGAAACACCTTGAGCTCTTCCAATACTCTGCCTTTGTTTCGTAGAGTAAAACATGCTTCCTTCTCCGTTCTTTTCCTTCCTTTGCTCTCCTTTCCTAAACGTATTGAACATTTTTTTTCTTTTTTTCTCTTTTAGATTCTTTTCCCTGGAAGTGACCGAAGTACCCAAGTATCCGTTGAGCTTCTGTCTGTTTCCCTAATAAATAAAGCATCTCTCCCTCTCTCCCTTTTTCCACAATTGCTTTCGCTTTGTTTTCCCCCAATTTTTTTCTTCCTCTATCTCTCTCTCTCTCTCTCTCTCTCTCTGCTTTAGACTCTTCCCTACAAGTGATCAATGTGCCCAGAAAACTTCCAAATAAAGTTCCGTCGGACTGTTTCTCTGAGGAATAAGGCGTATCCCTCCTTCTTTCCACATTGTTTTCACTTGTTTCTTCCTAAATGAGGATATTTTTCTTTTTCTTTATCTAGACAACCCGCCCCCTCCATCCTCCTGGATCCTGGAAGACTTGGGAAAATATAGGTGTCTGGATATTTGAATAGAGCCATGCAAGGAGTGTAAGGAAGATCATGTAAAAAATACGCTTATAATCTTGATGAGAGAAGAGAAAATGAGAATAATGGCCACTTGTGGGTTATCTGTCGCCATCTTTTAATAAACTTATTGGTGATCTTTTTTTTATAATTAGATGTGGTATTTGAAATATTTTGTTAATGTCTTAATAAAACCAAACCTAATGTTTTTATTTATAGAAATTAGTGTAATTTAAGAAACAAATCGTTGAGTTTGGTTAGGTTAGGTTACGATGGGTTACATTAAAACAATTAAAAACATTCTAAATACCACATCTAACTATAAAAAAAAATTAAAAGGTGACGACAGATAACCCACAAGTGACCATTATTCTCCTCTTATCTTCTCTCATAAAGAATATAAGCATTTTTACATGATCCTCCTTACACTCCTTGCATGGCTCTATTCAAACATCCACACACCTTCTATATTTTCCCAAGTTTATTCCAGGATCCAGGAGGATGGAGGGGGCGGGTTGTTTGGATGAATCACGGGATTTTCCTTCTCTTTCCACCTCCACCTGCACTTGTTTCCCTGGAGAGTGTGGGAAGCAAGTGGGTGGGGAAAGAATACGTATGGTTTTCTTCTTCTTCTTCTATCTCTTCGTCTTTCTTTCTGGAAGGCTACGTTTCCAGGGAAGACTCATCAGGAGTAAAATCCCCGTACTGGAAGCATGGAAGTAAGTCTTTACGGAGAGGCACAGGCTTGGCAAGTTAAAGGGACAACGAGTCAACAAAATAATGACAGTGAATCGAGTTGGTAATCGTGTTGTTTTCTTCTTGTTATTTTTTTTTTTTTTTTGTCCTTCTTCTTCCTGATCTTGTTCTTGTTTTATTGTTCTTGTTCTTCTTATTGTTCCTGTTTTTCTTGTTTTCTTCTTCTTCTTCTTCTTCTTCTTCTTATTATTATTATTATTATTATTATTATTATTATTATTATTATTCGTGTTCTTTATCTTCTTATGTGAGAGATGAAATAATAACTGGCAGGAGGAGTTTAATTTTGTATATGTTTGCTAATAGGTCGGCATGGTTTACACACACACACACACACACACACAACAATTACGTCGCCACCACCACAGAAGCCTTCCACCGCTACTTCCCAGCCAAGAGCGTCACAACGCACCCGTCTGATGCCCCCTGGATGACGCCACGCATTAAAAGACTCATGCGTCAGCGGACCTGGGCGTTCCACTCCTACCCGGTCCTATACAGGAAACTAAGAAACAGAGTAATCAGCGAGATTAAGAATGCAAAGGCAAGCTATTACCCAGACAAGATACACCACCTCAAGCTGACCAACAACAGACAGTGGTACGCTAAGATCAAAGCTTTGTGTGGCCTACAAAAGCATACTTCATCTCTTCCTTGCACCTCACACCTTCCTGCTGATCTCGCGGCTCAGGAGATGAACGATCACTTTGCTGCTATCTGTCAAACCTTTCCTCCCCTCCACACCACTCCGCTTCCTGCCTATCTTCCCGCTCCCTCCCATCCCCCCAGTGTCCAGGCAGTGGATGTTTTTAAGAGAATACTCAAATTCAAACCAAGATCCACCACACCCACTGACCTTCCTATAAAAATTTACAAGGAATTTGCTGTAGAGCTAGCAACACCGCTATGCTCCATAATAAACGCCTCACTCTCCCAACACTCTTGCCCAGCGGACTGGAAGACATCTTACGTCACCCCCATCCCCAAAACTTCCAGTCCACAGTCACTCAATGACCTCAGGCCAGTCTCTATCACCCCCATCCCTAACCTTATTTGTGAAGATTTTGTATATGACTGGGCCTACACCAAAATTTGTAATACCGTGGATATCAGACAATTTGAAAATATTAAAGCCACCTCCACCTCCCATTACCTGACCAGCTTCCTTGAATTCATCCACAGCCATCTGGACAAGCGAAACACCTCTCTAGCTGTTGCTTTTGTGGACTTCAAAAAAGCCTTTGATCTTGTTGATCACACTGTTGTCATCAGCAAGGCAGTAAGTCTGGGTCTCCCTCCTAACCTGATAGCGTGGCTAGCCGACTTCCTCACAGGGAGGCGTCAGGCCGTTCGCTATTAGGGCTCTGTCTCTAATTTCCAACAGCTGACATGTGGGGTCCCCCAGGGGACCAAGATGGGTCCTCTATGCTTCCTCCTCCTCATTAACGACGCCCTCACTGCCACCCCCCATCGCTGGAAGTATGTGGACGACTGCACCGTGGGCGTCCCAGTTTCCACCAAGAACCCGGACTACTCGCCACTGCAAGCAATTCTGGAGCGACTGCAGACGTGGACGGAGAAGAGCAGGATGACCATCAACCACAGCAAAACTGTGGTGATGCATTTCTGTACCTCCTCTGTACCAGTGCCCCCTCCCCAGCTCACAGTGGGCCCTCACCCCCTCCAGGTGGTCCAATGTGCCAAGCTTCTCGGAGTCACGGTGGACGACCAGCTGACCTGGAAGCAGCATGTTGCCAGCACCGTAAGATCAGCTGCCTACAGGCTGTACATGCTGCGCAGACTCAGGTCGCTGGGGACGCCGACAGATGAGTTAAGGGGGGTGTACCTCACCTTCATCCTCCCCAAACTCATGTACGCCTCCCCAGCGTGGTCCTCCTCCCTCACACACACTCAACAGCTACAGCTAGAGAGTGTGCAGAAAAGGGCGTGCAGGGTCATCCTTGGCCCTGCATACACCACCTACGAAGAAGCCCTGACCACCCTGAGTCTGTCCAGACTATCCACCAGGCACCGAGAGGCTCTGGAGAAGTTTGGAAGGGGACTACTGCATCATCCACGTCTCAGAAACATGCTGCCGCCTGACGCGCCTCGCCCGGTCCGTGCCACCAGACACCACAACAAGATAACGCCCCTAAAGGCGCCGCGCACGGACCGGTACAAACTCAGTGCGATTCCCACCATGGTGCGAGCCATCAATCAATAGTATTTCCCTCCTAGATTAGACTTACCTTTAGGATTAATGTTAAGTTTTTCCCCACCCCCTATGTACATTTTCAGTTTGTTAACTGCCTAAATAATAAACCGTTTATTATTATTATTATTATTATTATTATTATTATTATTATTATTATTATTATTATTATTATTATTATTACAACACACACACACACACACACACACACACACACACACACACACACACACACACACACACAAGGCTGCTGAATATATGAATCACATACAGAGTAATGGAAGTGTGTGTGTGTGTGTGTGTGTGTGTGTGTGTGTGTGTGTGTGTGTGTGTGTGTGTGTGTGTGTGTGTGTGTGTGTGAGCGTAGGCCAGGCATAATATTATCTGAAAGATTACTCACATGACACCTCCAGCGCCGTGACTCACACGACTGTCAGTGTTGCCTGAGTCACCACACTGCTCGGAAGAATGAGGAAATGCCTGGGGCGTTATTGAGAGAGAGAGAGAGAGAGAGAGAGAGAGAGAGAGAGAGAGAGAGAGAGAGAGAGAGAGAGAGAGAGAGAGAGAGAGAGAGAGAGAGAGAGAGAGTTCGATACCATCCTAGTATGCGGACCAAGGCTTGAATTCTTACACGCTTTGTTCTATCATAAGGGCTTTTTCGAAGACCATAGAGTTGATTAGGTGGGTTCTCAATGGTATTTCTCCTATTCATGACGTTAGAAAACTTATTAAACTGTTACTAGAATCATGAAAACGTTGAAAGCTTCAATAAACTCAATGGAAGAATGTTAAAAAGTACCTGCGAGTAGGGCTAAGAGAAGACGCGGAAACACTGCAGGATAAAGACTAGTCGCTCGCTCTCTGGTATGTTTAACTCAGAACCTTTCAAGTGCAGACTGTCAGGTGACTTCGTGATCTACGCACACTGGCTTCTGTTGGAAGAATTCTACTTTTCTTTTTTTTTTTCCTTTTTTTTTCTTTTTTTTTTTTTTTTTATGTGTGTGTGTGTGTGTGTGTGTGTTAATTCTAGTGGTCTTTTATTTTATATATCTACTTTTTTTTTATCATTCACCGCTGAGAAGACAGGAAAATTGTCAGTTGCAACATTTCCGTGTCTTCTGTTCTACTTGTGTTTAGTGAGAGTTTAAAAATTCCCCACAAGAAGTAACGAGTGTCTTGTTATAAACAGTTGACACGTAAACCTTTTCACCACTGGGCTATTTTTTTCTCCCCTAATCATCAACAGCTTTCTAGACACTTACGCTTGTGCCATGGTCTCTTAAATACTTCTGAGACATTAAAAAAAAAAAAAAAAAAACTACTCTCTCCCAGCCTTTGTTTGTATGTCCATGCAGAGGCTTTTCTACAGTGTTCTGAATGTTAAGAAAGGATGGCCGTAGCAGTCCACCAAGAACTGTGTTGAAGCGCGGCTCAACACAAAGCAACACATCACTACCTACGAGTGTCTAGAGGCAACGAACCAAACGTCTATTTCATCACGTTAGATTAAAATAACGCGCAGTCAGTGAGTGCAAGCTTGAGTCAGTGGATAGTCATGTGTAGCAGTGTTATTTCCCGAACTCTTTCCCATGAAGTGCAGGTAATTTCCGCGAACCCTTGTCACGAGAATAATGATACGCCAGCGTTAACCTTTTCTGATTCACTCGGCAGAATTTACACCACGAATCAGAGTTCCTAATTATTTCTCCTTTCATCTTGCCGACCCCGCCAATCATTCCTGCGCCTCACTCCAGCACCGGTTACGTGGCATTAGGTCCCGGAATGGTTAGCACTGTGGATTTGTCGTGAGGTCATACGATCATCTAGTTATTTAGTCCTCAGTTCGTTTGGACAAATGAGGTATTTAAACCGCATGTCACTTAATACTTGGAAGAATGAAGTAGTGGTGAGAGGGAAAGAGCAGTTTATTTAGGCATAGGGATATTTTGGCTTCAGGTCACCTAGTTCTTGGAAGGGTGAGGAAGAGGTGAGAAGGAAAGAGCATTAATCTGGCCAGTTCATCTAAGCCTTATATAATTTAGGACGTGGAAGAATGAAGTGAAGGTAAGAAGGAAACAACAGTTCATTTGAGCATAGGGATATTTAGGGCTCAGGTCACTTGGTACATGGAGGAGTGAAGAAGGGTGAGATGGAAAGAAAATAAATAAAATAGATTCATGAAGATATGTGAAGTAAAGATGGCATGAAAGGTATATATATACTATCCAAAAAAATGGTAGTAATATCCTACATCATGAAACAAAATGGTATCCGAAAACCACGTCCATCCACGCCTCACATCACAGCGTCTCGGTCTTCGCGGAGTTCTTAATACAAAGCAGCTCAGTAATCCATATAATATTTTCTCTTCTATCTATACACACTAAGCTTCCTGGACTTTGTGACATTAATACCTGCGGGAATTATACACACAAAGGAATCTTTTCTGTCTATCTGACGGCTGAGAGACGATGATAAAATAAGCAGAGGCGCGTTGTTTCCTCAGCGTTTTGCGGACTCTACCTTTACTGTCAATCAGGGAATTACACAAAGTAAGCGGATTTGCATTGTTTGAGCTGTGCCGCTAATCACACAATGATTAAAAATGTGAACTTATGCTTAGATCCATTACAGACTTGTTGTGGTGGATTCTGTTACCTAACTGACTTGCATTTCTGTTACATTGTTACTGTTTTTGCATAGGTATATAAGAACTTAAGAGAAATTGTAAGAAGTCGTCATACCTAAACGTGGCAGTCCCGGCAAGAAACATACCTATATATTTCCACATAACATCCTCATCCACAAATGTATCTCGTCTTTATGGATTTAAGAACATAAGAACATAAGAAACCAAGGGAAGGTGCAAGAAGCCATCAGGTCTTTTAACGTGTTACGATACCTGGGAAAAGCCACAAAATTAAAAATTAAAATCAATGTCGCTTTTAAAATTATCATTATATTCCAAAAAGTTAGTCGATTTAGTTTGTTCACTGAAAAGAATAACTGATTGCCTGAGTCTACAGCGCCGCAACACTAAGATTAACTGATGCTGAGCTTGATGATGGTAACGCTTCCAACAATACAATCCATCGCAACAGTCTGATATCTAAGCACTTATCTTCTCAAGATGCGATCCCGAAGGCGTCAGTTCCTATTGTAAAGACTGTAAAGCGCTGACAAGATTCGCCTCACGCACTGACGCCCACGACTAAACATACAAGACTAACGTAACAAAGTACTTCAGCAGACGAACACCCGAAATAACCTTTCATGAAACGGTAGGATATAGTTTCTGAAGACACGTCACGTCACCAGGTCATTTTTTAAACTCGGTACCTTCCACACCACCCGAGATTCCATGAGTTAGTGTGTTAATTTGTTGTCCTACTGCGAGATTACTACAGATTACCTTCTTTCCGTTTTTTTTTTTTTCGTTGTCATTTCTGGCTTGGATTAACTTTAATTAGGGTCCTCGTTGTGTCATTCCTTGACTATCTGCTGTAAACATCCCTCGACGCGCTCACTGAACCTCGAGTAACTTGTTTAGAGGAATGGACGTGTTTTATATATATATATATATATATATATATATATATATATATATATATATATATATATATATATATATATATATATATATATATATATATATACATTTTTTTTTTTTTTTCAAACTACTCTTTCGTTGTTATTTTCTGACGATTTTTTTCTCAGTTTTTTTTCAGTTTCTTTTTCAGGCCTTTTTTCACATTATTTTTCAGATCTTTTCTGACTACTTTTTCCAAAACTTTTTTTTTCAGCCTGTTGTTTTAGACTATTTTCTTTCAGACTTTTTTTCGGGCTACTTTTTTTTAATACTTTTCACACTATTTTTCAGACTATTTTCTCGACTACTTTTCTCAGATAACGTTTTTTTTTTTTTTCTCCAATTTCTTTTATGCTATTTTCGAGACTGCTCTTCTCAACCATTTTTAAAAGACCAACTTTTCTTTTTTTCATACAATATATTTTACACAATACTTTCTTCAAACATTTTACATTTTTCACACTATCTTTCATCCCACAACTTTTTATTCAGATCGCTTTAAAGATTATATCGTCACTTTTTTTTCCAACGCCACAATAAAAACACACACACACACACACACACACACACACACACACACAGGTAGAAGCACACATAAACAAAAGACACGTACTCTTACACAGAAACATCACACTCTATATCATTCATTAATTCCGGGAACAATAAGCAGAAACAAATACAATCCATTTAATTAAAGCTGACCTGGGGTTGTGGCAAAATAAACCACGTGAATGGAAGGAGAGAGAGGAAAGGAAAGGTAAGAGAGTAGGAAAGGTATTTGCATGGGGTGGTTAGCGAGTAGGGACAGAGAGAGAGAGAGAGAGAGAGAGAGAGAGAGAGAGAGAGAGAGAGAGAGAGAGTACGGCAGTAGCAGAGACAGACGGAGGTATAAGGCTGTATTTTTTTTTTTTTTACGAGTACCAGTGAGAGTAGACTGATGATATATAGTGAAGGTAAAGAAACGGATGATGGTCAGCGGATCAGGAACTTCTGAGGCAGTAGCAGTAGCAGACGGAGGGATAAAGGTCTATTTTCTCCTTTTCTTTTTCTTATGAGCATTTGTTGAGAGTAAGCTGGTGACAGTGAGGCAGCGGAGGATGACAAGAAGGATGGATGTCTTGCGAGTGTTGTGGAGGAGTGAGATGTGATTTGTGTGGCTAAATATTTCAGTATTCGCATTCTCAAACATTTCGGCGTCTTATCCCGACTTTTAACAAGCTCTAGTGCAAGTTACCAGGGTCTTCAAGTGTTTTCATGATTCAGGTGATAGATTAACAGGGATTCTGCATCATCAATTGGAAAAACACGCTTAACACTCATGAGAACCCGACTCTTTGGCAATGAGACATTAAAGTGTTTCAAAATGTGGATCCGCTTACTACATATTCTTATAGATAATTCGTGCTTCGCTTGTATCTCGTTGTATCAATAGTCTGGTTACATCATCGTACTGAGGAGACATTCTTTACGGAATTAATTAGCTTATTTCAGAACTGATCAAATAACTTACAAATTGCAGTGGTATGTGAAAAGTGGTATGAACGTTTTGGAGTTGTTATTAAACTTATGTTGTGGCGCCTTAATAACAATAAAGCAATTATATCACATCTGTTCTAATTTATTTTTTTCAAGGTGTGAGGGAACAGGTGAATTCTTAGTTCTGGGAGGTGAGTGGGCCTAATGGGCATGCCTGACAAAGGTAAAGAGAAGTGCAATGAAGTGGACGTGGCGGAGAGGCAGGAATGGTAGAAGGGAAAAAAAAATACATCGAAAACAGAAATTCATAGGAGAGACAAATAGGATGGAAGCTCTATATTAAGACCTTGCCTTAATCCCGTCTCTCCTGCTAATGTTACTGCTGATACACGCTATTCTGCTAACCTGCTCAGTAATCAGGACGGAGAAGCGGCATTGAAGTAGCTAGCCTTGTGAAGCTTCTGTTGAACCAAGTAAACATTAATTGAAGACATTATGTGGCCTCCGTGTGTGTGTGTGTGTGTCTGGGGAGTAAAGCCGATCTATGTGGTGGCGGCGGTGCGGGTAGGGTGGTCGGGTGGGCTGTCTGGGGGAGGCAGGACCCCAGGAAGTCGTGGGATCAGTAATAGACAAGATATCACACACTGCCATTGCTTTGCAGGCCAGTGCACGCCTCCGGATCTTTGCTCTCCCTCAGACCACACAAACGTATCGCGAGAGCCGCC
>NC_087154.1:26654526-26664526 GCF_035594125.1 Scylla paramamosain
CAGATTTCTCCTTCTCCTCCTCCTTCTTCTCTTCCTCTTCCTCCTCTCCTCTTTCTTCTTGTCCCCCTGCTCCTTTTTCTTTCTTATCCTCGTCCTCCTCTCGTCTTTCTTGTTTTCCTGGTCTTTCTACTTCGTTTTCGCTTTACTTCCTCCTTGTCTTCTTCCCTTTGTCCTCCTCCTCCTCCTCCTCCTCCTTAAACTCGTCCTTGTCCTCATATTTCTTTCATGTCCTCTGTCTTCGTATTTCGTCTCCAGTTCCACTCCTTATTGTCCTCTTCTTTCTTGTCATCCTTCTTCCTCTTTGTCTTCCTCCTTTTTATCGCTTTTCTTGTTCTCTTTATCTTAATATTTCATCTCTGCTTTCCTCTCCTTACTGTCCTCTTTCTCTTCGTTGCTCTACTTCTTCCTTGTCCTCCTCCTCCTCCTCCTCCTCCTCCTCCTCCTCCTCCTCCTCCTTGTCCTCTTCCTTGTCCTCGTCACAGCAAACAAGTCACGTCATGTCAAGGTTGCGTGTCTATGAGAGAGGGAAAAATACCGCTGGCTTTCATCATGGCCTCGTGTTCTCGGTCTCGACCTCTCCTCCTTAATAAAAAAAAACAGATGACAACAGGGGGAGTATGAGGGAAAAAAAAAATAACACCGGTGACCTACATAGTGTCGAGTGTGACATTGTATTTATTAATAAGAATTTTCTCCTCGTGTTTATTTTTTTTATTTTTTTCCTGTGCCTCAATGAAAGGAGTTTTCTGTCTGGTAGAGGGAAGGCAGGAGTGAGTGAGTAAGTGGGTAAGTGGGTAAGTGGGTGAGTGAGTGAGTGAAGGATGGGAGTGAGTGGAGGAAGGAAGGAGAGAGGGAGGGGAGGAAGTAAGGAACAAGTGAGCGAGTGTGTGAGGGAGACAACGTATGAATGATGTTTATAATAGGGGAAAATACTTCGTAGAGATAAGGTATTGCAGTAAGGCCTACAGTATATATATAGTGTACCTTGTATTGTAGTGTGTGTGTGTGTGTGTGTGTGTGTGTGTGTGTGTGTGTGTGTGTGTGTGTGTGTGTGTGTGTGGTGTGTGTGTGTGTGTGTGTGTGTGTGTAATAATAATAATAATAATAATAATAAACGGTTTATTCTTTAGGCAGTCAACAAACTGTGTCTGTGTGTGTGTGTGTGTACAATCCTATCCCAACTAATGCGTATGTACTTTTCTTCTTACTTTTTCTCTTAATACCATTCTTATAGAGCACTAAGAACATCATCATTATCGAACTTGCTATAACAAAACAAAACACACATAACCATAGAAACACAATGGAAATACTATAATAATCTAATTTTTCTACTAAAATACCTACGTACACACACACACGGAGGAATCAAAAGCTTTTTGTCTTATCATTTCGTCTCCTCTAACAGACTGTTTTCAGCTTCTCCTCTCTCTTCTCTCTCTCTCTCCTCTCTCTCTCTCTCTCTCTCTCTCTCTCTCTCTCTCTCTCCTCTCTCTCTCTCTCTCTCTCTCTCTCTCTCTCTCTCATCGCCGCAATGTTGCATCTCTTGCTAACTTCTACTGCTATTTTCACACTAAATGCTCTTCTGATCTTGGTAACCGAATGCCTCTCCTTCTCCCGCGGCCTCGCTCCACAAGACTTTCTACTTCCTTACACCCCTATTTTGTCCACCTCTCTAATGTAAGAGCTAACTAGTACTCTCAAGCAACCATTCCCTTTTCTGGTAAACTCTGGAATTCCCTGCCTGCTTCTGTATTTTTTTTTTCTTCCTATAACTTGAACTCTTTCAAGACACTTATCCTCTAATATGTGACAATCGCTTCTGACTCTGTTTGGGAACTGGCACTTCCATAGGCCCTTTTTTTTTTCTTCTTCTTCTTCTAATGTTGTTGCCCTTGGACGGTATCCCTCCCACACAAACACTCACAAACATAAACACACACACACACACACACACACACACACACACACACACACACACACACACACACACACACACACACACACACACACATACAAACACACACACACTCACAAACATAAACACAAACTATTAACAGTGGTGTTCCTCAGGGTTCTGTCCTGTCACCAACTCTCTTCTTATTATTCATTAATGATCTTCTAAACCAAACTTCTTGTCCTATCCACTCCTACGCTGATGATACCACCCTGCACTTTTCCACGTCTTTTCATAGACGTCCAACCCTTCAGGAGGTAAACATAGCACGCAGGGAAGCCACAGAACGCCTGACATCTGATCTTTCTAAAATTTCTGATTGGGGCAGAGCAAACTTGGTATTGTTCAATGCCTCAAAAACTCAATTCCTCCATCTATCAACTCGACACAACCTTCCAGACAACTATCCCCTCTTCTTTAATGACACTCAACTGTCCCCCTCTTCTACACTGAACATCCTCGGTCTGTCCTTTACTTATAATCTGAACTGGAAACTTCACATCTCATCTCTAGCTAAAACAGCTTCTATGAAGTTAGGTGATCTGAGACGTCTCCGCCAGTTTTTCTCACCCCCCCAGCTGCTAACTCTGTACAAGGGCCTTATCCGTCCATGTATGGAGTATGCTTCACATGTCTGGGGGGGTTCCACTCATACTGCTCTTCTAGACAGGGTGGAATCAAAAGCTTTTCGTCTCATCAACTCCTCTCCTCTAACTGACTGTCTTCAGCCTCTCTCTCACCGCCGCAATGTTGCATATCTAGCTGTCTTCTACCGCTATTTTCATGCTAACTGCTCTTCTGATCTTGCTAACTGCATGCCTCCCCTCCTTCCGCGGCCTCGCTGCACAAGACTTTCTTCTTTCTCTCACCCCTATTCTGTCCACCTCTCTAACGCAAGAGTTAACCAGTATTCTCAATCATTCACCCCTTTCTCTGATAAACTCTGGAACTCCCTGCCTGCTTCTGTATTTCCACCTTCCTATGACTTGAATTCCTTCAAGAGGGAGGTTTCAAGACACTTATCCACCAATTTTTGACCACTGCCTTGACCCTTTTACGGGACTGGCATTTCAGTGGGCATTTTTTTTTTATTGATTTTTGTTGCCCTTGGCCAGTATCCTTCTTACATAAACACACACATACACACACACACACACACACACACACACACACACACACACACACACACACACAAGGGAAAACGTAGCATGGAGACATGAATCACTTCTTACATTCATAGTTTTATTTTCAATCCACATTTGATACACAGAGGCGGACGTGGTTCCTTGTTAGCGTCTGTCTGTCTGTCTGAGCGTCTGTCTCTGCTTCATTAAGGTTGCTGACGTGTCCTCGGATCCAGGGATACTAAACTTGGGATTCATTGCAAAAAAAAGCCACACAAAATTGCTCCTTATTGGTCTTGCTTTTCATGTTATTAATGAACGTATTGGTATTTTGGTATAGAGTTTGGTATAGTAGTTTTAGTAATAATCACATTAGTGTAGAGACAACTGCTAGAATACTAAAATGTTGGCACACAATGGGACTTAATCTTCATATGCATATATTTAGTACTAAAGTAGTAATAGTTATGAATTCGTATATTTGTGGCCTCTCGCAAGGACCACTTTCAAAGACCACAGAGATAAGCAAAACAATAATTCTGGGCAAACTTCCTCAATGTGAGTAAATCTTCGTATTCATGCATATCAACTATTGATAGTTTTAAGTTCCTTCTTCACTATGGGCTCTTATAAGGATCAATCTCAAAGACCACAGAGATGACCTGAATAGTAATTATGTGCAAACACTTTCAATGTGAGTAAATCTTCGTATTCACAGACTTAATAGTAATAGTTTTAAGTTCGTATCTTTCAAACATGGACTCTCATAACGACTAATTTAAAAACCACAGACATGACCACCAGGCTTCCCATGGGTCATTTCGCTACTGTGTAAAATCGTACATTCAACTACCAATGGAATCAAATAAACTCCTGGAAACAAAGACCAGCTTCCACTACAGCCGTTTGAAAGTTGTTGAGTTACAGCACCAGAATGTTTAAGAATACGAGGCTTTGTAATAATCTTAAGAGCGAGAACTGACGTAGTGTACAGCAAGAACAGCAAGTGTCCAGCAAGAACATGGGAGGGAGGAAGCAATTCGTTAAAGTGAAGAGGCGACATAAATATGAGTACTCTTTTTTTCGATATTACTTTCGACAAGCTTTCATCGCCGACTTTGCTTGTCTTTTGTATATGTGTACAATCTACTTGCTGTATGTTTGTCTAGTCTCTCTCTCTCTCTCTCTCTCTCTCTCTCTCTCTCTCTCTCTCTCTCTCTCTCTCTCTCTCCTCTCTCTCTCTCTCTCTCTCTCTCTCTATCTATCTATCTATCTATCTATCTATCTATCTATATATCTATCTATATATCTATCTATCTATCTATCTATTTTATCGGCGTGTCTCTGCTCCTCGTCTTTCGTGGCGGTGATCAGCGACCCAGATCTGAGGGCCTCGGGTCGATGCGATGGAGGCGAGGACGGTGCGCCACTTCAGAATGACTCACTAAAGGTCACCGCTAGCCTGGCCCACACCACCACCACACCACACCACCACACCACACCACCACACCACACCACTAGCACCACCACCAACTCACCGCTGCCAGACACTGTGACTCATGGTGATCTGATGAGTAACCAGTAGTGAGGAATGTTAGGTTCCGCCCAAAAACATGGTGTAGTAGTTATACATTTGTTTGTTTGTTTTAAGTGTGTTTTGTTCCCTCTTAAGTATTTTTTTTTTCAAGGGAAACGGAGACTAGTCGAATTCCAGCTTTTACGTTTGTTTGTTTTTTCCTTCATTAGTAGTGCAGAACGCTTACTTTTTTTTTTTTTTTTAAGTAAGAGGGGCACTGGGCTAGGGCTAATAAAATATTAAATAAAATCAAGTAGAAGAAAACGCCCATGATTTTTTTTTTTTCTTTGTTACTAGCATTAGAATTATGAAAGTACGTCTTGAGAATCACAGTAACTCCCACTAAAGTCTGTTAAAAAGTATTTGTGATGAGACGTCGACACATCTGTGAATGCAGTTGATATGCATGAGTGAAGTAACCTCCTACACACATTTATACCGTTGTGTTTTTCTCCACTCCCAAGTCCTTTGATCTGCTGCTGACACCCTCCTTTTAAAACCTGATAGCCAATAGATACTTAAGAGATCAGGGAACTTTACATAGAAAAAAAAAAAAACATATAACTATAGTAAAAATGAGAGCAGTTCACGCTGACCTTGACTGCACCTTAGTTCGAAACAATGAGAATTATGTCATGCTATACTTTAACGGAGATTTACGACTCCCTGCCATGTTAAGGTCATCCCGAATCCGTATGAGTGAATTTTATCTTTGGTCGAACTCACGAAAATTGTTAGGCCGCAGTTTCAATGTTTTTTTTTTTTTTTTTTATTTTCAAGTCATTGCCATTCTCTCGTAACTCCACGTTTCACTCTCTAAATGTGAGTCCTCCCCCCCTCCCCTCCCATTCCCAGCTACCACCGTAAATGTCAACATTCTCTCTCTCTCCCTCCCTCTGCACCCACCTTTCCGGCCCCTTCCCATTCCTCCCAGCCCTGCATAGTCCTCCAAGGGTTGCCTGCTGGTGTGTTTTAAGGCCGCCTCGCTCGCTCCGTGAACTCTTCTTGTCTCTTTCAGGCAAACCGTGGGAACGGTGTGCGTGTGTGTGTGCCGCAGACAATGTTATCTTGATTGCTCAAAGAAGAAAACGTACACAATGTTACGCAACAACAACGCGTCGTGCTGTGAACTGAATATATATATGAACGGTGAATGTCTCATCAAAGAAGTGATACAATACAGCGGAAGTCCTCGGGGGTACATGGGTCACGCAATCATGTCAATAAAGAACATATGTCTCACAAACCACCGCAAGGCTGCTCCCAGGCCTCGTCAGTATACACGGGCTGCTTCGTCAGTAATCCGTCGCTTGTGGTTCAGAAATATATACGAACTGCTTCGCCAATTAACAATCGTTCACGGTTCAGAAATCCACTATCGGACAGCAGTACAGTCGACAAACTAGTTAGAAAGCTTGCCAACAGAGGGTCGTGTTACACTTTGTAATTCCGAATTCCGCCACAAGACGGCAGTGCACTCACCAAATCCCTATGAGGGTAATCTTAAACAAAAAGAACTAAACTAGTATGAAAGCTTATTCATAGAGGGCAGTGTCCCTTAATAATATTACATAATCTTACAGATGGCGAGAAAATCATTCTCATGTTTAATCCTTGAGTCGAACGTCTCCCAAGTAAACAATGGTAATACTGAGGTGCGCTACAAGTTATTCAAAGTCACCAGGTGTTCGGGAATCACTGCACTTTTCTTAATACTTCAGTCATCTTATATAATTCCATGGAAAATCCTTGACAGACACTAAGAAGGAGCGAAGATACTTCCTTTTCCATTCCCAGTTCGGCCCCGCCATCCCAAATAACGACCAAAATTGTACACCAGTCCGTCTTCCAACCCTACAAGCCTTGCCTTATTCTGCCCATCAAAGAAGCCTCTCTCTCTACAGCGACAGTAATTTTCATCACTGCGAACCCTCAAAGGCAGAGCAGGGGACAGCAGAGCACGCTGGGAAAATGACACTGGCGTCCCCTGACCTAGACCTCTCCTGGTGGTGGCCACGACGCTCCCTCCCTCTCCCTCACGCTGGTTGTTGACATTTTGTGTTACTTACGAGTTCATTTTGTTAAAGTTTTCGTTTAAGTTTATGAGAAAGTCCTCTCTCAGAAGTAAACAAAGAGAGCTCAGTATATAGAAACATGTGGTAGATCTCTGCAACAGTGACAGTATCAACTGAGGATAGAGGAGTGTTAGTGGTCCCTCCTCAACGAAAAAAAAAAGGAAAAGAAAAGAAAAACTATCATAAGGAAGAGAAGGAATTGGCAGTTCCTTCTCAAAACACACCCAAAAAAAAAAAAAGAAAACTATCATAATGAAGAAATGGAGTTAGCAGTTCCTTCTCAAACACACACACACAAAAAAGAAGAAAGGAAAACGAAAATAACAGTACAACAAGGAAGAGAAGGAATTAGCAGTTCATTAACACAGGAAAAAAGGAGAAAGTAATGATGAGATCACCTCTACCATTTCACTCGCACTGCCATCATTCCTCTCACGTTACGCAATGGATGGCGTGCCGAGGCCTGACTGATGCCGCCAGATTCCCGATGGATGACTGGCCTGCCTCTGCGTGCCGCCTCTTAAAAGAATCGTGCTGTAGCCGTGATCGACAGTCGGTCCTCGCTGCTCCTCCCATCAACATGACCCACCACCACCACCACCACCACCCTCCAGTCCCGGTCCCTCCGCACCATTCAGTCGTGTCCGCGCCCCTCGCTGCATCGCACTTCTCTCCACATCCCTCCACCAGAAACCCGCGTGTTGCATAATGCTCGCCTTACCCGGGATTCCTGCGCTCCCCCATTCCAGCCGTGGCCTCACTCGGGAGCGTCCACTCGTCCAGATGATGGGATCCCACGCGCCCTCGCCTCCTGATTGCCACTTGACAACAACAGCAAACAATGCGGCCGCCCCCCACAATGAACGCCGACAACACTGTGCACGTCGCCGCCACCATCCTGCCTGGAACGTGACGGGTCTGTTTGTCTTCGTTATTCAGGAAATGTACGGTGAAGGATGTGAAGGAACCGCTCCCTCCCCCCGACGCTCCCCCTATCCGCGTCTACTCCCCCTCCCTCCCTCTCCGTGTACTGTATAATCCCCTTTGATGATGAAATATGAAGGTAATGACGGAACGTTTATGGCCGTCGATTTTTTTTTTTTTTTTTTTTTTTCCTTTTTTGTACTGCGTGAATGGTGGAGGAATTCGTCTGGTTGGCTGAGGAGGACTGGGAGTTGTGCACGCCTCCACAAACTGCCTCGAATGGATTTAGGTTTGTGCATTTACGTATAGCGAAGCACAGCGTAGCATAGCGTAGTACAGCGTACCACCTACTAATATATTCTTCTTACTGATACTGAAATGATCTCCTTACATGCCGCAGAGTTCACTCTCTCTCCTCTCTCTCTCTCTCTCTCTCTCTCTCTCTCTCTCTCTCTCTCTCTCTCTCTCTCTCTCTCTCTCTCTCTCTCTCTCTCTCTCTCTCTCTCTCTCTCTCTCTCCCTCCCTCCCTCCCTCTCTCTCTCTCTCTCTCTCTCTCTCTCTCTCTCTCTCTCTCCTCTCTCCTCTCTCTCTCTCTCTCTCTCTCTCTCTCTCTCTCTCTCATCTCCTCTCTCTCTCTCTCTTTTCTATTCCTTTTTTTCTACTCTTAAAAAACTGTTGTAGCTTTTCACCACTAATAGCAATAACAACAATAATCATCATTTCTAAGAATAACAGCCACATCAGTATTAACAGTTTCCTTTTCCTTCTTTCCAGAGGTCCTGGAGCCTGACAGAGAGTGCAGAGACATGGCACGAGATTGAATCATGTAGCTGAGGAAACAAATTCGGGCAAGAAGGAGGCGCGTAGCAACACTGTGTACAGCCTTGGTGAGACCGAGTTCAAGGCGCCTTTGTGAATGGTGGCGGCGGGCAAGCGAGCGGGTGTTTGCTGTGCTTTGCTGAGTGACGCGAGAACCGCCAGCGATGAACTGACGATGAGAAACAGTCACTTCTCGCCAGTTTCACCTTTTCTTTGCATGTAACGCATATGTAGCAGCTTTAAAGGTGCTTGTAGGTAGTTCGTGGATAAATTTCAGAACTAGCGTGCTTATAAAGACGCTTATTCCTACGCCTGTATATCTTGATACCATGAAGCCTGCGCTGGAACTGCTCGGGGTTGACAAGTGCGTGTGAGAAACTCCGACAAGTTGTCATGTGCTTCACAAATTGGTCAGAAAGCTGGCAGTAGGAACAAACTAAATGTTGGGAAGCGGAGGGAGAGAGTCCTTTCAGGTGTCGCCAGACGGCCAGGATCCCTCGTCCAGGATGCTGGGACCGGCCGTGACCACTCACTCCTTGGCAGGTCAGGCAAGCACCGCTGTGATTCTACAGAACCAAGGAACTGAAGGCGACACCAACACTCAGCAAGACTCCCTCAGCGTCACCAGCAGCAGAGGCAAGGCTCCTTATCTCCCCCACCACAGAGCGCATCGCCCTTATGGCAACAGCAGTGACGGCCCTCGCCCATTACGACCCTTCCAGATGTGCTATGACCAGGAGTGTGGGCACAATGGGTGGCGGGGTGCTGAGCACCGCTACTGACAACACCGTGAGCTGCGGAGATGACCTCACCTCGCTGTCCTGGCTGCACTCCCTGGACATGGGAGGGAATGGTGCCGCATCTCGCCACCCCTCCCACCCCACCAGCGTCCCCCCAGCCACATAACCCCTTACCCTCCCACAACACACATGCACCGCCCTCGGACAGAAAGAGGAAGGTCGAGGCTCAAGACAAGCTGGACAGAATCGACTACTCCCTAGGACTGGCAGCGCCAAGCCCCCTTACAGTTACGCGGCGCTTATCGGGATGGCCATGAAAGAGAACCAGAACAAGATGACCCTCTCAGCCATATACAAATGGATCAAGGAGAACTTCGCTTACTACAAGACGGCAGACCCTTCCTGGCAGGTGAGTGAACACGGCACAGCAACGCCCCAGTCTTACTTTGAAATGCGACCCAAATAACAACGATACATATAGAGACGCAGGAACGCTATTCCATAAACTATTGTCACTATCCATTTCTTCAGTAACGGCAGCGCGAGCCACGATCATGAAACACACACACACACACACACACACACACACACACACACACACACACACACACACACACACACACACACACACATTCAGTCTACATGAGGACGAGGAGGAATAGGAAGAGCGCAGGTACACACACACACACACACACACACACACACACACACACACACACACACACACACACACACACACACACACACACACACACCACACACACACATACACACACACACACACC
>NC_087154.1:26667026-26694526 GCF_035594125.1 Scylla paramamosain
GTGTGTGTGTGTGTGTGTGTGAGCTACTTGCTGCAATATCCGGAAGACTTTCTACACCACACGTCACACTACCACACACACACACACACACACACACACACACACACACACACACACACACACACACACACACACACACACGCGCGATACCTGTCCTTCCCTTTGATACTTACATGCACCACCTCAACCACCACCATTACGTCCCTACACTTACCTACACGCCTACAAGTTGTCGAAACACGCATGATTGTATTACATAAACACCAACTAAGACTGTACATGATTCACCTTCCTCTCTTAGTCCTCCCCTTTTGCCTTTTCCTCCTCCCCTTCCTAGTCCTCCTCCTCCAGCGACCACTGGCAACTCCAAATGGCCCACCTACTTCGGGCAATCAATACAAGCGAGTATACCTGCGGGCGGACCACATCTGACACCTAGCATGGCCCCAGACTTGCTAGGGCGGCACCAGCACTCGCCAGACCCCTCCAGAAGACGCAATACCTGACGCTCGCAAAAAGACGTGTGCCAGACGAAAGAACTGCGGAAAAAGAATGGGAAGACGAGGATTTTGAGGGAATGTTTCTATCTTTTCAACGGGATAGCAAGGGATGAGGAGAGGGAGAGAGAGAGAGAGAGAGAGAGAGAGAGAGAGAGAGAGAGAGAGAGAGAGAGAGAGAGAGAGAGAGAGAGAGAGAGAGAGAGAGAGAGAGAGAGAGAGAATATAAAAGTATAGAAAAGTAAAAACGCAAAACACAAAAGAAAAGAAATAGGTAGGAATACAGATAAACAAAAAAAAACAAACTGCGAATAAGTTATTGGTGTGGATTTAAAAACACCATCCCCCCTCCCCCTGCCCCCCCAAAAAAAAAACTAAGCCAGCACCTGTGATATACAACAAGAAAGACAGGTGTAGGTCGTCTTGCATTGCAGGTGTGTGTGTGTGTGTGTGTGTGTGTGTGTGTGTGTGATCCACACACACACACACACACATTAATGTAACCACCACACGACAAAGACAAAGAAACTGCGCATTACACACACACACACGCACAAACGAAGTTACTAACCAACCAAATAACACGTGCGATTTTTCTTATTTAAAACAGAGAGAGAGAGAGAGAGAGAGAGAGAGAGAGAGAGAGAGAGAGAGAGAGAGAGAGAGAGAGAGAGAGAGAGAGAGAGAGAGAGAGAGAGAATCATGCATGGCTGTCGTAAATTCGCCTCAGGAAGGTATATCAATATTCAATACTCGTGGTTCCCGGTGCATTCATTTCTCGCCCAATAAAACATCCATTCGTCGCTTCTTAACGAGATGAACACTTATCACCGGGGCACCAAACTGACTAAGAGGTTTCATCGGATCTCCTGGTTATACGTGTTTCTTCCCAGCTCCCTGAAGCTTCCTTCTTTTTTTTTTTTTTTTTTTTCTCCCTCTTCTTTCTCCTTTTTGTTTCCTGATTTTTTTTTTCTTTTTTTTGTTCGTATTCTTTGTTTATCCCTCATCTTTTTATCTGTATTTTTTCTATCATTATACTCCTCCTCCTCCTCCTCCTCCTCCTCCTAACTCGTTGTCTGTCTCTTACATTTTCAATTGTACTTATCATCAAGTTTATCACGTACAACCTCGTGAGGGCAAAGAGGTCTGTGGCTGATTACTGTTTGTTAATGTACCTTTTTGTTCTCGCTACCTTAACCTTGTCAGCTGTAAGAAGCCAAATTCACGAGATTGTACAATTCTGACAGCTATTCCTCTTTAACTATTAATGCGCTGAAAATGTCAACTTTCTCTTCCTCAACCTAGTACTCGTGTCCATTCTCCCTCTCTCCCTGTCCTCGTCGCCACTTCCTCACTCATCTTTTCATCTGTTATAATTGGGTGAATTTCATTCTTAAACGCCACCTAATTACAAATCGTTCGAAGATACACGTGGCTAACTTAACTTAATCAAACCTTGCATAATCTAGTCTTATCTAACCAAACGAGAAAATACAAAAGGTCAGGAAAATATAATAATAATCACAAATATAAAAGTTCCACTTCTACTTTGTTCACTATGAGTGTATTTCATCAACATCTTATGTCTGATTACAAATGCATAGTCCGTTTTCTAATATGAGACAACCAAATGATATTCTAACATTTTGAAGGCAACAATGAGTAGTTCAATCTGTATCATGTTCAGTTGCTTTAATTTTTTAAGTCGATGTTACACATATGACTTGCTAACGTTCTAATGCACCAGAATATTATCACGTCAGTCAGTCAACCCTCATGACCTTCAGCTACTTTAATTTCCAAAGACAAAGCTACACAGATTACGTTCTAACACTCTATTGCACCACTGAAGCCACATATGACAACGTTCTAATGCAGTTTTTTTTTTACGTCAGTCGGTTAAGGTTGTCAATTATCTAAGTTTCCAAAGACGAAGTTACACAGATGACTTACAAACGTTATAATGCACCAGAATATTAAGACAGACAGTCAAACCTTAATATCTTCATCTATATGTTTCCTAATGCGAAGCTACACCGATGACGTAATAACATTCTGAATGCACCACACAGTGTTACGTCAGCCAATCAATTCCTCGACCTTCACTTTCTTCCTCCTCACTCACAGACTATAAAAACTGAATGCCGCAGTGTTCATAACCATTATATATATATATACTCGTATATATATATAATATATATATATATATATATATATATATATATATATATATATATATTATATATATATATATATATATATATATATATAATATACATATATATATAATATATATATAATATGTATATATATATATAAATATATATATATAATATATATATATATATATATATATATATATATATATATATATATATATATATACGAGTATATATATATATATATATATATATATATACATACATATATACTTCTATTCTTTCTTCTAATCACATATTCATTGTAATACTGCTCTCTACGGTGTCATAACATGATCTTGTTGCTGCGCTAAATTTTTAATCAATACATTTTACACTGCTCAAGTGCACTGAAAGTCATAAAGCAGTTTTTACTTCTATTATTGTTATTATTATTATTATTATTATTATTATTATTATTATTATTATTATTATTATTGGTTACCCGTGATGATCTGATACTGTGAACTGTTTACCTGCATAATTGTATAAAGTACGCACAAGAATACGAGTAAAACATGCCTTCTAAGAACCGGTCGTCGATAAATGTATGGTAAAATGTGTGTGTGTGTGTGTGTGTGTGTGTGTGTGTGTGTGTGTGTGTGTGTGTGTGTGTGTGTGTGTGTGTGTGTGTGTGTGTGTGTAGCCTGCGGTAAATCACATATTAAAACAGTAACGATTAACTATTTTAACTCCTCCACTCTCCACACAAACACGCAGTAAGTCAATATTTCGAACCCGTCTTTTTCTAAACATGAGGCATTGTAGATTATGTCCACCCTTAAAACATCTAACGTTTACAAGACAAACATCAGACCAAACTAAATAGTCACCATACTGTTTAATCTACGCCTGAATTGTAAGGCTTTTCTCGTATCCGGCAGGATAGACCGGATAATTGCAAAAATAAAATTACAGAGTCAACAATTAGCTTGAAGTACAATGATACCAAGAGACAAAGAAATTAATTAACATTTAGGTGAAAGGAAACAAATGCATTTTATGGCAGAGCAATTATCCTTTATTCTTTATTTAAATGAGAGAATGGGACATTTATGATCCAGAAAATCAATTAGCATTTGACGTTCATCGGGAGAATTTTCTACCATTGCGAAGAAACAGGAGCATCTCTCCTCTTTTTGGCATTGTTCTTGTGAGCTTTTCCTCAAAAATGTTGCCGTATTCTGAAAAAACACGCTCTGAGTACACTGATGATGCTTTTTCACCAACACATCTTTTACAAACTTGTGTGAGAGAATGGGTTCGTTCATGGTGAGCTGGATGCAGTGTATTGAGCAGTGAACAGATAGATTGTTACCAAGTAGCATATTCGATGCACCATCCCTTACGAGTACATATCTCCTTTGGGTATCCAGATCCCAGGCGCCTCTAATGTTGTGCCCGTCATCAAAGATGTTCACACCTGTATGGAGTCGGAGAAATGAGATGCGTGGAGGATTACATTCTTCCTTACATATTCCACAGTGATCCCGTGAGCTGAGATATGAACGTTTCACGGGATGATAGACATGTCCAGATATCAACCGTAAAGCTAACGTGGTCAGCTTTTGCCACCACACCTCATATGTAACATTCTTTCGTATTTCCTTATAAAGGTCTGGCAGAACGTTCTCAGTGAAGATTCTTCAGCTAGATACCATAGATGGCTTGTTTAGGGGCTTGACTGATTACATACATTATGTAAATTATTATTCACCGTAATATTCATAGGAAAAAAGTAAAAAATGAAATAAAATTAATAACCATTATCATTTAGTAGCATCACTGTACGTAGGAGTAACTACCACAGGCCGGATAGCAAAAATCACTCAGTACATTGTATCCTCATCTCCACAGAACTCCATCCGCCACAACCTATCGCTGAACAAGTGCTTCCTCAAGGTGCCTCGCAGTAAGGACGAGCCGGGCAAGGGCGGTTTCTGGAGACTCGATCCTGAATATGCCGACTCTTTGGTGGACGGGGTATTCAAGAAACGACGGCCGACGCGACACACTTTGCCCCCTCCCTCCAAGTCCAAAAGAAACAGAAGGCTTCCCTGTCACCCATCACCGCAACAACAGCAGCAACAGCACCAGCAACAGACACAGCAGCTGGGGGTCAAAGTGTTACTGCAGCAGCCTCAAGCAGCCTTCATGCCGCCTCCCACCAACAAGCCGCCGCCACGCGCCACACTCTACATCGGACAAGACGGTAAGATGCTCCCTCAGGAAGAATAGTTGGTAACAGAGGAGCCGGTGATCAAAACTGAGGCGTTTGGTGGATTTTTACTCTCTCTCTCTCTCTCTCTCTCTCTCTCTCTCTCTCTCTCTCTCTCTCTCTCTCTCTCTCTCTCTCTCTCTCTCTCTCTCAAAAAATAATTCAAACTGTTGAAAGAATGAAAAGGTAAAAGACAGTTTCAAAGCTTACTGGTTGAAGGGATGAAAGAATGAAGATAATGGTTATCTCTCACATCACCTTACCAGTTTTCCAGTCAGACTGAGAGAAAACGAGCATTATTGTCCTAAACCTAAAAGAAGACAAGCCAAGCAGTCTCTCTCTCTCTCTCTCTCTCTCTTTCTCTCTCTCTCTCTCTCTCTCTCTCTCTCTCTCTGATAAGCCTGAAAGAAGACAAACCATGCAGTTTCCTTGGAAAGAGAACAAGCCTATTCCAGACAAAAGAAAACATACTGCCACCGCTTGAACCAAAGTTTCAAAGAATGCCTCGTACGCACAAAGTAATATTTCACTTGCAATATAATAAGCTTCAATCTTAGAGAACACTAGCTTAAATATAAATAAAATTAAAGAAAAAGGCAATATTTCAATCCGAATTTTGCAAATGTAGAGTGGAACTTAATGTAATCCCATGAGTATTAAGCACCAAGCAAACAATATGTTAATTGCTAATAATATACACTGAAGATGATACACTACATATACAAAGGGAAACCATTAAAAAAAAAAAAAAAAAAAAACTGAGTACCTGACTAGATAGAGGGTCAGTCACTTTACTCACTCTGAGAATCAGGCCATCTTAATGAGGTACACTCCGAATAGATGCTTCACCACTGCCTCCTAAACCCAGTGCTTGTGTGGGAATGGTTGCAGCTTGTAACCGTCATGCAGAACACTTGTAGCACTGCGATTATGTCCGCCGGTTCACAACTTGAGAGGCACGTGTGAGATTGTTACCGTGACGTAATGACAGTAAACACACCTGCACTATTTCGGCTCCCAAGGAATTTTGATCAAAGTAACAATTGTCATAGTAGAAATTTAATTTGTATTGTACTGTTAATTTCACATTCCAGCAAATATCTTGGCGAAAACACACACACACACACACACACACACACACACACAAAATTCATATATATATATATATATATATATATATATATATATATATATATATATATATATATATATATATATATATATATATATATATATATATATACGTGCAATTTTTCTTAGTTAAATTACTTTAAAAGTTCGTATTATCATCAATTTTGCGTTGATTGATTGATAGGTTTATTGTATGTACAGGAAAATATAGCAAAGGAGTCTCTCTCTCTCTCTCTCTCTCTCTCTCTCGCAGATCGAATGAATGCATATAGTTTTGTCTTCAGCAAGCTTGTCTAGCTCAACATGTGTGCCTCTTGCTTCTGTTAATGGCACATCAGTAACTTTTAATCTTATATTTACCAATGTACAGATGAAGGTAAAACTTTGTCCATGGATAACTTATAAGCACATCAGTGATGTAAGTAATCATCTATTAAGGGACTGTTATGACCTATTATTGAGATATAGGGCAGATGGATGTTCAAGAAGCACTTCATGAAGACATGTAAATTAAATACCAAGTGAAAATGGAATGAGTAACTGAACCACAAACAAATAATAACTCATTCCATTAGGTATGAATGAATGTAAAGAATCTGAATCATGAAAACACAAAGCAAGTGACATGAGGGTAAGGAAAACAAACGGAAATACAAGTTTGGAGACATGCACAAAGGAAGAATAACACAGCTGAGGTCCATTTATATTCATTATAAGATCTTGACAGAAAATCAAAGCTCCAGGACTCAAACAGGTTGTCATTTATCTGAAAGGTATTTATGAGTGTCATGTATGAAAGTTAATGTTGAAAAAAAAAAAAAAAGATAATGAGATCAGATGCTGCAGGCTGTGGTGGAGGGGCAAGAATGAGATGAAAAGATCATATTTTGCATGTGTGTATGGTACATAAGAGGGGTAACTGTCATGTGGCTACAAGGAGTCTTAAGATGAGTGAAAGAATAGACTGAAGTAAGCTAGGAAAAAAATTTAAGGAGACTAACATGTGGGCACCTTTTTGTTATGGTCACTGTTATGAATTCCAGGAGGCAGTTGTGCAATGAATAGATTAAATAAATTTTATTCGAGTGTCAGACAGGAAGATAAAAAGATTTACAGATAGGTATACAAACAAACAGATAGATGGATAGAAAAATGGACTGACAAAGAAATGGATATAATAGATATTACAGTTGGTAATAGTGTAGTCTGCACATCCATATATCCTTACAGGTACTGAAGTTGAGAGAGAGACAGTTGAGAATGCAAACAACCTGAAAGATGAGCTGGTATGGTCCACAATCCTGGGTGAGGAGGTCCACGATGATGCCTGGCCTTGCCGGACTCAGGAGCTGGTCACAGATCTCAGCCAGACTGGTGACCCCTCCACTTATCCCACCACCATCACCACCTCACACCCTCACCAGCACAACCTGCCGCACCAACAACTGGACTTCAGTGATCATCTAGGCCAGCATCATCAAGTAATCACCATCACAACTTCCACAACACCCTCCTTGCCATCCTTGGAGCTCAGTCCAGCATCCTTAGGTGTTGAGGAAGATCTGTTTACAAGTCCAGACTGCTCTGAGGCCTCTAATGATGATGCAGACTCTCTCACATCCTCTCTTGAAATAAATAATGATGGGAGTTGGAGTAAAGGAGTTTATGAAGAACTTCCGTCCATGAATACCTTTTGTAATAGTTTAACACAACTCAGGCCCTTGGAACCTTCCACTGCTCCAGTGTTGGTCCAAGATGCTCATGCCTGGGGACCAGACACCAACTGGGATGATTCCAGGACTTTATCCCTACTTGATGCCAATCTTGACTTAGAAAACCTAATAGACCTTGATGAACTGTAAAATCATAATACAACATAGCTTGTAATGTAATTTACGTTCAACTTGCTTACGCTTCTTTAAATGAGTCTTGATAATGACCAAAACTTTTTAATTAAATTGTAAAGAAAGAATTAAGCAATCAGTCCTTCTGATGAGCAATGTTACAACTAATATATTATTACTCTTCAAGGTTACTTCTGAAGTCCAAGAATAACTTCATTTTGTGATACTATGTATTTCATTTGTAGAAACACATTATTCTTTACCACAAATATATAAACATTTCATTACTTTCTTGCTCTCCATAAATATTTATATATATAATATTGGCAGTTAGTATTATTGTTATTATGTACTTCAAGTTGAAAACTGCAAAATCTGTCACTGTATTATAGATGTACAAGTATGATAATTTATTGTAGTGATAGTATTAGGATTTTATGAAACAAAAAAAAGCAAAAATTGTTCTCCATTTATGTAAACTTGTTGCTCTAATGTGAGGAGATAGTACATATATACTTGGTAACAAAAAACGAAATGGGAATAAGTAGTCTAGTCAATAAAACATTCATTATGCATAACCAAACTGATGCTCACAAGGAGTCCTGAATTCACTGTGCCATAGCCTGATTTTGTATGTGAATGCAAGGAGTTTACTTAGAACTATTTTACCACTTTGCACAAAAGATATCATTAGCTTGTATGATACTCAAAATAAGCAGTTGGCAACAATGTACTATACATACACCACTTGGATTGATAGATTTTGTGTAAGATTACTTTGGACTGCTACAAACATAAAGTAATAGAAAGATAACCTCAAATTATATCTCAGTGTTAAAAAGATTCTACACATCACTGCATGACAACTGACAATAAGTATTGCTCATTTGTCTTCTTTAAAAAAATATGAGGCTGATCTTTACTACTTCATATCAAACTTCATATTTCAATTACATTAAGTTCCTTTTTGCCCATGTGTGCTTGTACATACTAGTCATATTTGTTGTAAACATAGCACTGTACTTATCTAGTCACACTTCTCAAGTACATACACCCTAACCTTCACAAAATATGAATATTGTATCATATAAACATATTCCTATGCCATTCTTGTATATTATTTTACGTATTTTCTTGTATGATCAGCATTGTGGTTTTTGTCCAATTTGCTGTCCCATGCTGAAATGCCCTAGCCCTGCATTCCGTCCAGACTGTCATCTAGGTCCCACGAGAGAACCCTAGTTTTCTTCCATCGGTACCTAGAGTGTGTGCCTGTGTGTCTGTAAGCTGTTGTTATGTACCTGCTTCAATGAGAAAGTGGATTCCTCTGAATGTAGCTTCCCTCATGACAATGCTGCTGTTAAACCTGCATCATATGTTTTTGACCACTATTATTTATTATGAACATTTCTCTTCTTCTTTCACTGAGGTTACAAAATTTGGAAGCATTAACACAAGGTAAGTATACTGTGCTACAGAACAATGAGAGGAGGTGTCAGAATAAGATGACCATTCATGTGTGACCTACAGGCTGTCAGAGATACAAACACCTCTGGACATATTAAGACACTGATAAACTTGCTTTGATCACTTTTTACAAAGAAAATCATTATCATGGGGGACAAAAAGAGAAACTCTCAAATGCTTTCATCAGTGCATTAAAAAAAATTCCAGTATGGAAATAACAAAACAAAGTAATGTAAAGAGTTCATATTAAATGAATAGAAGAATACATAAATGTGGAAAGAATTAAATACATAGATGGCATTAAGAAGCATGAGTACATGGTGTGAATGATGATTCTGACTAACTGGTTTGCTGAGAGGAACTGAGACAAAACTGTACATTTGTCTCTTGAATAAATGATGTGTGGATGCGTTGGTGAGAAATTTTTATGATAATTTCTTAATGATCGTAAATATTACTTATTATATGAGTGAACATAGCTGTAGAGAAATTTTTAGTAGTAGAAGCACCATTAACACTAGATGAAACTTAAGAACCCTGCATTTGGTAACCACAAATGAAAAGAAATTATACTACATGTTATTAAAGGCAATGTATAAAATCACTGTGCTATAAAACTATATGCTAATGACAGACTTTGTGTTTTGCAATATTTTAGCATGAGGTATGATAACACTGTTCAAAAACCAGATGTCAAAACTTTCAACACATGTATACAGAATTAGAACTCTCTCTCTCTCTCTCTCTCTCTCTCTCTCTCTCTCTCTCTCTCTCTCTCTCTCTCTCTCTCTCTCTCTCTCTCTCTCACACAATGTGGTACAGCACTTGATTTGCAGATGAAGGGTTGCAAGTTCAGTCCTGGCTCATGGCAGTTTCTCAGTAAGAGATGTGGGAACTATACTTAGAGCCACAAAACTTTTGTTTTTGCAGTACCATAACCCATACAAAACACAAGCTCTCTCTCTCTCTCTCTCTCTCTCTCTCTCTCTCTCTCTCTCTCTCTCTCTCTCTCTTTCTAACACACAGACTGTCACACATATACATAAAGCTACTTAACTGGATGCATTCATAAAGACTGGTCTGGTACACAGGGCAGTAAAATGCTTTGCACTACAATATGAAATGATCATTTTGTCTTGTCCTAAATTATAACATTAAAATGATTCATGTTTTGCTGTATTAGCTATGCATCTTGTGTATCTTTAAAAACAGAGTACATCTTTATTTTTCAAGGATAAGAAGTATTCTGATGGCTTCCACAGATAAAACTGCATTTGTCTCATAATGTTAGAATGAAAAATTCAGATGGAGCTTCAACTTTTAGGAGAATGTGGTGTAGAAACACATCATAAACTTTTGATGGATTAGTACAAATAAATATAGTCATTATTTTAAGACAACCAAAGGAGAAAGAACACATGAGTAACAAAATAATGAAAACAAAAAACAACTATATTACTCTATAAATAGACACTGACCCATTGAGGTAATAAGGCAATATTTAACCAGTATTATATGTCCTTTTTTTTTTCCTTTTTTTCTCTAATTCACACCTCATATTTAGCTTACTGCATTTAATCATCAGTAAGAAATTGGTATCAAACATGCATTAATAGTGGGAATATTATGGGTTTTCTTCACCCAAAGACCATACTATACTCTTTATATACATTTTTCAACACCAGACCACATACAAAGCAACAGTGCAATGGATATGCAGGTGTCGTTTCATACTCATTGTGTATAAAGAGGGAGTGAACCTGTGGGATTACGATGCTGTCCACTTTTGGTGCACCACTTGAAGACGGCACCTTCACCCATGGGAAAACAAGCCTCCCATGATGGACAAGAGTCAATCATGTAACAAAGTGCACAGTCAATACTGAAATAGTCCATGAAAAATCTTCTGTAGCATTCAATTTCATGTATATTTTCAAGAAAGCAGCAGCTGGTCTAGTCAGTCTCTTGTGAAACTAAGGTACTTATGATGAATTTATTGTGGAAACTGGGAGGGATTGAAATAAATGGCACAATTTTGCCTTTTCCTATCTGCCATTGTTTGAATAGCCCTTAAATATTTGTATGCATGCATGAATTTTATAAACTTAATGACCATAAAGTTATTGATTATGTTGGCACTGCTGTGTAAGTAAAAGGTAGTAATTTTGATTTTAGTTCTCTCTCTCTCTCTCTCTCTCTCTCTCTCTCTCTCTCTCTCAAACATACACACACACCATATAGTGTAGAGGTCAGCACACTCAGCTCACAACAGGGAAAGCCCAAGTGCTGCGGACCAAATAGGTGAGCATCTTGATGTGTAGCCCCTGTTCACCTAGCAGCAAGTAGATACAGGATGTAAGCCGAGACTGTGTGACCTTGCTCTCCTGGTGTGTGAGGTCTGAGTGGTCTCAATCCTACCTTATCTATGTTTATCTATGTTGGTAAATTTAAAACAACTTCTCTATCTTCCCAAAATTCCTTCTGAGCTTGTATTTTCCCTCAAAATAAAAGAATATCTACACATTTATTCTACCAAGTATATATAGTTTTGTATTATATAGATATCAATGGTTTTTCCTTCAGCTCATTATTGAATGGTCTTTTTTCCTGACTAATCTTTGCTACTAGAAGCTAGTCCCCATTCTGCTTTGTGCGGAAATAGTGATGATGATGAAAATGAAGATGATGATAACAATGACAACAATAACAAGACAAACTTTCAGTTATCATTATACCTCAGGTTTTATGTATAGTAAAGAGAGAGAGACCTCCTGTTGTGATGGGGAATCCCGGTACTGCTGCTGAACTTCAGACGTGACGAGAAGACCACTGCGTGCTGTTACACAGAGTACATCTTTGTTAGTAAAGAATGAACAGATAAACAGATAGAAAGACAGATAGGCTGACAGATGGATGGACAAGTGAGAAGAAACATTTAGGCATACATAGACACGAGAGAGAGAGAGAGAGAGAGAGAGAGAGAGAGAGAGAGAGAGAGAGAGAGAGAGAGAGAGAGAGAGAGAGAGAGAGAGAGAGAGAGAGAGAGAGAGAGAGAGAGAGAGAGAGAGAGAGAGAGAGAGAGAGAGAGAGAGAGAGAGAGAGAGAGAGAGAGAGAGAGAGAGAGAGAGAGAGAGAGAGAGAGAGAGAGAGGAGAGAGAGAGAGAGAGAGAGAGAGAGAGAGAGAGAGAGAGAGAGAGAGAGAGAGAGAGAGAGAGAGAGAGAGAGAGAGAGAGAGAGAGAGAGAGAGAGAGAGAGAGAGAATTTTATTATTAGTAACAATATTTATGTTTAGTGTTCTACTACTTCAACTCCACACCTATAGGCATGGTTTACAGGCCTAGGCATCTGTACTATGGCCGCATTAGATACATGGTAATTATTAGATACTTTTTTTCACACAAAAAAAAAGTGTGTCTAATGGGCCAGCAAATATGGTATATATATATATATATATATATATATATATATATATATATATATATATATATATATATATATATATATATATATATATATATATATATATTGTTGAATGCAGCAATGTAAAGCAATGTAAAAAAAAGAATGAAGACAAATGGGAAGTAGATGAAAGAAAAAAGGGAGGGAGACAGAAGAGAGACAAGCTGAGGATGAGAATTTGATACATCTCTAATGCATAGCTTGGCCCTCAGCCCTTGGTATACCATTTACCCACGGTCACTCATATTCCCAACGTAATTTTCCTTACTTTCTATTGTTCATTCAATTTGAGTATAAGCTAGCACTTAGTAGAAGAGTTTACCTTGATGATACAGTAATCAGTATTCATCCAGCCCCCATAGTTTAGTCACCAGAATTTTCATAAGTAAATTGTTTTATTTGTAGTTAGCAGCCTGTGAGTGGGAGGCAAAATGAGTGCAACAGTGGGTGTCTCTGTCCCTCCCCCTCCCATCTAGCATGAGTCACTGTTTGAGATGCAGATGCAAGCTGCTTTCTCACATTCTAGTCAAGTCATGGTCCAGATACCACACAAGACAAACATATGGTCAGTAGGCACACAGAGGAGACTGGTTGGAGATTTTTGCAGTTAGACAGCCCTAAAGGGATCATTGAGTGAGTAATTACCAGCTATACATCCCAGCTTATATGGGTAGTATATGAGTCTGTATATCAGCCTGCCTGGGAGTGTAGTTAATTGTGATGCACTTCATATCAGGGATGACTCCTCAGCTGTGGGTGTGTGTAAGCCAAGCTTTGTTGCAGTGAGAGGTGAATTACGCTCCTGTCTGTTTTTGCAGGCACTTTGTGTGGTCTGCTGTCCAGGAGGCAGTAAACAACATTACTCAGTGAGTAATATAACAGAAATATAACACTTTATTGGACAGTGGGTGAATTTGTTACTGAGGGTGATTGTCCAACAGGGTTTTATACCTCTACCTTATGGTTGTCGTTTGTTGTATTTGTCTCTCCCTAGAATGTGGCAGGCAATTCTTTCCCAACTGTTGGAGTTAGTAGTTGGTGGACTATTTCCTTTGCCTGTGGGTGGGTAAAAAACAGGCTGACAACCCCATTAGTGTGACCTAGCATTACAACCGGTCGTGTAAAGGGTGCAAGAGTCAAAAGAGGACCTTGTAACCCATATTGAGCCCTGCAACCAGTCACACAGATGGTGACTTGGGGGAAGCCCAATCAGGTTCAGACCATCAGAGAGTTCAGATCAGCAACAGAGTCAGTCTTCAGAGAGAGAGAATCAAGCATCGTAATCTGTGTCTTGGTATCATGTGTGTACATCTCTGTCCATGATTAAATCAAGAAGAAATCTTATCAACTTTGTGTTCTTTTTACTCCCACAATCAACCATAATCCAAATTACTACCCATGAACTCCATGTTACCAACAATATTCACTGAAGAGGCAGTCCACCACCACCATCTATTGTGCCACTATCATCTCCAGCAAGATCCAGTAAGTCAAGCAACCAGTGATCTACCAATACAAGTGGTGTGCAGCCTCAATCAGAACAGTGGTGAATCAAATTATACTAGAACAGTGGTGGCCAGCAGTATCCAGATACTACCAGGTCCCAGAGTTAATCGATACCATATCAAACAATCTAATTAGAACAAGAGTTGTGCTATCATATGGTGCAAATTTCATTAAGATCAGCCATGTAATTCAGATGTTAGCATTTGAATAGTGTTATGGTCAAGCCAGGCCAGGCTGGACCACTCAAAATGAAACAACTTCCATAGAAAACTTCACTTCCCTCGTAATAAAGAACCAGGACAGAAAGGGAGGGAGAGCAAGAGAAGACAGATGCCTGAGGCACAATAAGTGCCTGTCCTCTCCTACCTAGTTTACCTTAAAAACCTCAAGCATCTACTTAGTCTCCTTCCCTAGTTAAATTTCCTTACTTCCTCTTGTTCCCTCATGTTGAGTTCAATATATTATTTAATAGAAGAGTTGACCTTGTTTATAACATAATTAGATCTCACCCAGCCCTTGCAGATGGCCCTCAATAATTTTGCAAGATTGTATTTTTTTTATAACAAACTTGTGTCTTTACTCCACAATCCCCCCTTTGTCATACAACATAGCCGCTGTTTCAGAACACAGACAGGCCTGCATCTCTCATTGTCCCACGCCTCAGTTGATAACCAACCAGAGTAAAGAAGTATATCAAGGGGCAGAGAAAGGCAAGGAGACCCAGGGGGATATGTATGTTAGAGGGCTTCTGTTTGATTGGATATTATCTCAGCATTCAAGGCAGTATGCATCTGCCAATATAGGAAGGATTAGCATCTCCAGGAGCCTGCCTGCAGTTGCCATGACTCTGTAATTTGAATAGATATCTTTTGACACCAACTCCTCAGTGCTGGCTGGGTGTTTTGGCATATCTGGGAGTGGTTGACTGGTTCCTCTTCTGCCTGTTGGCTGTAGTGTCCACCCATTTTTAGTGTTTCATGCTGTTAAATGCGACTGGTTCTAGAAGTTTTACAGGGAACTTTGGAGCCAGAGAATTCAGAGATTCTCTGTTGAGCAGTGGTTGTTTCCTCTCTCCCCATGTTTTACTGTGTTTAGGTGGTACTGGCCTGTCCTCTGGGAGACTGTAAATATACTGCTGGCCAACAGGATATAATGTTCTGAGTGTGGGTGATTCTATCTCTGGTAGGAAGTAGCTCAGATTATAAACCTCATAATTGTGTGTCCTTTGTCCTAGCTGTGCCCCCATCACCTCCCAGCACATGGTTATATGATTCTTTCTCAGCAAGTGGAGTGTGCTCATTTCTTTATTTCAAAACAAAGTGACAACCTCACCTTTGTTAATCATTGCAGATAAGGACCCAGTATTTGTGTATTTGTGCCCTGCACTATGCTGCATAGAAGATAGCTTAGGGAACCTGACCCAAGTTAGTGGCAGATGTGAGAGGGGCTGAACCTTGGGTTATAACAATATATATATATATATATATATATATATATATATATATATATATATATATATATATATATATATATATATATATATATATATATATATATATATATATATATATATATATATATATATAAAACAGAATGTGAAATATTTTGTTAATCCTCAATTCAAGGAATACCAATTTACTATCATAAAAATAATAATAATAATTACCTAACTCATTTCTGAAGAAAACATAAGTGTCTGGATTTCTCACTGTACTTGCAACATATGCTGCTACTCCAGGCTTTTTGCAGAGGACATCCTTCAGCACTTTTATGAAGTGAACTATGACATCAGGATCATATACTACATCTGAAATATAACAAAGCATGGTTAAGATTCATGTTATTAACATGCTAGTATTTAATTTCTTACCTTATGAAACGCATCTGGCTTGTCATGTCTTTTACAAACCTTCAACAATCATGGAAATGCTTTTTAAATAAAATTCAAGGACTACTTCTTTTATGGTTGAAAACAGGAAATAAATAAGCTACCAGTGGCTCGGTACACCATTCTGACTCAGTCTGGGTGCACCGCAGGCTGCTGTGCCCCCCCTCCTTCCCCACTGACACAATGTGCTGATGTTTGGTTAGGTTAGTTAGGTTTGATTAGGTTAGGTTTTGTTTGGTTAGGTATGATTTGCTTAGGTTTGGTTTCACTCATTTCAAATATATCACCATGGTGGAGAGAGAATATAGTAAAATCCCTCTTATCCGGCATCAACGGGACCGCCGACATGCCAGATACTTGATACATGCTGGATACTTGAACAGAAGTGAAATTATGTCCACAATCACTACCCTACACTCACGCATCTTACCATAACAAAGATCAGCTGATCGCCATGCCACGCGTCGCCACCCGCACTGCCACCTCACACTCACCAACACACAATACTACTGTACTAACATTCTCTTTAATACTTTCCTCTTATAAATAAGTTGATGGGTTACAAAAATAAAGTACGTATACACTTATTTGCTTTATTCAGGCGTCAGGCGATAAACAGTGCACACGCAGTACTGAGTCACTGAGTAAACACAGTGCAGTGGGCCGCGGGTGGCGCAAAGCAGTGTGCTCTGGTGGCGAGGGGACAAAGTATGCCTCGCGCGGGAATTTTAATCAATTTTATGAGTACACATTGATTTTTTATTGATTTTAAGGCTCAGGGAAAAATGTGCCGGATACTTGAAGCTGCCGGATACTTGAATGCCGGATGAGAGGGATTTTATTGTATTTGGGTTGCCACCAGTCTGAATGCCAGGTTGTGAAGTTGAACATTTACCAGTGAATGGTTTTATGATTGGACTAGTGGCAAGAACATTTTAAGTCTGGATGTATTTTGAAGCATTTTTAAATGGAATTTTTTCCTACTTGGAAATGTGTTATATTCAAGTTCAAGAGAAAATTCACAATTACATGAAAATAACAGGTTTCCAAGGAAAAAGAAACTATCTCCATTTTAAAAAAGCAACAAAAACACCCAGAATTAAAATGTTCTTGTCCAAGTTTGAGCAACATTAATAAAACTAATCTTTACCCAAAGCAGTTAAATGAAGATCATTATTTATTACCTAGTGGCAGTAAGGCAGAAACCATCCACTCACCACAAGTATAAATTTTCATATCTCCAACAATCAGTGTCAATAAAAATCCTCATCAGTGTCAAATATCATACACAAACAGAAATAATGTTCCTTTTTGTGTCTTTTAACCTCTACTGTAGATCATTCACTGTCTTCACCAATCTCACACAGGTACATAACTCCATCTCAACTATTCCCCCTTGCATAACTATTTAATAGTATTAATAAACAAAAAGGAGTCAAAGTTAAATACTTACCTGCAGCTAGAACTAAATCTACATCTGATTCATATGTGTCACTCTCCCAGTCAAGCTTCTTGATGTGCACCACTGTGTCATGGTCTTTGGACTCAAAGTTCCTACTCTGGAAAAATATTCTTCTGTACTTTTATTTTAAGTTTTGTAAAGCACAAAATTATTTTAATTCATTGTCAAGCATAGTACTTGTGAAGGAAATAATGACTATTAAGCATCACTTACATTAACTAGTACCACAAGTTAGGTAATTGGCTTACGAGTATACTTCTGGAAGCATGTTCTTAACATGTATCTATCAAATAAAGTACGGTGCTGCCTATGACCCTTTTGCATCACTGCTCGTTATATATCAGATGTACAGCAACTGCAATTGTCAAACTGTCAAAAAGAACTTTGCATTATAATGAACGATTTAGTCTATGGAAAATAATTCAATTTATCTAGTAAATAGAATAATTTACTTACCCAGCTCTCAATACTTTTCATATTATCTGCATCATATTCGCCAGAAGACTGAGAAACCTCACTGAACAGGTTGATTACAATATTTTCAACTAAGACTTTTAAAACAGAGTCATGGACATCTGTAAAGGTGTATGATGCTGGCTTGCAGTTCTTCATAACTGCCAAACCTGTCAGCCCCAAACCAGCTCCCAATTCAAGAATTTTTTTTCCTTGAAAATGACTTGTATTCTTGGAACACCATTCTGCTAGAAAATGGCTAGCCTGAAAAAAATTAAATACAGAATAAAACATATACCTGTCACCCTATAGAGGCTCTAAAACAAGCAAAAAGCTTCAATATCTACAACTATGGTGCAAAATGAGAATTAGCAGACTAGAAACACATCTGATAAAGATGAGCACACTGAAAATACCTTCAAAATGCAAGGAACATGTATTAATGATCACAGTAGTATGGCAAATCAGATTACATCATAACAGAAGCTATCCTGCCACCAACCTCCCAGGTACACATGCCTGTTGTTCCATCACAAATAAGTTTGCAAGTCTCCTTTAGTGTTATACTTCCTGACTTTTGCTTATAAGTCTTGTAGCAAAAGTCACTGGTCTGAAAGTTTCCCTGAGACAAGAGTCCTGTGTACATGCTGTACAAATCATCAAGCACCTCCTGATTACAGTCTTCAATCTGTAAAAAATAAAATGTCTTGTAACATCATATTTATCTACTGATATACCAGGCTGGCTGATAATCCTACATGGGATGACCCAGACAAGGTACATTTTGCTAAGGTGAAATTCACAAGTAAATTGTATCTGCAATACCAAAGTGGCCAAATGGTCAGTGCTCAGTGGTGATTTCAGTGACCCCACATGTGAGTCCCATTGGAAACTGGCCATCTTTCAATCTATCACTGAGATGCCAAACACTACCCACATGCTTCCTATAAGCCATGCCTTCAACAGGTGCACTGGAGAACAGTAGCATCACACAAAAAAATCTGCATGCAACACCACAGATGGGGCCTGACTATCCAGGCTTATTAAAATAAGGATGGCCTACTGTCTGAAAAACAAAAAGGCAGGACTACAAAACTGCCTATATGTGCTACATGCAACAAACAAATAAATAAATAAATAAATAAATAAATAAATAAATAAATAAATAAATAAATAAATAAATAAAGTATAATAACTGAATGCAAGAATGTCATTTTTTTTTTAAAGTTATATACAGAATACCTGGAAATCCTTCTGCTTTTATGTGAACATTGTTAAACAGAAAGTATCAATCTTTATTGAATTATTTGTTACTTTACTTACTGAAAAACTCTAAGCAGAACAATATGAACAGCAAGATGGAAACAACTTTTTTGTGTGACTTGACTCAAACCTCAGAGCTAAAATTAGTTTATAAATATGTGAGTCGCACCAAAATTGTTACATAGTAAAAACAAACACAACATTAAAAAAAAAAAAAATTTCTTTGAAATGTAGAATAAATTTTAAAACATTCAAAATACTATTTTCTAACATGTAGAATCAATCTTAAAAATAATCCATAAATATGACTATAAAACATTTACAATGTGCACACGCTCTGTACTCCACTCTGGTCTCTGCATTTTCATTTAATACATGGAAATCACATTTATCTAATATCTATCTGTCCCACGAACTACTGCAGGACACTCAGAACCCACACAGAGGCCATATGAACATCAATAGCTCATGAATCTTTTAAGCAAACTTCGTAATGTTCAATGCCTCAAAAACTCAATTCTCCCATCTATCAACATGACACAACCTTCCAAATAACAATCCCCTCTTCTTCAATGACATTCATCTGTCCCCTCTTATACACTGAACATCCTCAATCTGTCCTTTACTCACAATCCAAACTGGAAACCTCACATCTCATCTCTAACTAAAACAGCTTTATGAAGTTAGGCATTCTGAGTCATCTCCACCAGTTTTTCTCACCACCCGAACAACTAATTCTGTACAAGAGCCTTATCTGTTCATGTATGGAGTATGCTTCACATGTATAGAGAGGTGTCCCACACATATCATTCTTTTAGACAGGGATGAATCAAAAGCTTTTTGTCTTTTCAATTCCTCTCCTCTAATTGATTGTCTTCAGCCTCTTTCTCTCAGAGCTGCAATGTTGCATCTCTTGCTATCTTCTATCACTATTTTCATGCTAACTGCTCTTCTGAACTTGCTAACTACATGCCTCCCCCTCCTCCCATGGCCTTGCTGCACAAGTATTCTCAGTTATTCATCCCTTTCTCTGGTAAACTATGGAACTCCCTACCTGCTTTTGTATTTTCTCCTTCCTATGACTTTAACTCTTTCATGAGGTAGGTTTCAAGACACTTATCCTCTGCTATTTGATCATTCTATTTGCCATTGCTCTAGGAAATGTCATTTAAGTGGGTCTTTTTATTCAAATTTTTTGTTGCCTTGGCCAGTGACCCTCTTACATAAAAAAAAAAGAGACAGCAAAAATAAATCAAAATACATACATGTGCAGAACACCCACCTGATTAATCAAGGTTTTCAAGAAGAGCTGCATGTAAGTCTTTGCTGGAGGATACTTCTGAGCCACAGGGTGATTAGCTGTGCCTTGAAGAACTTGTTGCTGGAAGACTTGTGACTCATCATAATCCATTGTGGTAAGAATCTTTTGGAAATTCTGAAAAGATTTTAGAGAAATCCCCTCTATAAATCTAAAAAGTACTTTCTAAGTAAGCATAGTTGAAATACTACAAATGGTTGCCAACTCACCTCCCACATAAAGTCTCTCAGTGGATACATGCATAGATACTTCCAGGAGAGATCCTCGATTTCTAGTGTGCTACACATCCTTTTCCTGTTTGGAAACAGAAAAGCTGAAGGTATCCCAGTTATCTTGAAAGGCACCTGAAGTAAGATCGTATAAAACACAAGAACGTAAGAAATTGCATGGACTGCAAAATGCAAGGGCAACACCTATAAAAATACTATCTGCCATCTCGTTCATAATTCATGTTTCCCTTGCAACTCACTATCATGTTCAAACTTTCCTCCTGTTTTGGCTGTCAACTCTTCTCCACTCATCCACTATTCTATCTAAGCATTAACCTGAACAAATCTTTCCTTAATCTATCATCTAACACAAACATACTGTTCTGTCCTAACAATTTCATTTACTAAAATTACTAGATCTATATGACTTATGTTGAGCCTTTTTGCCTACATAGTAGGGAATAATAATAACTGATACTCTTTGGTTTGTTGAGCTGAGACACCTGAATATCTCAAAACAAAAGTCAAAGCAATTTCCACAGCAGCTATCAGGGATTTTAGAAATATAAGTCCCATTGGAAACTGGACATTTCACAAGCCATTACTGAAAGGCCAGACAACTGATATGCTTCCTATAAAATATGCCCTTGCCTACCCACTTTCAGACACTATTTTTCAGCAAAATATGACACCTTTCCACATTGTGATCTACACAATGCAAGGAGCAGCAGTGAAATAGATGGAATTAATCTAAACCTAATCTAACCTTCAGATGAAAACACTAACATAATTTCAATGTTATTCCAACTGTCAACTCACATCAGAACTACTAACAAGTATGGGACCAAGAGACTTGAATCTTTGGCAACATCATTAAGTTAATCTTACCAATAGTGGCTCCTCATGGATCAGCTAAATGATGCACATATGGAAGAGGTCATGCATGGTTACATTACAGTGACATGATTCGTGTTGCACTGCATCAGAAATTCTAAATCCATACTGATGAGGTTTGCTTGGAGGGATACAGTGTAATGTGGGGTGTTAGCATGTTGGTATGTGGATAATGTGACTGCATTATGTCACCACAGTAACTAGTCCCATGGCAGGTATTTTATTCACCATTTTATTGCTGACTAATATTTCTGTTGCATTGGAAGCAAATTACAGTGGAACCTTGGTTACTGAATGTCTCCCTTTTTTAACAACTTGGTTTTCGAACAAAAATTTCAGATCATAATTGCTTCAGTTGCCATACCATAATTCAGTTCTCAAATAAAGTTACTTGATTTCAAATACAAGATGTAGCAAAAGCTGCCAATTATTACTAATTTATGGTTTCCATAAATATTTCCTTCATTTTTATATATTTGGAGGAGGGACACAGAGGGTAAGACACTAATTCAATCTTTGAAATAAGTTAAATGTGACCCATTGAAGAACCTCGACATAAGCAAACAAGGTTAACCACTCAGGAGTAATCCTGAGCCTCCTGTGGCTCTCTCTCTGACCAACAATGCCATCACTACTGCACAATTGCATTTCCCCAGTAGCTTTTCCCAGCATCAAGATGTCTAAGTGTTAAGATCACCTTCATTTTGGCAGTGAGTAGGTTGCTCCTCTCTGTGTCACTCTGTAAGGCTTCGCTCACTTGATCAGTGACAAAGAGAATGCCTGCATTGTCTAAACAATATCTTTTAATGAGTTCTGTGTCACCAAGTTCATTCAATACATCCTTTCTGGATAAAAAAATTTCTAAGCTGGGGATTTTGTGTTGTGGCCATCTTAGCAGTAGAAGCATCAGTCATTACCCACTATGACATGGTGGATGGGTGTTGAGAACAGATTAATCTATTTTACATTGATTCCTATGGAGAAAATAGTTTTGCTTTTCGAACATTTTGGACTTTGAACAACATTCAGGAACAAATCAAGTTAAAAAACTGAGGTTCCACTGTAATTTTCATATTAATATGTAATTAAATAAGGTTTTATGCATGATACATTTGTACTGCACATAGTGTCACTAATTCAAATGGCCTGTGTAGTTTGGAATTAGTCCATGTGTAGTCCTCTGCAAGAGTATGAAAGGCAGCAGGACAGCTGCCACATCAGTCAGGTGTACGCATTGCAATTTGGGTCTATTCTACTTTTTCTTATGCTACAGTGGGAAACCCAGTACTTCCAAATCATTCTTCTTAGTGTAGCGTGCTGGTATAATAATAAGTTAGATTAGTGTCCATAAGGGGCCCAGTGGCTAGTTTAGGTTAGATTAGGTAATGTTTGGTTAGGTTAGGTTAAGTTAGGTAATGCTAGGTTCAGTTAGGTTAGAATCCTTAGGGGGGGGATCCAGGTGGTGCAAAGATCTCCCTCCCCAGGCAGGTTAAGTCAGGTTATTTTTAGTTTAGGTTAGGTTAGAATCCTTACAGGGATATCCACCGCCGGCTAGTTTAGGTTAGGTTAGTGTGGGGGGTTTATTTTTTTAGGCTTTTATCCCAAAGGCGGTATTTCCCCCCTTATACTTTTAAGGTTTTATCAAATTTGACCTATTTTGGCATTCCCTACTCTAAAACCTCGCTTTCTCGCCAGTCCCCAAGCTTGCTACTTCTGGGGAGGGGCGGGAATAGAATACAGAGGGAGCCACTATTGGTAAGATTTATCCATCACAATCTTATAGTAATAAACTGTGCTGATTATTACCCACAGTTGCTCCTAACCCCTGTTTCGGTTAATATCTTATAGTAATAAAGTGTGCTGAGTATTACCCACAGTTGCTCCTAACCCCTGTTTCGGTTAATATGTAAAAGACGTCCGTTTATCATACAAGTACGAAACACACGTCATGTAGAAGGGTCAGTGACCTTATTCGATATTTTCAAAGTCCAGCGAAATCCCCACCAGTCGAATTAACATTTAAATGATTTCCTATTGTTTATAACTGGTATTGTAGGTGGCAGCGGATTTCATGGTTTTTGGGGGATGGAGGGAATAAGGGGGAGGGGGGAAGGACTTATCAAGACATCTTTCTAACCTATAGAGTTGGTATCTTAGACTCAACCTCTCGTTTGTCAATGCTCCACCCTTAATGCCCCTAACCTTGGATCTTTACCTGTATTAATAAAATCTGATTGATCTCTCATTTGTCAATGCTCCATAACTCTTCTGAATCACTGGATCTTTACCCTAAATAACTAGACTTCCAGATTTACCTCTCGTTTGTCAATGTTCCACCACTTCTGCCCTAAACCTCTGGACCTACAGAGCAAATGTTCCAGATTCACCAATTCACTGACGTGTCACTGTTCCATTTCACCGCCTCGTACCCGCTGCCAGCCACACGTGCAGTTTGTTTACACTTGTGGTAGGTCAGTGTTGGTTTCCCGTGCTTTGTTATCTAAGTCGCTACTGCGCATGTGCGCAGGGAAGCGGGCTTTAGGTGGAGGATAAATCGCGAGCTGCTCATTACCTACGTATAGAACTCGCGAAGCAAAAGTAATTTATGTCTGTCCTCAAAAAAATTAGAATTAGTGTTTCCTTGTATACCAACACCTTGTATAGGCCAACAGCATTCCTGTACTCCGGTCATCTCCACTTCTCCCATACCTTCCACTTGCTTCTCTCCTTCAAAGCGTCCGTCTTCTTTCCATAGTCCTCTACCTTCTGCATCTGGCCCATAAAAATTGCAAACGGTATACTAGGTCTACACAATTATACGCAAAAATTAGAATAACAGCAAGGTAAAATGTAATAAAAATTGTAGAAAGTTATGAAATTAGTGCAAAAGACAAAGTAAGGATTGTTAGCAAAAATTTACAAAGATAATAATTCAGCACTAAGGAACACACACACACACACACACACACACACACACACACACACAGAGCAGCAGCAGCACAGCAGCAGCAGATACAAATGGATACCACACTTGAAATATTTAAGCTATGGAGAAAGATTTACCAAACTGAAGCTCCCAATACTACAGGAGAAACGAAAACGAGGTGGTGTGATCATGATGTACAAATGTGTAAAAGGAGAAAAGATTGATATAACGGATTTTGTGGTGCCACAACAATCAACACTAAGATGACACAGTAACAAATTGTGAAAAAAAAGTAATAATAACATATATAATAATAATAATAATAATAATAATAATACAATATTATTATTATTATTATTATTATTATTATTATTATTATTATTATTATTATTATTGTTGTTATTATTATTATTATTATTATTATTATTATTATTATTATTATTATTATTATTATTATTATTACTATTATTATTATTAACAATAATAATAAAATAAGTAAATAAATAGATAAATAAAATGTGTGTGTGTGTGTGTGTGTGTGTGTGTGTGTGTGTGTGTGTGTGTGTGTGTGTGTGTGTGTGTGTGTGCGCGCGCGCGCGCTAAGCGCTACAAGGGGAGCCAGGGAGCCTCATCCTTGACCTACCGTTGTTGAATAAAGGGGAACGCATCCACCTGTTAACTTAATATCAAATCTCGACTTTGATGGAACAACTACACAAAGTAAAATCTTGTTATGGTGATCTGTAGAGAAACATTCCGAGCTTGAAATACACAGACGAAAGTCACTACTTTAAAGTGTGTACATAAACTCACCGGGAACTTAGGGTATTACGTAGTACTACTCGATGAAAATTCCCAGGAAGGAAGGTGTGGTTGAGCAGCAAGTGCAGAGACTCTCTCACAAGGAGAGAGGAAACGCTGCTGACGGGGTTATAATGCCCTTTCACTTTTTAGTTAATTTTGTTGTAAAAAGCCTGAAGAAATTTTACTTGTTTCCTCAGCTCTTTCTTTATATATGACCAACACCAGCTCCCTCATTGTGCCAGTTACCAGTTTGTGCCCCCGGCAGGGAATCAATAGGAGAGTCTGTGAATCTCTCTCTCTCTCTCTCTCTCTCTCTCTCTCTCTCTCTCTCTCTCTCTCTCTCTCTCTCTCTCTCTCTCTCTCTCTCTCTCTCTCTCTATTGCATGAAGCCGAGCATGGCTGGCGGGGAGTTAAGATGGTGAGAGCGAGGAGCATGATCACATTTCTCCAAATATTTGTGGTTTCGATTTTCGTTAAATTTCTATTATGTGTTTATGCGGTGTGTTTCTTTTGATTTAAACTAATGATTTATTTTTGTTCTTATTTACTGTGTGTGTGTGTGTGTGTGTGTGTGTGTGTGTGTGTGTGTGTGTGTGTGTGTGTGTTCTGAGATCCTTAATCGCCTAATTATGTACTTCCAGTACTTTCTCGTTTTTTTTTTTTCTTTCTTTACGGGAGTGAAAATCTTTTGTATTGAAGGGAATAAGGCCTTCAGTCTTTTTGGTACTTTTCTGTGTTTTTCTATTATTTCACACTAAAATAGTCATGAGTTCCCTGATCTTTATTTATATTTTTATAAATACTTATTTTGAATATGGAGAACAATGGTGTCATCCCACTAAAGTACCGTAACAAAATTAGCAGCCTGACTGATGTTATTTCATTACCTTTTGCCAGGATTGTTTAACATTCTGTCGTTATTATAATTTTTTTTACTTATTTATTTTTTCATTCATTTATTTAAGTAATTTATTTATTTGGTTTACTTTTTTATTTGTTTATTTTTGCAGTAGTAGTGGTGATCGTGACTGAATAACATGCCGTAAATATGGCACAAGTAATTAACAATGTGCCATAAATCTCGTGCAGGTGTTCATGTCGCTGTCTCGTCAGTAAACAGCTATCTGAACAGTTGGCTACCTCCTGGATGACGTCCAGGCTACTTCCATGAGCAAAGATCTCGGGTCTGGATCCTTCAGTACCACAGTGTAAGCAGACGGAGATTGTTTCCTCATACTTGGAAGTGAGGATGGTGCAGGAACCGGCTTCTGCAAAATCTGCAAGTGACCAGAGTTTTTTTTTTTTTTTTTCTTCCCCCCACCCCCATCCATACAGCTGATGATTGGAGTAAGAGACACTGGGGTCGCCTTGTCTTGACGTGGCAGCAGCATGCAGGTCGGTCCTTCTCGACGGACTGCTGTTTAACTCCTACTTCATTATAGGATTATATTTCCCAATTCACATTTTCTCTCAGCTTTGCGATAAATACTAATTGAAATTCTTGAGACGTAATTTATCAATATAATTACAAGAGTTCGTTAGCATAATTTCCATTACCATGCAAATTGGCAGCGTGCGTAAACCTCCACGCAGTCTCTGCGTGAAATAAACTTATATCGATTTAAAATTATGTAATGAACCCGAGGCAAGGCAGCTCATCATCCCTCGCCATCAGTTGAGAAGAACGAGATATGGTCTGTTGCTAAGCAAAAGCAACATAACTGTTGCGCCTGTATAATAAGTGGTTGTAGTTAAGTGTATGTAATTCTTATAATATTATATTTTACACCACTAAAAGGAGGTTTTAACATGAAACCCAATGGAAAACAAGGCTATGGCATCAACGGAAGGAAATACAATGATATAGTGTTAATACCCACTCCAAATAACTAAATACACGAACCATGACACTCAGTCATGCTTCTTTTTTAATAGGAAAAGATGCAGGCAGCTATGTGAAGGG